>NC_049240.1:40516252-40869752 GCF_011100685.1 Canis lupus familiaris
GTTGTTGAAAGTTAATTCTAGAATACAGCAAGACTCCAAAAATATAGTGACCTAACAAAGAAGGAAGTTTACTTTTCTTTCACATAAGAGACCAGAGTCAAGTGGTCCAGGGCCTGAGGGACAACACTGCCTTGTTCTCACCAATTTCCACCTCTGGTCCTGGATGGCTGTTCTGGCTCTTGTCATGTTCCATGTTCTGGCTCTTGTCATGTTCCTTCCACAAGGGAGGAACATGGCAAGAGCCTACATGTGCCTTCCTTAGTAGGGCATGACCCAGAAGTGGCACATATTTTTCTGCTCACATCTCACTGGTAGGACTCAGTCACATGGCTACATATGAAGCTGCCAGGCTGTAAAATGTATTTTGTGGCTTGGCTATGTGCCTAATTAAAATTGGGGGGTTTGTTTTAAAGATGGAGAGAATGATTATTGGTAAGTAGCCATATTCTCTGCCAGAAGACTCATGCCAAATTATTTTCCAAAATGATTTGTGCTACAGTTCAGTTTCACCAAAATTGCATGGGCATGCCAGCTTTTTAAAAATTTTTTAAAAAAGATTTTATTGATTTTATTTTAGAGAGAGAGCACAAGTGAGCCATGGGAAGAGTGGGGGAGGGGGGAGAGGGAGAGAATCTCAAGCAGACTCCATGCTGAGTTTGGAGCCCAGTGAGGGGCTCCATCTCATGACCTTGAGATCATGATCTGAGCTGAAATCAAGAGTCAGAAGCTCAACCAACTGAGCCATCCGGGTGCCCCAGGCATGCCGATTTAACAAGTGTTTATTAAGGATCTTTTTTTTGTGTAAAACATCAAGAAACCATAGAGATATTGATGGAAAAGATGCAGGATGCGGTTCTGTACATAGGAAACATCTAGAGACAGGGATTAGTTTAGGTACTGAAGCATATGATTCAGACCCTGCCTGTCATGGAAAGGACTGGTGAAATTGGAGCATGCAAGAGTTGGTGGTGAATGAGGAAGAGGTAAATTTAGGTGGAGTTTGTGAGATGATGTTGCTCATCACCTCTTGAATGTTTCTGTTCATAGGGCCAGGGGTCACTAAAGTTAGTGCTCACTCAACCTTCAATGCCATCTAGCCAACTCTAACATTTTATTAAATCTTTCTACTGCCAATAAGTAACAAAAGAGTAGGGTTTTGAAATGTACCTCCTTTTCCTGGTTGAGGGAGGGATATTGAGTGGAGTAAAGGAATCAAAGGGGCAGCAAGGAAAAGAAAACTCAAGCATGTTAGAGGAGGTGAAGGCTATTTACAGATTCTGGGAATGCAGGTCTTCTAGCTGCTGAGGGTGTGTCCTCCCACCATGCCACATGGCATCCTCTGTGGACAGTGAGGTCTCTAAAGATTGATTCAAGGGCCTAGGTACTAAATATCTTTAACCAGAACTATCCCCTCTGGGTCCTTTTTCTTCATGCTCCACAAGTTGGAGAAAGGAAGGAACTAGTACAGTACTTGGATGGCTGGCTGGAATGAAGTAATATATCTATTGATGGTACAGGCAGCTGAAGTTCTAACTATGAACAAGCTTTGTCAAAATTGGGAATAAGAATCATTTTTGCTCCACCTCTCCTAGAATTTCCATCTCTTTGCCAATCTTCATTAGTATTCCCACAGTGTTCCACTCCCTCTTCTCCAAAATGTGTCGTATTTGGTAGTATCTCATATTCCCCATTTTTCTCTTCTTACTATCTTACCCTACTGTGAATGATTTTTGTTCTACTTTCTTATTACATTTTCTGGAGTCTAAGCCTATCTTCTCATTACTCTTTTTTTTTTTAAGATTTTATTTATTTATTCATGAAAGACACAGAAGGAGAGAGACAGAGAGACACAGGCAGAGGGAGAAGCAGGCTCCATGCAGGGAGCCCAACATGGGACTCGATCCTGGGTCTCCAGGATCATGCCCTGGGCTGAAGGCGATGCTAAACCACTAAGCCACCAGGGCTGCCCTCATTACTCTTTTTAAAGATTTTATTTATTTATTCACGAGAGACACAAAGAGAGAGGCAGAGACACAGGCAGAGGGAGAAGCAGGCTCCCCATGGAGAGCCCGATGTGAGACTTGATCCTGGGACCCAGGATCATGCTCTGAGCCAAAGGTAGATGCTCAACCACTGAGCCACCCAGGCGTCCCTCATTACTCTTTCATTCCCCCATCCCTCCATCTATCCTGTCATCCATCCGTCCATCCATCCATTCAACCATTCAGGTAAACTAATTCAAACTACAGTCTTAATGGCTTTAAAAGTTTTAACTTTAGGTTTTCTTCAGTTGAATGAGTTTCTGGCATAACAAGCTAATGGGATAGATATCTGGGGAGGAACATATGTGAGTTTAACAATCTAATATCCTTTGCTTCATCATAGAACTAGTCAGCTTAGATCTGTTGTGTCAGGGCAAAAGCAAATTCGAAGATGATTCTGCTCAGTTCAAAGTCACTTCTGCTTAATTGTTGTCATTACAGAATGTGAAATAAACCTGCAGCCATGGTCATGAGGCCTTATTGCTAGGAAGGCCCTGGCAGGTTTGCGGTAGGTGAGGAGATTTTGCAAGACACCTGCCCTGGGTTTTGCTGCTGCCCTCCTTGAAGGGTTTCAGAGGTGGGGTTTCTTCTGTGGTCAGGGCACTGGGATTGTGGGTATGATCTGTCCTGTCATCACTTTCACTCTGATTAGCTTCATTCGGAAGAACTTTTGAGAGCCTTTCACAAACACAGGTCAACGTGGGAAAACAAGTTCTACTCTATGGGACTGATTTAATCTCTTTGTGTAGAGGCTGATCTTGGGAAAAAATACACTTCTTCTCATGTCAAACAGGTAGGACATGAGAGCCCACAGCTGCTCCTAATGCATATTGGGTTTTCTCATTGCGGGCCCCATAGCATCTTGGGACAGCCAGCTAAAGGTGTTTGTCTGGCTTAGGTCCTGATGCATCAGTCACTGCTGGGCTTGGTTCCACTTAGCTTCGGGTGTAATTAAACAGTCTGTAGCTTAGTGGGACATCCTGCTTGCTCGGGATGACTCAGAACTCCCTGGCAGCTGGTTGAAGTTTTGTTTATAGCAGTGTTGCCCACTCACTCCACACCTCCAGCTCCCTATAAACCACTCCACAGGTGGCCCAACTTTTGGTGCAAATAAAAGTTTGTCAACTGTCGTTTTCTTCTCCTGTGTGTGTGTGTGTGTATGTGTGTGTTAAAACTTATCTAAACAAAATTAAGCTGTGGGGAGTCCATTAATAAAAGGTTTCTATTACAAAATTATTGGCAATCTGCAAGGTGCTTTGTAGGAGAGCAGAAAGATCAATATTACCTAGAATAAAATAGCCAGGCACACATTACTCAGGGGAAATAGGCTCTTAAGTATGAGAGGGAATATAGATTTCTACCCAGGCAGTCAATGTTTGAATATGATGAAGCAGCGTGTTAGAATCAGTGGTCTGGCAATTATTTGAGAAGTGTTGAGAGACTCTAAATGTGCTTTAAAAAAAAAACAAAAAAAACAAAAGGAAAAACGAACAAACAACTCAGCTAAATTTTCTCAGAATAAAGGGCAAATATTTAAACACAAAACCAGAAACCAAAAAAGGTAGCATTTGATTAATTTGTGGAGATATCTAAGGCTAGAGAAGCAGTGTGATGACTGTGTTTGCTTTAGGGAGGGAGGGAGGGAGGAAGAGGACAGACAGGCAGACCATGCAGACTTCTAGACCAGGGAGGCTAATGAGTAGCCATTCCTCATCTCTAAGCTTGATTCTTTCACTTGTCTCTTGGCAGCTTTGTGAAAACGGGGGTGGGCACAATGGATTGTTACCCAGATCGGATCAATTTAATGGGGTACAGTTTACTTTCCATCTCTGTCATGTGAACCAATTAACCTGCAGGCTGGTGAAATGCGACTGGCAGATAATTGGGCCATTGTTGGAGCAGTGCACACCCTCCGTACCATTTGCAAATTGCTGAGATAGTGATCTCTGGATGACTCCAGGGACAAGGGGAAACCAGTTCAGTTGCAGCTATGGTGGGATATCAGTTCTCAGGCCCAAGGGACAGCTGTGTATTGTCGGGGAAGGTGAGCAAGAGGAAGAGAGAAATAAAAGGGAACCTCTATATTAATAAAGGGGAAGGGGAGAGGAGAAAAGGGAATGAGAGACGGTGAAAGAAAGAGAGAAGATGAGTAAAGGGAAAGAGGAGGGGAGAGAATATAATACTTTCAGGTGCTACTTTTGACAATAAATAGTTGAAGGGATCATGCACCCAGGCCAGCTTTCCCCAAAGTATATTCAGAGGAGGACTCATGTCCTAAATGGTGTTAATTGGTGTTTTATGGGGGATTTTTTTTTTTGAGGGAGGAAAAATGTCCTATTGTTTCATCCATTTGGGAAATGTTTGGTTCAGCAGGTTTCTTTATTGCTTCCCTTAGAGCTTTCAATAGACTAAAGTGTGTTGTGGGTCTCCAATATGGGGCCATAGTATGTGGCTTCTTCTCAGATGAGTTTATTGGGAAATTATTTACTCAAGGACCATATCCTGGGGCAAGCATTTGGAGAAATGGAATTTTTAAAATAATGATCTAGGCCTTTGCCCTTTATCAAGGCAACACTGAGCCATTTCTGTGCTGGTTCTACCTTTAAGCTGGACAAAGCCCTGTCAGCATCCTTTGGTGGGAGTACAAGAGATACTTGCCAGGGTATGTTCCAGAGCCAATTCTTAGGATATCAACCCTCCATTAATTCATTAACTCATTCGTTCATTCATTGGTGTACTCATTCATTCAAACTCTATCCTCTGCTGCTCCCTGTGTTGTGGGTTCTGGCTCTGAGTACTTACTCTTTCCTAACTTAGATGCCCATGCCTGGCTACCATCCCTGCAGAGTTGGAAACATATTGATTTCTCTTTTGGTGTTTTGATATTAATTGCTGCCATGTAGTCTTGGATATCTTGGCTCTGCCTTCTCCCAGTTAGAACTCAGTGTCTCCAATTGTCTGCAAGGTCGAGACTATTGGCCAGTGCAGCCTCTGGCCTTGTAATAACCTCCCTCTTGCTCAGTTTTCTCAGCCAGGATAAGCTGAAACCCTCATCTCCTCCTCCTGCTCTTGAGGGTGTTGATTTGAATACCATCCATCCTCTGATACCCTTCTAGTATCTCAGCTGCTCCCAGAGTCAGGAAGGTTTTTTTGTAGTGACCTAAATGTTTCTTTCAGTTGATGAGTAAGTTAATTCTTCTTGATGTTCCACAGGAGCAATGGACTGTGAAGGGGCATTGGCCTATTATGGCTGAGGTGGGCAGCTCTCCTTTGTAGCTTGCTAACTCTGCATTCTTATTTCTGGGAGGGAACAGGTCCTACCCAGGTGAAGTCCCTCCGATGCCCTCTGAGGACTTCCACAGGAGGGGATGGGAGCCAGCAAAATCCTCTCTGGTCCTACTGTAACCTTCCATGGTGTTATTTATTTTTTATTTTTATTATCTTTAAATTTTTATTTATTCATTCATTCATTCATTCATTCATCCATTCATAAGAGACGTAGAAAGAGAGGCAGAGACATAGGCAGAGGGAGAAGCAGACTCCCTATGGGTAGCCTGATATGGGACTCAATCTCAGGACCCTGGGATCATGACCTGAGCTTAAGGCAGATGCTCAACCACTGAGCCACCCAGGCATTCCTCTCATGAGGTTATTAAATGGTGACAACTCCTTCTAGAGACATGGCATCATGAAAATGTGTCCAGTGGAGACGATCCCATTGTGCAGGTCTATGAGATATTATCTAAAATGTCATACCCTTCGTGCTGATTCACTGCTTCCTCTAGAGGCCCACAGAGTACACTTCTCCCCAGTGAAGGTATTTATTTCACCTGTTTTATGGGAGACCTGTACACTCCTGGCAGGAAAATTACTCCTGTCTTGAAACTCAGGGTAAATAAATAAATGAACTGAAGCACTTAAGATTCCATTACACCCCATCCATGAAGTGTGGGAGGGATTAGACAGAGTAATTAACCACTATTAGCAGTTTCTTAGATCCATTTTCTTTTATTTTCTGCAAATGGTGTTGCTTACTCCACCATCCAGGAGGACCAGTCAGGAGCATATAAGGCAGGGGAACACATGCATCTCCCAGCCCTTAAATTTATAAGAAAAATAGGCAGTTAGGGAAAAGACATGAAGAAATTATGATTTTAGGAAGGTAATTTATTTTACCCAAAATGCAGTTGCTATCTGCTCATGATAGACATTTTGGAAAATAGAAAAAGGTAGAAAGATAGAAAATTTGTCTATGAAGATAAATGGGGAAATTGACACTTTGGCGTCAGCACCTGCAATTGTATTTTTCTTGACCTTGCTTTTTACCCACAAACATAGGATATCTTGCATCTAATCGTATCTCCAACTTTGTACTGGTTTCTAGAAAACTGCAGTGTTCATTCATGGGGTAACTAATTATTAACTCACTAATTATTAATTCAACAATGTTTATTAAATGCCTACCATGGTCAGGAAATCTGCTAGGCCTTCAGGATATATCAGTGAGCAAAACAGTTGTGGGGCTGCCTGTACATACACCATTCCTAAGTAGTGTGAGCTGATGGATGTTGACAGATATTGATACGACTCATTGAGTAGTAGCTAGCACTGTACTAGCACTTTGCATATATGTCAGGAAAATTTAATTCTTTCAATATATGTGCATTTTCTTAGAATTTTTCCTTCTCCCCATTCCAAGGGGGCTATCCTACACTGATATGCTCTTGCTTGTGGGTGAGATTTGTGTTGCTGGGGACACCCCCTCTCTTCATCTTTTGTGAAGGCCTTTGGCATAATCTCTTGAAAAAGACTGTGGATGGGGTCCCAGAGGATGAGGGGAGGGAGAAGTGTGGTTGGAGAAGATAGAAGTATTGGCTAAGAAAGCCAACAGCTTCTGTATACCGGAAAAGAGGATAGACAGGGTTGGCTGAGAGTGGTGGGGATCTGTGACCTTCTCCCTGTGGGGGGGGGGGGGGGGGGAGGGGTCAGAAGGGAAAGACTGGTGGCTCACCAGTATCTGTGCCCCCAGCCACAGACAATATCACTACACCCCACCCCTGTGCCAGAGAGCAGCTGAAGTGCTTGACTCAAGGGACCCCAAAAACATTGACAGTGGACATCCACTTGTTGACCAGTGTGGAGTGCTGGCTGTGGTTGCCTCAATGTTTCATGATCCATGAGGTCTTTCGGGCCTCTGTAGAACTGACCTTAGCTACTTTGATCACCCACCAGCCTCTTTGCAACATGATAGTAGTCAGTACAAACTCACTAACAGACTAGAACAGAATCAAACTCAGATCAGATGTTGTCGCACAGCGATCACTGAACTGGCATTTATTAGCCAGTTGACTACGTATTCTTCCTACCACTTGCTCTTAAATACTCAGTGAAGCCCTGGTTCTGTGTACTTTTAGGTGCTTTGATCGCTACCTTACGTGAATGATTCACTTAATTCAGATGTAATAGTAGAGCAGAGATAGGATTCTAGGTCTTTTATAGTTGACACCATACATCCAGAATTTTCCAAACAGTTCAGCACGGGATTGTTTGTAGATCAAGTCCAGCACCATCCCTATATTTCCAGGCTAAAGGCTTTGTTAGGTTCTTAATACTCTGTTCACAGGTTCATACTCTACCAATGAGAGCCTCTTTCTAGTGGCAAACTAACAAGCCACTAATATTATCAGTTGTATTTGTTTCCTGTGGCTGCTGTAAGAAAGTACCACAAACATCGTGACCCAAAACAACAAGAATTTATTCTTTTATAAGTCTGGAGGTCAGGAGTCTGAACTCAAGTTGCCGGCAGGACTGCACTTACCCTGGAGGCTCTGGGGGACAATCTGTTCCTTGCTTCTGGCACCTTCTGGTGGCTGTGGGCATTCCTTGGCTTGTGACTACGTTACTCCAATTTCTGCCTCTATATTGACAGTGCCTCTTTGGCTTTTGTCGGTATAATCTCCCTCGGTCTCTCTATTAGAACGACAGTTGGCATGGCTAAGGGGCCGTCTGGATAATCTAAGATATTCTCGTTATGTCAAGATCTTTAACTTAATTATATCTGCAAAGGCCATTTTTCCAAATAAAGTCACTTTCACAGGTTCTGGGGATGGGGATATGGGGATACGGGTTCATTTTTCAACCCACTACATCAATGAAACCGCTTGATGCTATCTAGTAAATCTGTTATTGATTATGATGTAGTTAACAGGTGAACAAGCAGTAGCTACCTCTGGAATATGGCCTTGGTGACCTAGACTAGCTAACCACCCCTAGAGTTTGACTTCATGATAGAGCCAGTGGTGACCCCTAGAGGGCACCTTACAGTAATGAACACATTTATGTGACACCAGCTAAAGAAGGAGTGTTTTCAAAGTAAGTTATGACATCACACAGAAGGGAGCCATGGATACATTTAAGTATTTGAATAACTTAACTTCCATTAGGTGCATTACTCTCAAATATGGCATTTACTAATTTTAAAGTATGCTACCCTCTAAAATAGTAAGAAAATTAAATCCCTGTTGAATAGGCTTTGAATGGCAAAGGTATCTTGAACACAGTAATGTTTCTGATGTAACAATTTTGTCTTTCAAGCACTGAGTAATACCTGGAATTGTTGAATCATTACATTGTACACCTGAACTGAATATAACACCGTATGTTAACTACACTAAAAGTAAAGTTAAAAAAAAACATGATTATCTTTCTTCTTTGTGAAATGTATCAATAAAAACACAAAATTAAAGGTTGTCAAGTCCTATAAAAAAACACCAAACAAACAGAAGGGGACCCTAATAATGCTTGTGATTGAATTTACCATTAACCTTTAGGATGTGGCTTCAGAGTTAGCCTTACATTTAGGAAATTTAAAATATATGTATTTCTTGTATCCAAGGTTGTGCCAGGAAATTCCTGCCATGTGCACATTAGCATAATCAATTCTTACAGCAACACCAAGGTAAAAATGATTCTATATGTTTTATAGGTAAGGAAACTAAAAAATTTTCACCCTGATAGAGAGGATATGGCTGAGACTTGGCCACCTTTCTGCCTGATCTAAAGTCAAATCACTTTCCTACATAGCTAGACTGTTTTCTCTAAGAAAGTCTAACCTGCCTGGAAATATCTGCCCTGCCCAGTTTCTGGTGGTACTTGCAATTCCCTCTGCTTTAGGTGAGTACCTCTCGGAGAGGTAACATTAATGACAAAGGAGGTAGAGGGAGAGGAGTGTAGAGATAAGAAAGGGGACAGGAGAGGGGTGAGGGTTTGGGGAGAACCTTCCAGCTGTTTCACAGCTGTTATAGAAGGGAGTTGTGCGAGTGAATGATGTCCCAGTCAGTTTGGGCGGCTATAACACAGTACCACAGACTGGGCCAGCGGTTCATAGATAACAGAAATTTACTCCTTACAGTTCAGGAGGCTGAGATCAAGGTGCCAGCATGGCTGGGTTCTGGCCAGAGCTCTTCGTATCCTTACATGGCAGAGAGTAGAGGGAGGAAGCAAACTCTCTCATGACTCTTATAATGGTGCTACTCCCATTCCTGAGGGTTCCACCCCATAACCTCATCTAATCCCAGTTACCTCTCAACAGCTCCACCTCCTAATACCTAATCTAGCTAGTCTACTGCTCCAAAATGGATTAGAGAGACCTGGAGATAATAAGGATCCAATCTTCTAGCAGTTTGAAACCTAGCTGAGCTGAGCTCAACCTAATCAGCTGGTCCTTAGCTAATCCAGAGGTACGTAAATAAGAATAACTGCTCATTGTTTTAAACTACTTTGTGCTGGGATGACTTGCCATACAGCATTATTGTGGGAAGAGCTGCCCCATACATTCTGTCTCTGGCACTGTCAGTTCTATCACTTTCCACCACTGCGTATACCATCACTGCTAGCTACATTACTGTTTTGGGGTGCCAGGAGCACTGGCAGGAGTTAGAGCCCTAGGGGCTGAGGCAGCTTCTCGACATACAGCTGGATTCCTGAAGGGCACCATGCAGAGCCAAGGCCTCAACAGCATGCCCAGACCCTGGAAGGGAAGAAGATGGGTTCTCCTTTTATCTTGCACGATGCTGAAAACATTCCCTCCTCTCATTTCTCCAGGGAGGGTCCGAGCCTCTGCCTCAGAGATTCCAGATTTCTGAAGGTACACCTGCAGATCTAGAAAGCCCTCTCACTCCATCTGTAGATTCAGCATCTGCCTGGCCAGTTCTAGCCATGGGCATCGGCAGCTTGAATTGAACTAGCCAGTGTAACTTGACCTCCATCCCTTTCTACCTTTCTAACTGCCCACATCCAAGTCTTTGCTTCAAGCATTCTTGAGAGGAATAGCATCATAGCAGAGGAGCTTTCTGGAGACAGAAAAGAGGGCTGTCAATCTAAATCCCCGCAACTTCAATAACAAGCAGTCAGCCAGCCTGGATACCAGTAGTTTTCTCTGGATATTGGGATTAGGGATTTAAAAAAAAAAAAAAAAAAAAAAAAAACTCCCCCAAAAACCCAATTCTTATTTTCCTATGTGTTTTCCTAAATCCTCCATTGTTTCTGAGCTGAAAAACAATAAACGCTAACAAAAACAATGAAACAGCCCCTGCAGCTGTGAGCAAAGTCCTGTAGTGTGTGTGTGTGGGTGGTGGTGAGGGGTAGACCGAGTGGCTATAACAGTAGCTAGGACAGTAGCCAGGGGTCAGTGCCCAGAGCTTTGAGCAGCAGCAGCCTGTGGCTGTAGAGTCCAGCCCAGTCTGTCACTTGGCACTGGCTTCCACTGAGGGTCAGTGCTCCTAACCTTAGCTGGGCAGCTGGCAAATGACTCCCTTTAAGAAGCTGTAGCGGAACCGGAAGACCTGGCGAGGGAATGTGGCTGGATCAGCATAAATCCATCTGTACTTTAGGGATCTTTGCTTTGTGTGGTAAATGGATTTCCAAAAAATGGTGAGAATCACCATTCTAAATAAAAGAAAACCATTTTACAAGTGCCAGGGGACTTTCCTGAATAAAAGGCTCCTATTGTGAAGTCCTGGGTAAAGCAAATAATCCCTCTCCATTTTATCTTCGGCATAAATCTGAATTTTCACTTAGGGTTTTTGGGTTTCCATGAAAATACAGATGATAGGTGCTTTGGAAAAGTATTTCTTGGAATGTCTGCCAAGAGTTAATGCCCAGCAGCATTACCTCCAATTGGAAAGACAACCCAGCTCTGGTTTGAATCCCAGTCCTGGTGCTAACATGCTATGTCCTTTGCAGGTTCTGCAACTCCTGCCTAGAATGCTCTTCCCCTGCAGTTGCATATGGCTTCCTCTCTCCCATTCTATGGGCTTTTGCCCAAATGTCACTCATTTTTTCAGAGGCCTTTCTCCTTACTCCACATAAAATTGTGACTCTTCACTATTCCTTCTCCTCTTTGCCTGCTTGATTTGTTTCCATATTATTCATCACCATTTGTCATACTGTGTATTTTCCTGATTTTGTTTACTGTCTGTGCCCCTCATTGGAATGTCAACCCCACGGGGCCAGGATTGCATGTTGTTTTGGTCACTGCTATATCCTTAGTGCCTGGAATAGTGCCTGACACAGATACTATACTTTGATAAATATTTGCTGAGTGAGTTGAATGCATGATCTTAAGCATGTTATTTAAATTTTCCTCTGTGTCTAAAACATAAATGAGTAAGTGGCAACTGCCCCTCAGCCTGAGAGTTGGAGAGCCAAGAGGGGTTGCTGGCATTGGGACAGTCTTCCAGAGCAGCTCTCCTTTGCCTGGGGACAGCCACTCTGCAGCTTCAGCCAACTCTTGTCTCAGGGAAGGTGGCCCAGTATTGTTATATTTGAAAACAATTTCTTTTTTTTTTGAAAGCAATTTCTTTTAGAGAAAAGCCAGAAAGTATTTTTTAAAGTGAAATTACCTGATTTTTAAATGTTGGTGGCCAAGTCATATTTTTACAAAAACCTTCTCTAGTTCAGATGAAACACATGTACCACAGGTCTGTGAGGTGGGCACCAGGATGAGATCTCTGGACTAGATACTCTCCTTTTAAAATTCTCTTCTCTTCCATTCTATTAAAATTCTATACTTCCATTAAGTTGTTTCCATCTCTCCCACTGTGGTGAGAAACACACAGACTAATCAAACTCAAACCAAATTATTTGAGTTACATGGTAAAGATTGACCATTATATTTGTCTCCCCAATCTCGTGGAAGTTTGCTTCCTAGAAAACTAGTGGCTGCTTCTTCAATAACATGGAGAAAATCAACATACAATGTGGAAAGACTGGTTGAAGTAGCAAGGCAATGGGACTTCCATCATGTTATTTCTCAGGTTTATAGGATGTGTAAGATTTTCTCCATGCAAGATAGTAACTCCAGCAGGCTCTAGTTCTGGGCTTATTGGGTCAGTTGGAGGGGAAAAAAAAGCATTCCTTTTCCACTCTGTCACTCCAAAATTTCATTTTATGTGATGCATTTTATTCTCACATAATGATTTCTGCTCCTTGGCTGCTATTAACAATCCTTAATGCATGTATTTGATAACTTGTGAAATGTCCCAGTGAGCCCCCTGGGATCTGTGAAGGATTGTGATGAAGGAATGGCTGAAACAAACAGGAGAATGTCCAAAAAATGGAATTGCTCTGGTGACCTCCAATCCCAGGGCCATTGTGATAAATGACTCTCTATTGCCAATTTTAGGAGTTGTAATTGGACCCTTTCCTACTGCAGAACAAGTTATTTTATGACTGTGATATGGTGTGTGATATGGAAATATGGGCTTTGGGACCAATAGGGAACTATAAGTTGGTGGACAGGGTCAGAGAATAAGAGGTGAGAGAGAGAGAGAGAGGAGCCAGGAAATGTTGGTACCTGATAATGTAGGGGTAGAAAGGGTGTTGGAAAGGGAGGTAGGAAGGGGTAGGAAGCAAGAAAAAGCAGTCCTCATGGAGGGGCAGGAATTACTATGGAGGGGCACAAAAAGCCTTGTTTTAGACCCACAAAAACCTGGGCTTGAGTATCAGTTTTATTTCTTACCAGCTATATGTGCCAGGTTACTTAATCTCTTTGAGACTCAGTTTCATCTTCTATTAGAAGGTCCTGGTAAACCCTTTCCTCCCAGAGTTGATATCAAAACCAAATGATGATGTATATGTGGGGCCACGTATAGCATAGGGACTCAACACCACTCATCCACCCAAGATTCTGGGCCTAAGAATCTTCAATTATAAAGTGTTAGCTGGTGTTGAACTAGATCAAGTGTAGAAACTCAAATGCTTATAGAGCAGAGACAAGTAATACAAATGAGTGAAGACAGCTAGGAATAAAAACTGTTGTAGACTAAAAAAGCAGTCCAGGGCTGACTGGAGCCTAGGAGCTCTGTTGTGTGTTCTTAGATCTTCAGCATTTTCAAGAGAAGCCCCAACTCTGATCTTAAGGTGAAGATCCTGATTTATGAATGTGGGCACCTAACCCCTTTTCCCTCTTTAA
This sequence comes from Canis lupus familiaris, assembly GCF_011100685.1. NCBI lineage: Eukaryota > Metazoa > Chordata > Mammalia > Carnivora > Canidae > Canis > Canis lupus. Next base: position 40,529,768 of record NC_049240.1, read on the forward strand.
AAAATATATTGTCTGGGCCACTGATGTGTGTGCAGGTCAAAGAAAACTCAGGTCATTTCCAATCTGTGGGCTACTATTCTGCAGCCTTTAAGCAAAAGCATTTAGAAGGATCATAGAAGGATTGTTCATTAGGGTATAAGTAAGTAATTCTGGGTTTAGATGACCACAGGGAATGTAATTTTGACTTGGAACCCAAGACGTTCCTGGAACTCAACAGAAAAGCCAGAAAATCTGGATGCTCCAAGGTCTGCGATTCAGAGATGGTACATCCTCAGTAGATTGTAGCAGAACGGAAAAAGTCAGACATACACCAAATAAATGATTTTCCATCCTTAGCCAATTGCATTGGAATCTTTGGGGGTTTAAGTTTCTCTGGGAGATTTGATAATGTACCCAGATGAAGAACCACTGCAAAAAAACTTTCCAAAGATAATCTGTGATTAAATGGAATAATAATTCTAAGTCACTTAGAAACACAAATTTTGTGGAAAAATAAGCAAATTTATTTTCTAAGAGTTTTTAAAAAATTATTTTTGAGAGGAAGAGCATGCGTATTCAGCCGGGGAGGGGCAGAGGGAGAAGGACAGTTGCAAGCAGATTCTGTGCTGAGTATGGAGCCCAACGTGGGGGTCAGTCTCACAACCCTGAGATCATGACCCAAGCTGAAACCAAGAATTAGATGCTCAACCAACTGTACCACCCAGGCACCCCTCTAAGAACTTTCTAATTTTGTTTTGTAGACTTATCCCTCAAATTGGAAAATAATAAAAATATCTGCCCTCCTTTTCCACTAATTTTTTGGTCAGCATCTTCATCTGCATAATTACATTAACATAGATGTAGCTGTGTGACCAGTATGTACAACTAAAAAAAATTTGTCGTTGTTGGAGAATTTCATTTACTCCAATTCTAACAATTGTTAATTATGCAAGTACCTTGGGTGGTAGATTAAACTTGGCCACAAATTAACTAACGCTCCTCTCATCAAGAGGCAGAGCCTATTCCCACATGTCCTGAAGATGGGCTGTCCGGTGACTTGCTTTTACTAACGGAATGCCATAAAAGAGATTGTGATTTCTGATTGCAGGCCTCAAGGGGATTTGCAGCTTCCACTTTCAGGCTTTTAGAACTCAGATGCTATGTGTGGAAGCTGAGCTCCTGCTAAAAAGACCATGGAAGAGAAATGAGTTCTGCTCACTAACAGGCTAACTGTCAGACATTCAGGCCCAGCCAGTCTCCAGCTGACCTGCCAACTGAGATCTGCCAATGAACTCCAAATGCAAAGGGAGACTGACTGATACCATATGGAGCAGAGATGGGTTGTCCCAGCTGAGCCCAGCCCAAATTACTGACCTACAAGACTGTGAGCAAATAAATAATTGTCATTTTGAGCTAATAAATTTTTCAGTGGTTTGTTACACAGCAGTTGATAACTGAAACACCTTGGCAATCTTTTGGACATCTCTTTAATCACAAGGAAGCTTTCAAAGAGTTGGGGAAATACATAGTCATTATTTTCTGGAAGGCCTAGAAGCTGGTAAAGTATATCAAAAGTACTTCTTTAGGCTGTGATGTTATTTCTGCCTTGAATAATAGAAAGCCTTCTCAAGGAGAGGAAGGAGGCTCTGAGGTCTGGGGAGGATATAGAGCTCTCTGAGTAGAATTAGGTGGGATGTTTTCAGCTGTAAATAGTAGAATATGCAAATGAAAGTTTTGAAAAAGGGGATCCCTGGGTGGCGCAGTGGTTTGGCGCCTGCCTTTGGCCCAGGGCGCGATCCTGGAGACCCGGGATCGAGTCCCACGTCGGGCTCCCGGTGCATGGAGCCTGCTTCTCCCTCTGCCTGTGTCTCTGCCTCTCTCTCTCTCTGTGACTATCATAAATAAATAAAAATTAAAAAAAAAAAAAAAAAGTTTTGAAAAAGATGTGAAAACTTAGTATCTCACTTAAGAAGTCAGGAAGTATGTGAATACAGGGTTTTGTGCAGTAGTTCAAGTTCCCAGGCTCTATCTCTTTTCTTGCCCTGCCATCCATAGTGAGTCAACAATGTTTCTCCTCATGGCCTCATGATGGCTGCTGCAGCTACAAATCATCTTACAATCATATCCTTAAAAGGAAGGGAAGGTGGTGGGGAAGAAGCTCTTCTCTGTTGCTTCATTCATAAAATGAAGGAAGAAAATCTTTTTTCAGGAGTTTCTCAGAATTTTTCTTATGCTTCACTGGCCAAAATGGTATCACTTGGCTACTTTACTGTAAGGGAGGCTGGGAAAGCAATTATCTGGTGTTTTTCAGTCTCTGTCGTGGGAGGCAGGCTCTGCCTGAAGGGAAGATGGGTAAGGATGGCAGTTGGGAGGCAACAAATAGAGGTAGAGCCAGCCTTTGCCCTCCCACAGAGGACAAACACAGAGTGAGTGCTCCAGGATCCTGACTTGTGCTCTCAGGCCAGGGACCATTTGGGCTACAGAACAAACATGATATACAGAATACATAAGTGTGTCCCCAATTATCCAAGATCTTTGATCTATGAAAAGTGATTTAAAAAACATTTCAGTGTTTCCCTCAAGACTTTAAGACATATTTTATAGCTATTTGTCTTTTGTATGAAGCACTTGTTCTGAAATTATTCTAGCCATAACACAGAAACATTCACTGTTGTGGTAAATAGGTATTGAGAGTTTGAAGAACTGGCTGACCACATTAGCAGAAAGTGTGTGAGGGAGTGTTACAGTCTGAAGTGAAGACTTCCTCATAATCCTTTGTGTCTTCGTGACAGCGGCAGTCAGAGACAATGGGAGCCTTCTCTGTGGGATGTTTTGGGAGGTTGGGTCAAAACCAAGATGGTGGCCAAAGTGATCGCTATACTCTGAACTAGGTTAGAGAGGAAGTTAATTTTCCACATCTTTCAAAGATTTTATTTATTTATTTATTCATTCATTCATTCATTCATTCATTCATTCATTCACAAGAGACACACACACACAGAGGCAGAGACATAGGCAGAGGGAGAAGCAGGCTCTATGCAGGGAGCCCAACGTAGGACTCCATCCCAGGACCCCAGGATCACATCCTGGGCTGAAGGCGGCGCTAAACCGCTGAGCCACCTGGGCTGCCCCTCCACGTCTTTCCAAATAACATCCTGCTTTTGGTTGCCTGGTAATGGAGTTGAGAATGAGTTTGAAGCTGGAGGGAGATAGATAATTATTACATTTCTGTTAGACTTGCTTTAGGCTACTAGAGTGGCAGTAGTTCTTACACACTGACTTTAGACTTGACCTCTTCAAGGAATTGTACCTGCATAAGGCTATTTCCCTTATTTTTGAAAGTAAGTTGGTAAAGCTTTGCAAATCATCTGTTGGTAAAGCTGCACAAATCACCAGTTACATTTTATGTTGATGGCAATCTATTTACCTTTTTCTTCCCTTCTATTTCTTAATCCTTTGAATTTACTTCTCTATTTGGACTCTTTCTTGACAGTTTTGTACATGACAATACCTGGAATCATCTGAATGGCCTCCCAGATAGCATGCAGCTAACGATCTGAAAGTCCAGTCCTGTGGGATACTATTAGCTGCCAACTAAGATCTGACTGGGAAAGCAAACCTAACAGCTTGACCATTCTGTGGCCAACCCAATAGTTTGTTTTAAAAAAATGCTCCTTAAAATTTGAGGGATATGGACTATAAGAAAATAAAAAAAAATTTATAGGGACACGTGGGTGGCTCACTCAGTTAAGTATCTGCCTTCGGCTCAGGTCATGACCCTGGAGTCCTGAGATTGAGCTCCCTGCTCAGTGGAGAGTCTGCTCCTCTCTCTCCCTCTGCCACTCTCCCCTACTCGTGATCTCTCTCTCTCAAAAAAATAAATAAAATCTTAAAATAAATTTACAATTATAGTTCTCAGGAATAACTGTCCTTTATTCTGGTGAATATCCTTCTAATCTTTTTTTGGAAAATATTTCATATATATTTGTATATATATATATACACAAAAAAAGAATCACATTGGACTTACTGTTCTATGAGTTTTTCCATTTAACAATCATGAGTGCATTCCATGAACATTTTTCTCATGAACACTTATTTATAATGGGCTTTTTACAATGGTTATGCCATAACATATTTAATTAATCATTGGACATTTGAATTGTTTCCATTTTTTTCTTCTTGTAAACAATGCTATGATTAATAGACTTAGGACTTAAATATTTGCATACATTGGTGATCATATTTTTATTAATTTTTCATTTTTAAATTTTTTGTTGATTATATTTTTAGACTGAATTCCCTGAGGGGAATAAATGGTTTGCCATACACTGATACCTGGTACTGCATAGAAGTGCAGTGAAGCGGCGTGTGAAAGCTACTCAAGTGCTTATCATTTAGGGGCACTGGTTATGGGGCATACATTGGGTATGTTCGGCAAAAGAAGGCTTCCTAGAATTCTTCAATGAGGTGTATTTGAGACAGTCAACACTCAGTGAATAGGGCTGATGTATATATTAAAAGTAAATTCTGCAAAATTAATTTCCATGTAGTGACAAATGTCTGTTTGGTCTTGGCTTTGGGCTGCAGTGACCAGCAGAACAACAGTCATATTACTGACTAATACAGATATTTTTTCTCTTGATAGATAGTCTCATGTGTATGGCTGGAAAGAGGAAGCAAGAGAAGCCATTTGTTATGGGAACCAGAGCTGGAAGATTTAATGTTCGGAAGGATGACTTGGTCACACTTTTGGTCACAGTGTAGCCTCTGTTTTCTGATTTCAGGATCATAATCTAGAATCCATGAATTTAAGAAGTCAATAACTTAATAAAATAAAACAAACTCAGCTGAAGTGGTGGTGAATTCTGGTCTTAATTATTACTTTGTTGGAATGTTTTTCTTTGGCATTTTCCCAACTTGAACCACTGTTTGCTTTTTATGCCTTTTTTACTCAGCCATGTGTTGTATTGTAATATATAATTTAATAAGAGAGTTGCTGGTTATACCCTTGAGACATTTAATAGAAATGGATAATTAAATTAATAATTGTCTCTGGGAGGTTTTAAACCTACAGAGGGATGAGTGTGGGAGTTTGTAGTAACCTTTAAATTTCTCTTCATATTTTTCAAAGAACATATATGTTTTGAAAGTGCACTTTCTCTTCTTCCTCCTCTGACCCTTTGGAGTTCTCAGGAGAATGAATTTCAGGGGAAATGAAATAACGTCAGGTATTGTGAAGCCAGAGAGGCCCAGGGGTACGTCCTGCTTTGCTGTCTCCTGTACGTGGGATCCTCGACTCGGTTATTGAATTCCTCTGAGCTTCAGCTTCTTAATCTGTAAAATGAATATTTCATTAATTTTTTTGTTGTAATAAATGAAACCAACTTTGATTAACTTAAGCCAAAAAAATATTTACAGGAAGATTACTGAATAGCTCATGAAATGGAAGAGAAAGCTAAACCATCAAATCTTGGGAACAGCTGGCTCAGGGCCTCAGCCCAGGGAAAGCAGGACACACCTGCCCTGGGCCCCAATCTGTCCCCACTCAAGTCAGAGGCCCAGAAGGAGGAACCTGATTGGTTGGGATGGAGTCGCATGCCCTCTGGGCCTCTTCCTCTCCCCCAAGGGGTGGTACTGGGCAGTTTGATGGGCAGTTCCACTACAGTCACGTGAAATGGGGAAAGTGCAGTTCCTTAACACAAAGTGGGAGGAGAAGAACTCTTCCCAGAGGGAGGAGTATTGGGTGCACGTTTGCAAACTTGGAATACTACCTCATCGCTCTTAAGAAGATTCCAGATACTTGTACCTAAGAACCTGGTATGAGGTATGTATTCAATAAACAGTAGCTATTGTGGTTATTATTGTTGTCAGAAGGCTAAGATTACTTGTTGTTTTAGTATGAGGGCAAGGTTAAGAAGTTAATTCTTTTTTCTTTTGGGTCCAATGGATTCTCTTTACACCAGATGTGACTAAAATGCAGATTTCCCGAGCCCGTTATCAGACTGAATGGATTAGAATCTCCATAGAGGTGAGTTTCTGGCCTCTTCTTTAACGAGTAACACATGGGATCCTCTTGCATATTATGTTTTGAGAACCAGAGTCTTTAGTGATTAGGTGTGAGGATTTAACTCTGCTCAGGAAACATTTTATTTATTTATTTTTAAAGATGTATTTACTTGAGAGAGAGCGAGAACAAGAAGGGGGTGAAGAGAAAGAGGGAATCTCCCAAGCTGCCTCCCTGCTGAGCATGCAGAGGCCCCATCCCCCAGCACTCAGGGGCTGGATCCCAGGAGCCTGAGCTGATGACCTGAGCCAAAATCAAGAGTTTGAAGCTTAACGGACTAAGCCACCCAGGCACCCCAGGAAGTGGTTTAGGAGAGATTTTTTTTTCTACCATCACAGCTGTGGACGATGGGTTTTGCTGAAGGAGTAAAATGACCTAATCAATCAAATAAGCTGTGTTTTGTACCCTCGCTGCACACTGGTATCACCTGGGAAACATCTTGGAGAGCCCAGGTGTAGCTAGTTCTTACCAGCAACCAGATGTTTTCAGTGTACACCCAGGTTGGGAACTACGGAGATGTCCCTTTACACCCACTCTGGAAGCCTAGTGGTCTCATCCTTCTGTCGATGGCTCAGGATATGCGGAATTGTGCAGTTTCAGAGCACTGTCTCTTCAGTTCCCCCATCTGATCCCAACAGTTACCCAGTCCTACGGCAGGTGGGGGTAGGTGGTAATTTGCTCTTGATTTTAGAGATGAAGGAACTGACCACTCAAAGATTCCCGGACTAGTGATTCCACCAAAACTGCATAGCTTAGTAAAGGCAGAGTCAGAACTCGGGCTTGTTCTTCTGGCTCCCGGCTCCCTGCTCTGTACACTTCCCTCTCAGAGACTGGAGCGTTCAGATTTTCCAAGCTTTCTTTCAGTTACAGTTTCAAGGAAATCTGAGGGTGAGCCCTAAGCCCTTCTCAAGAGAGCTTATGTGAAAAACATCCTTCAGGGCTTTTAGCCACTTTCTGGGAGGTCTTTAAGTCATCTCTGTCCCTGGAGCTTTGATTTAGCTACCAGTTCTGAGTCTGGTGCCTTCGGGGGTTAGAGGGGTAAGGGCTGCGATTACAAACCACAGCACCCCTGCCAGCTTCCTGCGGGTGGGCTCATCCTCCGAAGGAACATTCCCAGATGAGTTGTCAGCTCTGCTACAAGAGCCTGCGTTAGATTTCTCCCCTCCAGACAGCACTGAGCAGACAACTACACCCAGCAAACACTTGATGACTAGAGTAGATTTGCTACACGGAGTAGATTTTTCTCACTCTTCTGACTTTCCCACCTCTTGACCATCTTACTTTTTCATTAAAAAAAAAAAAAACAAAAAAAAAAAAACAAAAAACTAATATATAGTCACCAAAGGACATAAAGGAGTACCAAAAAGGAGAACCACTTATAATAGTGATGATTAATTATTATAAACACTCCGAGTCTAACAAACTTTGATTTAGTCCACACAATACTCAGTCTGCACATGAGGACATTCAGAGCCTGAACTCTTGCCCACCATCCCCCTTCCCGTACACAACCACCAGGAAAACACACGACATCCTTAAAGCGTGGGCTACTTTTGCCTTCTTTCTTGCGTAGCCAACTCTTGCTACTCCTTGAAGGTGACAGGCATTTGGTATTTCTGGGTCTTTGCTCTGCTGGGCTTGATTGACATCAAGAATAGTTCTCTGTTTGGCCCATGTGGCCAGTTTCGGCTCTACTATTAAGGCACAGCCCAAAGACAACCTCTCTGTTACGGGCTGGATTGTGTCTCCCTAAAATTTGTATGTTGAAATGTCAGTCTCCAGTATCTTGGACTGTGACTGCATTTGGAGAGAAGCTCTTCAGAGGTGATTGAGCTACCCCTGAGACCATTAAAGTGGTCCCTAATCCAATCTGACTGGCATCCTTGTAAGAGGAAATTTGGTTGTAGATATAGATTCTGGGGAGTTGTATGCACCGAGGACAGGTCACGTGAGAGGACACAATAAGAAGAAGCCATCCACAGATCAAGGAGAGAGGCCTCGGGAGAAACCATCCCTTGCTGACACCTTGATCTTGGACTTCCAGCCTTCAGAAAGGTAAGGAGATACATTTCTGTTGCTTAAGCCACCTAGTCTGTGGTATTTTGATACGGTAGCCCTAGCAAACTAACACACTCTCTAAAACCTTTCTTGATGCCCAGTCCTGCCCCCAGGAAGAGCTAACACTCCTTGCTCTCACCAGATCCCCTTAGTGAACTGTTTTCCTGTTCGTCACAACCTCTGGGCCACATGTTCTTTGTGGGCCATGTCTCATTTCTGCCTTTCTGGCATCTTGTGTAGTGCTGAGCACACCCTAGACTTGGGAAAGGAGATGAAGGGATAAATGAATGAGCAACCTGAGGCTTCAAGCTCTTGCCCGGTGTCCTGGCCTCTGAGTAGGGGGTCCAACAACTGCCTGTGGTAGATTGATTTGGTTCCTGTACACTGTAGATGTTCATGGAGGGGTGAAGGGACTCCAGAGATGGTGGGGGTCGGGCAGACAGGCGGGACCCAGGAGTGGTGGTCGTCTGGTTCCCGCCCCATCCTCCCAGCTGCACTTCCTCCTGCTGACTCACAGGCCTTGGAACATGAGTGAGTGAGTCCTGTGCTTTGCAGCATCCTGGCCTGGGCCCCTGGCATTCAGCCCTCCCTTTAGGCTGTCGGCCACTTGATCACAGGCAGAAGATGTGAATTCCCCGAGGTCCCATTGTGTGGTCCTCTTCTCAAAGTCTGTTTCTCCACCCCAACTTCTGGAAGTCCCTTTGGAGGGTCTGACAGACGGTCTGTCTTTCCCACCCCTCCAGCTGGACAGGCTCAGGGAACAGAAGGAGCTTTCTGGGAACAGACGCGGGAGGAGGAGCCAGGAAGAGTGACAAAGGCACAAGTTTGGGCTTTCTCTGCTCTGTACTTGTTGCCCAGGCAGGGCTCCGAGCTGCCTCCAAAGTGGTCCTCTGGTAGCAAGGGCAAAGCAAAAGAGATCTGCTAACAGGATAGCATTTATGCGTAAGCCAGCCCACCCCAGGTTTCAGGCCTGATGGTGGACAGCCTCTTTGCATAAGGAAACCCTCTGGAGGGAATAGTTTAAGTGAGAAAGAGGCCAGGCAGGCAGGCCTGGCCTAGGATCAAAGCAGTAGGTCTCAGAGGGTGGGCTGAGTGGAGGACAGGCTGGATCTGACTTCTGGGTCAGTGCCATGAACAGGGCAGTGGGGAGCAGGGCAGGCTTGGGTGGTGCGGAGGGCGGGAGGCATCCCCACGTCTGCCCTCACCTGGGACTCCTGCAGCGCTGTGAAGGTGTCAGAAACGGGCAGTGGCAGTGTGTGGTGGCCAGCAGAGTTGGAGGTGCCCTGGGGAGGGTGGAGGCTTCCTTGGAGGCAAGGCCGACTTCTGCAGCAGGCTTGGTGCCTGGGGCCCATGCCACTTGGAGGGGCCCCAGTGATGTTTTGCTTTCTTTTAAAATCAGAAGAAAATAAATGAACTCTTTTTTTTAAGATTTTATTTATTTATTCATGAGAGACACAGAGAGAGAGGCAGGCAGAAGGAGATGCAGACTCCTCGCAGGGAGCTCGATGTGGGACTCGATCCTGGGGCCCTGGGATCATGCCCTGAGCCCAAGGCAGACGCTCAACCACTGAGCCACCCAACCGTCCCAAGAAATGAACTCTTAAGATACAAAAAGTCACATGTCATATGATTCTATTAATAGGAAAGGTCCAGAATAAGCAAATTCCATAGAGACAGAAAGTAGATTAGTGAGTGCCAGGGGCTGGGAAGAAAAGGCAGTGGGGAGTGACTGCTTCTGGGTTTGGGGTGTGTGTGTATCGTTGCTTCTTGACATGATAAAAGCGTTCTGGAATTTGCTAGTGGTGAAAGTTGCACGACCTTGTGGATATACTAAAAATGAATGAATTGTACACTATAAAAGGGTCTGTTTTGTGGCATGGGGATTATATCTCAAATAAAGCTGTTGTTTTATGTTTTAAAAGCAAAGGGGTCGGGATCCCTGGGTGGCTCAGTGGTTGAGCGTCTTGCCTTTGGCACGGGGCGTGATCCCAGGGTCCTGGGATGGAGTCCCACATGGGGCTTCCCACAGGGAGCCTGCTTCTCCCTCTGCCTATGTCTCTGCCTCTCTCTGTGTGTCTCTCATGAATAAATAAAATCTTTAAAAACAGTAAAAGCGGCGGGGGTGGTGGCAGGGACAAAGAAACAAAAGAAGAAAATCTAGAACAATAGCATAACATATAATCTTTAACCCAACGAACAAGCAGTGTGTTGAAACAGAAACGACGAGATGAGGTTAGACAAAACTAACCTACCGGCTTTCATCTGGCGTACTAACTCTGTTGAGGCTTTGTGGCATGCTGAGCTGATGAGAATTTTGAGGCTGCATGTAGGCTTGAAAAGATTAGGCAGGGTGATCAGTTGGGCACAGGGAGGGGGTGGAGGACAGGGTAGCAGTGGCAAGTGTTTGCTGTCCCTGAGTGCATGACCTCAGTGAGCCTCCCCAGCTTTCACACTCCCTGAGACACTCCTATGAAACAGGAAGGGGAAACGTGGGCCCCAGAAGTGGGTTAGAAAGTGGAGGGAGGCTTTGTTACAGCCGCACAGACCCTGCTCCGCCCAAGCCAGCCACCCCGGTTTCATTCTTGTAATGACCCATCACCTGCGGCCCCCAGGAACAGTCCCCCAGCAGAGCCCTTCTCCAGCATTGTGCAGGTCCCTCCTCATGGTGCGGCTTTTCTTTTTTATTTATTTATTTATTTATTTATTTATTTATTTATTTATTTATTTATTTTTATTTTTTAATTTTTAATTTTTAATTTTTAATTTTTATTTTTTATTTTTATTATTATTTTTTTTTTGGTGCGGCTTTTCTAATTGCCCCTGCTTTTCTCCATCAGAGAACTCTCCTTGGAGAAAGGGCCATTGAGTAAAGGATTTAGGCCAACCCTTTCTTGGTGCAGATCCCATCATTAAAATATATGCATCGCTAGCACTCCTCTCTCCTTCCTGTGGGGCTCAGCAAGTAACATCCCCCCTCCCCTACTTTTCAGAGTATGTCAAGAGACTGGCTTTGGGCAGCGGAGAAAAATACATTTATCATTGAAACGACAGCCACAGCAGGCAAAGCTGTTTTTATCCGCTGGTGGTGGAGCTGGCCTTATCCCTTCTGGGAAAAATAATGAATATTAGAGGTTCTGTTTACAAATATGCACCTTTTGCTGATTCTCTCACCACCCAGCAATTTTTCAACAGGACAGCTTTCTTGGAAAGACTGCACACTGCCAGAAGATGATAAAATGTGGTATCCAGAGAGACGCCTGGGGCTCTGTTTGTTTAACCGGGTAATTGGGCTAATTTGGCATAGACTCTGAAAGGTCATCTTCCCACAGCCAAGTCGCCCCAGGTGCTGGTGTGCACAGAGGCTGTCTGCTGTATAATCAGGTCTAAAGGCTCCTCCCCCTCTTTACCTGCTTCTCATAGGGCTACCCTCCGGGACAGGTTTATGCCGCCCTCCGCCATAGACCTTTATGGGAGATAAATTTTGAACTCTTTGATCTGCATAAACCTTTCTAGAAAGAACCAAATGTGTGAGGCTCATTTCCCTCATCTCTTTGCTATTTGAAGCTCACCCCGCTTTTCCTCCCGGGCTCACTAATACGCTTAAGCCCTAGAACTGCTAATGAGATCAGAAAGTGATTAGCTGTCAGTCCACAAGAGCAATTGATCAGTGATGGTTTTAGGTGGAGGAAAGCAAATGCCCTCAGTGAGAGTCCACAGATTTTTCTGATCCTATTTGGGGTCCTCTTTATCATCTATGACATTTTTTTCAGGGTCTGTTGTCTCTACAAGATTGTCTGCAGAGCCTCACGGCAGGTGCTGTCCACATGTCTTCTCTAGAAAGCCCAGAGTGACTGTTCTCAGAAACTGAGCACAGGGTAAAGGCACAACACGCAGAGTTTGCTGCAGCCAAGATGCTTTTGTTTAAAAACCAAACATTCCCTTTGCAGGGTGCCACATGGTGTGGTGGGAAAAGCCAGACACACGGATTTGGGTGTGATTCCTTGGCTGTTACTCTCTCACTCTGCGTGATGTCAATGAACTGCTTGCCTTCTCTCAGGGCTTCAGTTCCCACATCTGTAAAATGGGTAGGCCTCCTCTGTAGGGTGAACATCAAGCAGTGTGCAAAGAAGGGAGGCTGAATAAAAAATTAGTAGTCACTACTAATTTAATTTCTAAAGACCACTGCAGACTGGTGTTAAAATAAGGAATTCAGTAACTGCTATTTGTATGGCCTCCCTTGCAGTGACCCTGCATCCCAGCAAAGCCCTCTGGAATGGTTTGTGAACATCCCTAGTAGGCACCCTTGTGCCTTGTGTTTTCCCAAACAAGGCTCATTGGCCACCATTTCCCCTCGGTCATTTGAGGTGCTCTTCTGAGCCTATGATGCTGGTAGGTCTGCCTCCAGGGAAACCTCCCAGTGGGACAGTCAGTGCACACCCCCGGGTAGGGCTGCAGAAGGTTTTCGTGGGCCTCTTTTTCCACTCGAAAATAGATACTAAAAATTACATTTTAAGGCTCTGTTGGTAAATGATAAATGTAATCCAGGCTGGCTAAAAATGAAAACATCTCTTGAACTCTAAACCTCTTTCTTTCTTCTTTTTCTTTTCTTTCTTTCGGGAGGTCGTGTGCGGGAGGGAGTGGCGTTCGGGGGGGATTCGGGAGGGAGGGGAGGCGGGAGGGAGGGAGGGGAGTGGTGGTCGGGGGGTAGGGGAGGGAGTGGGGGGCGGGGCGTGACTTTTCTGTGTATTTTCTTTCGGTGTGAATTCCTGCTCTGACGTTCCTTCCTTTTTCCTTTCCTTTCCTTTCCTTTCCTTTCCTTTCCTTTCTTTTCTTTTCTTTTCTTTTCTTCTTCGGTGAACTCACATAACGTAGAACCAGCCATTTTAAAGTGTATACTTTGGTGGCATTTGCAACATCCACGATGTTGGACAGCCATTTCTCTTTCTAGTTCCAAAACATTGTCATCACTCCCAAAGGACACCTTGTACCACGAAACATCAGTCCCCATTCCTTCTTTCACTTAGCACGTGTCTTCAACTTTCATCCATGTGGTAGCATGTATCAGTACTTGGCTTTTTATGGCTGAGGAGTCTCCCATTGTGTGGATGTACCGCATTTTGTTTGTCCATTAACCAGTTGATGGACTGTGGGTTGTTTCCACTTTGGCTATTATGAGTAATACTGCTATGAGCATTCATGTACAAGTTCTTGTCTGGATATTTGTTTTCATTTCTCTTGGGTATATACCTAGGGGTGGAATTGAGGAGTCATTGTGACTTGAAGCTTAACTCTTTTCCAAAGCAGCTGTATTGTTTTATATTCCCGTCAACAGCATGTGAAGGTTCTAATTTATCCACATTTCTTGCCAACACCTGTTATTATCTTTAGTGTGGCCATCATAGCAGGTGTGAAGTGGCATCCATCCATCTCATTTTAAGGACAAGCAGGAGATTAGAGAGAGAAGATATGACCTCCTCCTATGTACAACTTCATATGTTGCACAATTAGGCTCTGGACAGCAAATCTCTTTATCTTATGATCTGATGCTTGTTGCCCCATCAGATGAAATGTTCTTTCCCCCAACACTTAAAAAAAAGATTAAATTAAATTAATTTATTTAAGAGAGAGTGCATGCACATGAATGGGAGGGACAGACAGAGAGGAAGAGACAATCCCAAGCAGACTCTGCACTGAGCGTGGAGCCCACTTTGGAGCTTGATCCCATGACCCTGAAACCATAATCTGCACCAAAACCAAGAGTGGGATGCTTAACCAACTGAGTTACTCAGGCACCCCATTTTTTCTTCCACATAAAGAGAAAAGCAAAGTCAGCTAGTAAAGTAACACTTGGAGCCAGGCTTCCCTTACTAGCTATTGTAATGTAACTCAAAGAGCTCACCACAAATGGAGAATAGCAGCAGTGGACTTCAGGAGAGGGAGTCTTCCCGCCCAGACAGCAGTCCGGTTGGGATTGGTCCAGACCCTTGAAGGGCTGACTTGACTTTCTGAACTTTTCTTAGATGGGACAGAGCTTTGGCAATGACATAAGTCTGCTTCACCTTCACCTTAGGTTCTATTGAGAATCTGTTAGGTGCTGGTTTTACACATGGGGGGTACAAAGATACATAAGGTATGGCTTGAATCCAACCTATTATCTCTGTATCATTCTGTTGTATTAGCAATACAGGTAGATGCAGGGCATGAAGGGAGTCAGACAAAGGGCCACTAACCCAGTTTGGAAGAGGAGAAATGAGAGCTGAGTCTGGAAGGTCTCAGAATGACTGTGGGAAGCTTGCCGGGCTTGCTCTGTACGTGGAAGTAGGAGAAGTATATAAGCAATGTCTCTGGATGGGTGAGAACAGCTTGAAAGCCAAGTGGAACATTCAGCAGTTGAGGGTGGAAGCCCCTTGGAGCATTTTAACTGAGCTATACACAGCTGAGAAACCATTTTCACAAAAAAAGCTCATCAGCTTTGTGGGCAACCCAGCACATATAATCCAAGCTGAGTCAGAGGTGGAGTGAGAAAGGCAACCACTGAGTAGCTGAGCAAATAATGTTCATAGCCACTGGTCAAGTTCTGCATTTGAGTGTATATAGTACGGAAAGTGCTGGGGTATTAGGCTGGCTTTGCTTTTCACATCTCCCACACACAGTGTGACTATTGTTTTCAGCTGTGAAGGAAACATTAGGTCCCAAACAATCATACAAATAAAGAAAAACATGTATTGATTCATCTTTTCCATCTTGGTTTATGTAGAGTATCTTTTTTTAACATTAGCCTTCAGCTATGTGGTTTCTGCCCAGGCAGGCCTCAGCAAAAATGTGCAACAGGTGATGTTTCTTCCTTAGACCCATCAGAAGCTACTGTAAATCCCCCTTCTAATGGTCTAGGTTGAACAGTGATGCAACAGATGCAATATGCCTCAGGTGCTATTTACTTGTAAAGTTGAACATATTCTTGATTTTAAATCTTGGTTTGGAAATTCTTTACTCTTCAAAGTTATGTTTCCAGTGCTTTGGCCTGGTAGAAATATGTGTCATGTTAGTTTTGATTTTTTTTTTAACAGAAAACTGAGAGATTGGGTGACCAGTGGTAATGGCACATGTAGTTTGAAGCAAATCCAAGTCCATGTTCGTAACTACTCATTTCTTGGTAAGCATCCTCACAGGCTCTGGAATACCTAGGGGCAGCGTAACAGCAGTCTTACTGAGCAGTAAGAGGGAGGGAGAATGAGTAGGAACCTGTTTGAAGCTTTTTAACAAAATTACTTAGATTGTATAATACTGATCAATAAGAAGATGACATTTTTCTTAAGATATATTTAGTTACATTTGAAATACAATAAAGGAAATGGCAATTATCCATATCACAGAATGTTACTGTTTTTAAAAAGTGGGATTGTTTGGGGGGTGCTGGAAGCTTCTAAACCATCCCTAGCATCACCACTGTGGAAGAAGAAGTGCTCTCTTTCCTTTGGAAAATAAGTGTGACTTCTGCTTTGGAAAAAAGTCTAATCTCCAGTGCATTAGAAGACACACACACTGTACTAACTTAGTTTCCCTATTTATCTTCCAGAGAAGGAACAGTATTGTTTGTTTTGTTTTGAGAGGCAGAGGTGGTGGAGGATGCGGGGGGAAGGGGTATTAGGAGATGGGGGAGAGAATCTTAAGCAGGAACCAGTGCAGAATCTGATGTGAGACTTCATCTAAGGACTCTGAGATCATGACCTGAGGCAAAATTAAGAGCCAGGTGCTTAACCGCTTGAGCCACCCAGGAGCCCCAAGATACTGTTTATAGAAAGATTCTAGGGAGGGCACTAGCATCTTTGTTCTCTTTCTCAGCAGCACTGGGAGGTGGAAGCAAGTAATAGGCAGAGGGCTGGAGGGAGGGCTAAGAGGAAAGGCAGGAATGTGGTCCATTAGGGAGGAGGATGGGCTGGGCTGTGTCTCAAAGGCTCTTGAAGTGGGAGAGGGGGTAATGGGGAGCTCCTGGGGGTGAGCACCATAGTAAGTATGAATAGCGGTACCAGAGGTACTGGTACAGCAGAAATAGTGTAAGGCACGGATATATGAGAGGGGTTGTGAGCCAGGGATTCTGTACATCAGAGCCTGCAGTAGGTCAGGCTGGGCTTGTCCTGGAAGAGCAACATTTGACCTGGGTTAAGGACACAGAGGACAAGTTTTATCTGTTGATTTCTGGCAATGCGGGATGATTTATGGGTGCTTATCTTCATAAGAGCCCTGCATTTGCTCATACTTCTCTCTTGGGAAATAGTTTGCTGCACAACTATCTGCTAGTTCTTCCAAATTCAACTGGCACACCACCATGAAAACTTCCTAATATTAGACACAGATCACAGTACTACCAACTCTGTTAAGTCCCTGCCTCCTGTGTTCTAGATGGTGAAGTCCTCAAGTGTGAGACCATGCCCTAGTCATCTGGTGTTCCCACCATCCAGCACGGAGAGGATGCTCAACAATTGTTCTCAAGTGAATACATTGGATTTGGTCTTGGATTTTGTCATAAGCATTAATTGTGATGACCATTTCTTGGCCCGAAGCTTCCCTCTGTTACCCTTCCTCCACTCCCCCCACCACCCAGCAGCCATCTAATTTAGCCAGGAACACCAAGGAAGAGGGCCTGAAATCCTCTGGTTATACAAGATATGACCCATGATTTTCTTTTGGTATTGTTACCACAAACTTAAGATGGGCATCCCCAGCTGGAACCAACTGTCAGAAAGAAGTCCTTGAAGGATTTTTGATAACATGCACTGAGACCCATGTGATGGATACTGAAGAGAAGACAGAAAAAGATAAAATAATTAAAATGAAATGAGAGGTCAGAAAAAAAAAGTTACCACAAACTTTGCACCTTAAAGCAACACAAATTAATTTTATTTATTTTAGAGACAGAGAGAGAGACAGAGCCCATGGCAGGGTGTGGGGACAGGAAGAGGGAGAGGAAGAGAGAGAGAATCTTAAGCAGACTCAAGATGAGTGTGACACAAGGCTCTATCTCACGATCGTTAGATCATGATCTGAGTTGAAACCAAGAGTCAATCACCTAACTGACTGCCCTACCCAGGCAGCCCAGCAACACAAATTTATTATCTGACGTTTTAGAGGTCAGAAGTCTGATGTGGGCTGCCTTCAGGCAAGGTGTAAACAGGGCTGTGTTCCTTCTGGAGGCTCAAGGGGAGATTCTGGTTCCCTTTTCTGGCTTCTTGATCCACCCACACTGCTTCCTCATGGCTTCTCCCTCTTCCTGTTGCTTCTTCCAACAGTGGGTCAAGTCCTCATGACACTATCTCCCTGGTTTGCCCTCTTTTGCCTTCCTCTTACATTGGGCCAACCTCAAATGTAGGACAATGTCCCCATGTCAGCTGATTAGCAACGTTAAATCCATCCGCAACCTTAATTTCTTTTCAGCATGTAACCTATTCAAATATTCTGGGAAGTAGGATGTGGAGGTCTTTGTGGGGAGCATTATTCTACCTACCGGAGCCTGTGATACATTTTTAAAAAAGATTATTTATTGATTTATTTTTGAGAGACACAGGGACAGAGACATAGGCAGAGGGAGAAGCAGGCTCCTCGCAGGGAGCCCGATGTGGGATTCGATTCCTGAACTGGGATCATGTCCTGAGCTGAAGGCAGATGCCCAACTGCTAAGCCACCCAGGCAGCCCTGTGATATATTTTTGAATCTCAAATGGGGAGTCTTTTGGTTACTTGCCTGTCTTAGTCTGTTCAGGCTGCTGTAGCAAAATACCACTGACTGGGTGGCTTATAAGGAACAGAAATTTATTTCTCACAGTTCTGGAGGCCAGACCAAGATCAAGGTGCTCAGAGACCGTGTGTCTGATGCAGGTCCACTTCCTAGTTCACCAGCAGCCATCTTCTTGCTGTCCTCACATGGTGGAAGGGGGAAGGGGGAAGGGAGTTCTGTGGGGGCTCTTTCATAAGGGCACTAATCCCATTCCTGGGGGCTTCACCCTCATGACCTAATCTCCCAAATGTCCTAACACACTGGGGGTTAGGTTCCAACATGGGAATTTGGGGTAGGGTGGGGATACAAAACAGTCAGTCCAGGTAACTACCCTTAGCTCTCTTTTATTCCTTTGAATAACAGAGTTACTTGCTTAAGGGTTTCCCATTCAAGCCAACACCAGTGTTTGATCCAGAGAGAACCAGCTGGGTACTGTGGTGATCACTTTCCTTCACAAACATGGGAGTGACTCAGGTATGCAAGGCTCTGGCTTCTCTGTTGTAAATCATCATCACAAGGATGTACTTCGACCACAGATGACTGTTCGTAATGACAGCCAAGTGGTGGACACTCTTTTGCCTGTATCATCTCCGTTACTCTCATCACAGAAGGGTAGTAGGTGTTGTCCCCAGGTTCAATGGAGAAAACTGGGGTTGAGTCAAATGGAGTAACTGGCTCCAGGTCACATAATCAGTGGCAGAACTGGGCTTAGAGTCTGGGCATATCTGATTTTATTCCACTTTTGGACAGCTCTGAGGAAATAACTTCTCTTAAAAGTCCTCTCAAACTATTTGTTAGTCCTTAGGCAAGGGTAAGTAATACCAATGGTTGGCTTCAAACTGATTGCATCAGAATCTCTGGGAGTGAGGCTTGGTCATCTGTATTTTTTGGTTCCTTAGTTACTGTGACATGTGGTTAGGGTTAAGAATGGCTGCCTTAGGAAAATTCTATCTGCTTTCCAGCACCCAGTTTTGCATCATTCTGCACCCTTAACCTCTGCCCAGAACCGACCCCCTCATGTTCTGTGGCCAAAGAGGAAGAGTTCAGCAGGTGGGATTTCTCTGATTCTCTAGGGACCCCTTCTTGCTTGTTACCAGGCCCTTGGTTAAGGCTCCCATGTACAGGGAGTTTCTCTAAGTGCCCCTTTACCCTGTCTTGACTTGGTGGCCACAGATGGATGCCTTTGCCTGGGCGTCTGTGTTTACCCATGGTGAGCAGGGAAGCAGAGAAACAGCCCCACTGAGTGCAGGGGTGATGCACTTCATGGGAATGATGGTATTTCATTTCCCCACCCTTACTCACTTCTCCCTCATTGATTTTATGGTGGAATAGTTCTCAGTAGTAACAGAAATACAGTCATTTGCAAAGGCAATAATTTAAGTTTCTCCCTTGACTTCTTTTTTAAAGATTTTATTTATTTTTTCATGAGAGAAACACACACACAGAGGTAGAGACATAGGCAAAGGGAGAAGCAGGCTCCATGCAGGGAGCCCGATGCGGGACTCGATCCCAGGTCTCCAGGATCACGCCCTCAGCCGAAGGCAGATGCTCAACCACTGAGTCACCCAGGTGCCCCTTGGTGTACCAATATTATGGTAAGGATTTTTGCATCAATGTTTATCAGACTTTGCCCGTAATTTCCTTTTCTTTTGGCCACTAAGCCACCCAGGTGCCCCTCTCCCCTGACTTCTTACTGGTTTAGTAAATCTATATAACACCTGAGAGTGGAGATACCTTGAATGCTTGCCCAGAGTGGCAGACACATGCTGTTTCTAGAGAGAGCAGGCAATTGTGGTGGATTGTAGCCCCACTTATGGCACAAGTTTGCTGACTGGCTTCAGGAGGATAATCATCATTCTGTGCCTTCACCACAAAAGTGCAGACCCTCGGAGGGTGATGGGGGTAGGATACACTTGGGGATTGCTCAGCTTTCTAGTCCAGACAGTATGTTAATATGTAAAAAAAAAAAAACTTATTTATACAACACTGCAAAAATACAGAAGATGAGGAAATGATATAACAGAGCTTTATGAATCTATTGCCGAGTTTAAACAATGGTTATTATTTTGATACATTTGCTTTAAGAGTTCTTAAAAAAGAGAGAAAGGTAAGTTAATTCCTGCACAGCTATTGCCCTACTACATCTTTTTCTTTTTTCTCCCTCCTTCCCTAAAAGTAACCACTCACTTGAACTTGCTTGTATGTTATTCTTGTGAACATATGACTATAATCTGACTGAAATGGATGTATTCATAAATGGTCATGCTATGATTGTTTTGTATTTTTAAATTATAACACAGACAGGCCTTGATTGATGATTTTTCAACTTTATGATTGTGCAAAGGCAATAGGCATTCAGTAGATAGTGAACTTCGAATTGTGAAATGCTGTTATTTTCCCAGCCTAGCCATATGCTGTGCGATGCTCTTTCCTGATGCTGGGCAGTGGCAGCATGAGGACAAAGAATTGATATATTTACAACCACTCTGTAGCTGGCCAACCATTCTTTCTCACCTTCAATGCAGTGGTTAATTAATTACGTGAGACAGTCAACACTTTTATTATAGAATAGACTTTGAGTTAGATGACTGTGTCCAGTTGTAAGCTAATATAAGTGCTCAGTTGTAATCCATATCCCAAATTTAAAAATCGTGTATCTCTCCAATTTACTTAGTTTCTTTAAATATATTCTTAAAATTTTAAAACATAATTTTGTCCATAAAAGTTTTCATACCATCTGTTAAGTGTATTTCTATGTTCTTTATAGTGTTTGTTGGTATTATGACATGCATTTTTCAAAATCCCATTTTTTGTACATTTCTTGCTAGTGTGTAAAAAACATTATGGACTTTAGGTATTGTTTGTGTGCCAGCAATTTTATTGACTATTCTTATTAGTCCTATCAATTTGTCTATAGATGTTTTTGACTTTTCTGTGTTAACATTATTATCTGAGTTCAGACTTTTTTCTTTCCAATGATTACATCTTAAATTTTCTTTTTCTAGTCTTACTGCTTTAACATTGACAGTACAAGTTTGCATAGAAGCAATAATACCTGAAGTCCTTATATTTTTCCTTATTTTAAGCAAGAAATTCCAATTTTTCACTATTAATTCTCATATTTGCTCTTTGTTTTTGGTAGATATTCTTTATGTAGTAAGAAGAAGTTCTTTTTATTTCTACTGAGAATTTTACCTCAAAATCAGAATTTATTTTTATTTTATCATAGCCTTTTTTTTTTTTTTTTGCTTCTGTAACTTCTCTTATTTGGTTTATTATTAGGTAGATTATGTGAATAGATTTTCTAACATTAAATCTTACTAATCTTGACATACAGTCAAGATATTTTGGTAAGTTACTAAACTTAATTTGCTAATCTGTTTATAAAAATTCTCTGTGCCTATATTAGTGAGATCACCCAATGGTTTTTGATTCTCACACTGTCCTGTCTGGGTTATCTAAGAATCTGACACTCATAAAATGAGTGGGGAGCATTTCCTCTTTTTCTGTGTCTGAAACAATTTGAATAAGATTGAAAATATCTGTTCCTGTGATATTTGGTAAAACTTACCCATGGAATCATTTGAGGTTGGGGTTTGTTTGTTTTTTTTTGTCTATATTTGTATATGTGTATGCCTGTGTACATATGTACTTGTGTGTGAATGAATTTTAAACTATTCATTTTATTTACTGATTATAGGACCATTCAAATTTTATACATTTCTTGGATAGTTTTGGGAAATTATGATTTTCTAAAATATTTTAACTTCAATCTGAATATTCTGATGTTATTCATGGTATTTTCTAATGATTTCTGAAAATCTCCACTAAAATGTGATTAGTTTCCTTTATAAATGTATTTTTTGGTCATTTATAGGCATGTGTGTAATATTTAAACCAATCACTGTTTCTTTGCTTATCTTGAGAGGTTTTTTTTTTTTTCCTTAGTCATTTTTTAAGTAGTAACTGTTGATTTTATTGATTTTTCTGTTTCATTTTTATTCTATTTTTGTAATGAGCTTTAGAATTTTTTATTATTCAGGTTTTTAAAAAAGATTTATTCATGAGAGAGGCAGAGATACAGGCAGAGGGAGAGAAGCAGTCTTCATGAAGGCAACCTGATGCAGGACTCGATCCCTGGACCCCAGGATCATGCCCTGAGCCGAAGGCAGACGCCCAACTGCTGAGCCACCCAGACATCCCTATTATTCAGTTTTTGATCAAAGTTTACTCTCTTGTTCCTTTCCCAACCTTGAGCCAGATGCTTAGCAGTCTTAAGCTCTAACATATGTATGATATAAAATTACCTGTAAGTGCTGCTTGAATTGCATCCCCCATGTTTTGATATATAGAATTTTCATTTACTTGGAATGAAGAATATTTCCTACTATTTATTAAAATGTTTTAATTGACCATGAATTATTTCCAAACATATGAGAGTTTCAAGGGTTATCTTTTTGTTATAGGTTTTTAAAAATGTAATCTTTACTCTCAACATGGGGCTCAAACTCACAAGCCTGAGATCAAGAGTCGCATGCTCTACCAGCTGAGCCAGCCAGGCACTAAAGATTTTATTTATGTATTTACTTGAGAGAGAGAGAGAGAGAGAGAGAGAGAGAGAGAGAGCGGGTGCATACACAGGGGAGAATAGTGTGGGATGGAATGGGGCAAGTAGATTTTACGCTAAACATGGAGCCCAATGCAAGGCTTGATCCCTTGATCCTGAGATTATGACCTGAACCCAAATCAGGAGTCAGAAGCTCAAGTGACTGAACCACTCAGTCATCCTCTTGTTATAGATTTTTATTTTTATTGTATTATGATGAGAGAGCATGGTTATGTGATATTTGTTGTTTGGTATTTCTTAAGATGACTGTGAGTCCTAATAATGTATATTCTTTAATTCTTAGGTACAGAGTTTTATAAATGTCTGTTAGATCAAGGTTGTCAGTCACACTCTTTAAAATTTCTACAGGCTGACTCTTATACTTTTATAAAGGTTTCTATTTTTCATTAGATATTTAATTATTTTAAACACTACCTTGTTAACATTTTTTTCAGATAATAATGCTATTGCCTCAGATTCTCAAGGTCTAATCTTGTATTTACAGTGTTTTCTGCCTTCTGTTTGTGGTAGATTTCTCCTTGTGGATTTTGACAATTTTAATAGACAATTTTAATATTAATTTAAATTTAATAGTTTATCTTAGGTTAACCTTTTCCCTTCCATGAATCCTTTGTGGCATTAATAATTGTTCTTTTAGCAAGAGCCTCAAAGTTATCACTGGCCCAGGCACTGAGGAGTTCCTAGAAAATGTGGATAAATTTGAACTCCAGGCCTGTCTGGGATTTCTAATTCCTAAAGGAGTTGTTTTGGCTCATCTAGAATTCAGACACAGACAAGACTATTTGTTTATCTCTTCTGATAGACTTTGTTGTAGCCTATCTTTTCAGAAGGGTTATCAGATTTTAGAGTTCCACTTTGAGAGTTCTTCCTTCCAACTCTTTACCTTGCATTGGGTCCAACATCATGTCTCCTATTTTAAAATTCAAACTGTTAGGTTTTTCGCTCTATGGCAACCACAGCATTATCAGCTTCTAAGCCATCACTCTGTTCCATGCTCCTTTTTGGCACCTAGAAATTTCCACTTTTTTTTGTATGTGAACCTAATAAAATATTTAATACATTTTAAAATTATACTTTATCAGCAATTCTTGGTGTTTGAAGCAAGATGTTTTTTGTTGCTAGTGGTTGTCCTCTTAGTCTTATATTTTTAGAACTAGAATACATGCTTAGTCTTTAATTGTGAAAGATGGAGATATTTCAGGGCACCACAAGACAAATGCTTCTTAAAATATTTCAACTCTTGTTTTCTCGTGAATGCAGTATCCTAGCAATATTTAGATAGTTCCTTCATTGCTGTTAGCCTGAAGGAGCCAACCTCAGGGCTGGGTTGATATCTGTGGAAGACTGTGATGGGAGCTGGCAGCTATTGTGTGGCTGCCGCAGGGAACTTCCAGGCTGTGGTTCTTTTTATACATAGAGGAGATGTTTTATCTCTTTTTTTCTTTTTTAAAGATTTTATTTATTTATTTATAAGAGACACAGAGAGAGGCAGAGACATAGGTAGAGGGAGAAGCAGGCTCCATGCAGGGAGCCTGATGTGGGATTCGATCCCAGGACCCCAGGATCACGTCCTGAGCCGAAGGCAGACATTCAACTACTGAGCCATCCAGGTGCCCTGTTTTATCTCTTTGATTAAACATCTTTCCTACAGCAGAAATAGCAGGTCCATGGTGAAATTTACTTGAACTGCTTTCCTGGTGACGTCCATGGGGAGACTGCTATGAGATTTTTCTTCACTTATTCTAGAAAAAAAGAGTTCTCCCAGATGAGAAGCGAAAGCATGCAGATTCCCAAATGAAGGACCTTCAGGAGAGGATTTTTCTGTTGTTCATCCTTCTCTGTTCAAATATACAGATATACATATAGGGAAATGTACAGAGGCCTTACCAGGGCCGTCCTTGCTTAGAAAAAGTTGTCACATTGACTAAAACTTCTATTCCTTTAAAAAGGAGTAGTTATTACATAAAGATGCCAGGAAACTCAACGGCTCTCCCACAATAGCCAGGAGTAATAATGCAGCCCTAAGAACTACAATTTCAGTGTCTCTTAAGTGCTAATCATGGTCCTGTTGCTAGGACTCCAGAGATAGAAGAAGTTAGTTTTTGCCCTCAAAGAATTTATAGTTCAGTGGAGATGAATAGATCACTAGAAAATTAAAGGAAGGATACAACTAATTTAAAAAATTGGTGGATTAGTCTCTATCAAAGTTAAAACTTTTGCTCTTCAAAAGACAATGTTGAAAGAATAAAAAGACAAACCACAGACTGGGACAAACTATATGTAGATTTTATATCTGATAAAGGGCTTGTGTCAAAAATATATGAAGAACACTCAAAACTTAAACAACTCAATTTAAAAAATGGACAGAAGATTTAAAGAGATATTTCATCAGAGAAGATATGTGAATGGCACAAGAGCACATGAAAAGGTGCTTGACATCATTATTTCATTAGGAAAATGCAATTTTATACCACCATAAAGTATCACTAAAGACATAATAGATTGGTTAAAATAAAAAAGACCATCAAATTGTTCAGTTTATTTTAGGTGCCTTGGAAGAAGTAATCAAGGTGCTATCAACAGATGGTCCATGGGAGGGTCCTTTAATTGATACTACCTGGAAGTCAGAGAAGAGGAGATACTTGACCTGAGACTTGGAATTTGAGTCTGTGTTATTGAGGGAAAGGGGATGAGGAAGGGCAAGGAAATAGTCTTCACAATGAGGCTACACCAAATGCAAGGTTCCAAAGCATGTAATTGTGTGATCTGTCTAGAGACCTGCAAGTAGCAGAGGATGCGCATGGAGGGGAGAGGAGAGGCAAATAATGACTCCGATTCCTTTCTAGCTCATGAGTTTATGTAATTCTCATTATGAGATACCACTAACTTGTGTAACCAGCTTGTCCAGGCATCCCCATCCCTGAATACAATGTGGGGCGACATCTCCATTTATATGCAAATTAGAGTGGTATGACTCTCTGACCCCCTACTTGCCCACAGTACCCCCCAATTATTCTGGAGAATCTCCAAGTGGGCTTTCATATATACATATATGTTCATCAAACAGTCTGTCATGTTCTTCCTTTCTTTCCCAAGACACACATTTTGACATCTTTTCCCCAGCAAGCTGACCCAAGAAGCTGCATTCACAGTCCTGGACCTGTCTTGGAGTTCAGTCACTGGGAGGACTCCAGAGTTCACATCACGCTTCTTGAAATGCTGGATGTACCCAGAGCAACCAGGTACCAGAACAGGGAGAAAGTCTTGTGCATCTGCATTATCAGCTAAACTTAGCCAAGCAAGATTTTCCATTCACAGAATTCTCTTCTTTTTATAAGCACAGATTAGTTTTGCTCACAAGAGATACTTTGAGATCTGGAGGGCAGGAGTGAAGCAGCAGCCATATTTTTTCCACTCTGTTAGTCTATACAGCAGAGTGGCAACTTGCCCCCATTTATCACTGATTTGCTATTGGGCTGGGGCCAGTCCCACCACATTTGCTGCTTCTGTGAATTCTTGGCCAGGTTCATGTGCAACTTTGTGGTGAAGGGGCCCTTTGTCTCCTGCACATCACCTAAGGCATCAAGGGAAGAGGTAGTGGGAGACCGAGGCAGGTCCCAGGTTGTTCTTGCCATTGACCACATCCAGTTTTCTTTCTTGATGACTGATTTAGCTGATCTGTGGCAATGTCCTGCATAGACTGCCCTACTGCCTCTCACAGCCAGGTGAGATCTAGCTCCTTATTTCATATCACTCACAGTGGTCCTGCTTCTCTGATTAAACCTTGACTAACCCAGGTCTCCCACCCACCCTTGTGCTACCTGGATCCAAGAGCAACATTGCTTTGCCAAAACCTTTATAAAGACCTCTCCTGAAAGCAGAGTGTCCAACGTCTGACCATGCCCTCTATTATCAGACACTAAAACCACAGGACTGAGTGGGTGAGAGTTACCAACACAAACCTTCCATTTTTCCTCTCTTCTCCCAACCCTACCCCAACCAAATGCCTTCTTCTTCCCCCAGTTAATAGAAATAAATCTCCCTGCAGTAGCCTGGGTGTGAACAGATGTTCCTTGTGGACGTGAGTGCTGGTGGAGGGCTCGTTGGCTCTCCAGCCCAACACCCTCAGGGTGCTGCTCGGACAGTTCCATTACCCTCAGAAACAAGATGAACTCCTCCCTGAGTTATTGATTCTCTCCTTCAGAGAGTCCCAACAACTTGATTCTCTCCTCATGTCTTTGTTTTCACTCATTTCCTTTCCATGTTCCTTTGCCAGAGATCTGGGATGGATTACAAGGCCTCCTTGAAGATGTACTTGACTGAAGGAACACAGCGACAGGGAAGAGCAGTTTCATGGTTTTTTTATGCCATGCAGTACTGTATCTGGTAAACTCGAGTCTACAAAGCCCACAGAAAGTAAGGGAATTCTGAACTAGAAGAGGATGAACTGGAAGCAGGTAATGAGAGGCCCTGACCCTGTCCCTGCTTGAAGCTTGAATCCTCCCACATGACACTCTTGGGTTCTAGGAAAATCTCTTTCTGTTCTTCCTCTGTAAGAAGATCCTGTAGATTCACCATGTTTCCTTCCCAGTGGTCCCACAGGACACTGTGAGTATGGTGAGAAGAAGCAGCTCTGAAGTCTGGAAAGGTGTGCTTCCTAGTGCAGCCTTTTCTGAACCTGCTTGATCATTGGAACTCCCTCAGGTGGGTTACTGTTCCCCACACATGTTGGAAACCAGCACAACTTTCCAGCTTTCTACCTCCTCAAGATTTTAGGTCAGTAGGTTGGGCAGTGTCATGGAATCTATACTTTAAAAATGAAACCAAAACCAAAGAAAACTCGACAGTTTATTCTGATGATAAGCCAAGTTTGGAACCAACTGTGAACAACTAGATGTAGTGAACAACTGACCTAGTAAATTGATCCAGTGAAGGAAAGAGCCTTATAATGTTTAGGGCTTCAGTCTCCAATGCCAAGGAAAATGGAAGGAATCATCCAGATAATTCTAGGGAAAAAACCCCACATTTTCATTAGGATTATGTGAAGCATGAGTAACTATATCTGAGACACTTGGGTGGAAAGCATATAAGTGAAGCAAAGTCTTTCCCCAAATAGATTTAAATTCAGACCAAGCTTCTGGAAGAGGTGATAATGGTGGGAGATTGAGCAAAGAAGGAAGAATTGCATTTTCTGAACAGTTTTACACTTATTGTGGCCACCCTACATTCTGGATGTGCTGGGAGTCTCTGTGTTTAATACATGCTTATTGCAAAGTAGCCTCATAGCTCATAAACCATAAATCCCTATTTTTGACATGGAAAAATAATGCCTATAACTTACAGTATACCGTACTTTGGCAAATCATGAGAGAATAGATCTTGGGGCAGTGTTCCTCTTGTTTAGGATCTAAAATTTCTAATGCATCTTTATATATAAATATATACACTTAAAAAAGATTATTTATTTGACAGAGAGCGCACTAGTGTGCACAAGCAGGCGGAGTGGCAGAGGCAGAGGTAGAGGGAGAAACTGGCTCCCCTTTGAGCAGGGAGCCTGATGCAGGGCTCAATCTCAGAACCCTGGGATCATGACCTGAACCGAAGGCAGAAAACTAATTGACTGAGTATATGGCAGCCCCATATACTTTTTTTTAGAGTATGGTTGTCATATAATATTGTATTAGTTTTAGGTGAAGCATAGATGAAGCATTGAATAAATGCTTCTATACATTATAAAATGATCATAACGATTAGTGTAGTTACCATCTATCATTATCACAATTTTATTGACTATATTCCCTGTGCCATACTTTACACTCTTCTGACTTATGTATTTTATGACTGGAAGTTTTTGCCTCTTAATCTCCTTCACCTACTTCACCCATCTCCCTTCCCCTCTGGCTACCACCAGTTTGTTCTCTGTATTTATGAATCTGTTTCTGTTTTGTTTGTTTGATATTTTAGATTCTATGTATAAGTGAAATCATATGGTATTTGTCTTTCTCTGTCTGAGTTATTTCACTTGGCATAATCCCTCTAGGACTGTCCATGTTGTTGCAGATGGCAAGATTTCATTTTTTATTTTGTTAATGGCAGAGTGATATCCCTCTGTGGGCATGTGTATGGGGGTGAGGTGGGGGGAAGAGTATTATATTGTCCTTATCCATTCATCTGTCAATACACAGGTTGCTTCCATAGTTTGGCTATTATTAATAATGCTGCAATGAACATGGGGGTGCATCTATCCTGTTGAATTAATGTTTTTGTTTTCTTTGGATGAATACCCAGAAGTGGAATTGCTGGATTGTATGGTATTTCTAGTTTTTAATTTAATTTTAATTTTCTAATACTGGTTTCTACAATGGCTGCACCAACTTACATTACCACCAACAGTACAGAGTTCCCTTTTCTCCACATCCTCGCCAACACTTATTTCTTATCTTCTTGATTCTAGCCATCCTGACAGGTGTAAAGTGATACCTCATTGTGGTTTCAATTTGCATTTCCCTGATGATTAATGATGGTGACCATCTTTTCATGTGTCTGTTGGCCATCTGTTTGTCTTCTTTGGAAAAATGTCTATGTAGGTCCTCTGCCCATGTTTTAATTGGACTTTTTTGGTGTTGTATGAGTTTTTGAATTTTTTTTGATTTTAACCCTTTATTGGAGATATGATTTGCAAATGTCTTCTCCCATTTAGTAGGTTGCCTATTTGTTTTGTTGATGGTTTCCTTCACTATGTGAAAGCTTTTTAGTTTGATGTAGTCTCTTGTTTATTTTTGCTTTTGTTGCCCTTGCCTCAGGAGACAGATCCAAAAAAATATTACTAAGACTGGTGTCTAAGAGTTTGCTGCCCATGTTTTCTTTTAGGAATTTTACGGTTTTGGATCTCACATTTAGGTCTTTAATCCATTTTGAGTTGATTTTTTATTTCAGGTCAGCATCAGTTGCCTTGTAGCTAAGATGGCTACTTGTCCCAGACATTATGGGGGGTGGGAGGTGGGCACAGATTTGTCATTCTGCCCATTGTCTCCCATTAGTAAGGTATGACCAATTAACAGCCCTTTCTTTCCTAATTTGGGTGTAGGAACTTGAGGCTCCATCTTTAGGGACTGAATGGAATGCATGCAACTCCATTTCAGGTCTGTGTTCCATGGTCTGCATTTGCCGGACAAATTTCTTAAATGCCACCTTTTCTGGGAGGGGGGACTGTGGCTTATTTTTGTTCCATTGAACGTATTAGTCCATTGCTTATTGCCTTGATCTGGAAAGTCACCCAGAGAGAGGAAAGGCAGGGGCTCTGTGGGCCCAGCATAACATTTTGTGTGAACACCAACTTAGTGCTGCCATCTCATGGCTGGGTAAACTCTAAAGGCTGCCAGCAGCTTTGGAGCAGCTTTTGGAAAAGGAACCAGGTATTCAGAATGCGTGTTCTTTGCCTGCCCAGAAGAAAAATTGAGCACCAATTTCTAATAACTGTGTGCTATCCTTGTTTTTCTGTTTCTGGAATGAAGGAAGTACCTCTTGTATTATTGAGGTCGATTCCTGCCTGTTCCTTTAAAGAGAAAGGAATTCATTATCGTTTTGGTTTTAGTTATTCTGGGATCAGCCCTTAGGCAGTATTTTGAGTGAAGGTTTGAGAAGTTTGGAGAAAAAGCTTAAAAAGAAGTATACTACTTAAGTCCAGAAAAGGAGGCAGAAAGTGGAGACAGGTAATTCTTACCTCTGGGGCGAAGGTTCTCAAAGCATGGTCCTTGTGCCAGCTGCATTAGCAACAGTGAGGGAAACTTGTTAACATGCATGTTCTTGGCCCTTGGCTTAGACCTGCTGACTCGGGAACTCGGGTGCAGCTCAGAGAACTGTGTTTTTAGCCCATTCTGAGGCAAGCTCAAGCTACCATTTGGGGGAATAGAAGCTACCCCTGGACAAATGTGAAGCAGGTGACATTGGCAGCCATTGGGTTCTTCATGATACTCATCCCTCCCCATCCCCTCTGTGTGTTATTTACCGAGTAAACAAGGCATCTGTACTCAGCGACTATTATGGGCAAACCCTGTTTCAGGTGATGTTGATACAGGGGTTGGTCTGAACAAGAGCCCAAGGATTTGCATTTCTAACAATTTCCCAGGTAATGCTGATCCTGCTGGCCTTGGGGGCTGGATTTTAGGAGCTTGGTTTTTAGAGGTGAGAGCAGCAGGCCCCAAAGCCTTTGTGGTTTTCAGATGGAGCACGTATCTCAGGCTTTTCAGGTTCTGTGTGGCCGTGAGATCCACTTCTCAGCCCTTCCTGCCATTTACCATGGGCACTCAGGAGACATGGTTATTTGAATTGAACTAGTCTGTTATAAAGGGATTAAAATAACATGCTGTGATTTCACCACCCGAAGTTGGGGCAATTGAAGAGCCAAAGCAGACATACAATTATTAAAAAGCTTTGTGAAAATTGTCAATAGTCTCGGAAATTTTGGCTGTATATTGAAAGGCCTGCCTGTGCTCTGTGTCATCTTATTCTGATCAATATTCCTTGCATGAAGCACATTCACCTCTGGTTTAATTTTCCATTTATAAGTTTGGTTGGTCCAACAAATCTAAACAATTCTAATGCAAAGAGTGAATAAGCAGGACAGCAAATCAAACTGGATTTGTGGGCACAATTATACGTAAGAAATATCAGAGCTGAGAGCCATACTCTAAAGGCAGATAATACAAATGTCTGCTCGTATGTCCTATGTAGTCTCTACTGTCTGCGGACTGTACACAGTTCCTCTGATAGACCTTCTATGACTCAGTCTACCCTCAGCTGACTTTAGGCTAAGCTGCTGAGGCAACCCCAGCAACTGGGACCTGATAGACCAGCATTGTCTGGGAAGGTAAGAGCTAGGCTTTGCTTTGTAAAATCTTAAGTCTTACTGAGAGAGTGGATGAGGCAGCTTAGTGTGGTGGTGTATATGCAAAGCTTTGGGGTCAGGCAAGACTGGTCCCCCAGATCTGTTATAGTTTATGGGAAGTTATTTGATCTCTCTGGATCTCATTTTTTTCACCAGTAGATTTGGAACACTGCAACCCACTTCATGCAGTGGTTTTAGGGATTAAACGAGAAAAGGTAGGTAAGGCACATAGTAGGTGTTCAATATAGAGTAGCAAACTCCCAGTCTCGGAGGGCTGGGGCTGGAAGAGGCTGTGAGTATCCACACCTGTAGTCTTTGTGGTCTAGGCCTTTTTTCTCCCTCTTTTTTTTTTTTTTTTTTTTTTAAGATTTTATTTATTCATTCATGTGAGGAGAGGCAGAGGGAGAAGCAGGCTCCGTTGGAGGGGGTGGGGCGGCAGGGGAGGGGAAGGGGAGCCCAATGTGAGACTTGGGCTGATCCCAGAGTCCTGGGATCACGACCTGAGCTGAAGGCAGATGCTCAACTACTGAGAGCCACCTAGGCACCCTTAAGGTTTCTCTGTGTTAAAATGTGAGTATACGAGCCCCCAGTGGAGGGTACCCACAGGGCTATAAAAGCGCTAGTATTCCCAGGGCAGCAGAAATGCTGGCCTAGAGCAACAGCATCAGATGACTACCCCAGAGAAGCAAATATAAGCCTTTCCTACAGAAATGATGGAACTAGGCCTTGATGATTTGGTTAAAATGGGATGTGCTTGAATTTGAAAGGTATGCCCCATGTATGTGGTAGGTGCGTACTCACTAAGTCACTGGGTTTGTTTAATGCATTTCTCCTGGAAAAGTTTGGTGGTGAAGCAAAGGAAGGAAAGGAGGCCGGAGTGAGGCTGCTGTGGAGGTATAAAGGGTCCAGGTTCTGATGTGGTTGGGAGTGCAGGAAAGAAAGGGTGTCTGGAGAAGTAGAGAGGTTGGAAGCAGGATACTGGAGTTTAGTTTTTAATTTTTCTGAGGGAAGATTACTCTGGGTGAGTCCTACTCTGAAATACTTCTCATGAACCATGGACCAGTTCTCCCACAGCGTGACCCCATTGTTGAGGGAGTTCATAATTGAATGAGAGGGAAAAATGCATCTCATTATCAGTGTGATGAATATGTAGGAGACTGAGTTCAGGCCACGGGGTCAGATTTGGTCCTGAGTTAGAATCCCGATCTTCTTTAAGCTGAGTGATTTGGGGTTATGTAACTAATCTGTGACTCAGGTTTGACTGTAAAATGGGATTAATAATCTACCTATCTCACCCGACTGTTGTGAGGATTAACAGGGATAATGCAAGGGAGCATTGAGCAGAATTCCTGGTCTACCAGAAGCACTGGATATTAAAACTAGGGTTATGAGAAGGAGTATTTTTTAGATTCCTTTGCATGGACTTTTAGCTGTGTGACCTTCAAGGGGTCACCTGTGCTTTCTGGGACTGTGTTGCCTCAGCTTTTAAAAAGCAGGAGTAGCCTGAGGGACCTGCAGCTGGGGGGGCATGGGTTAGACACCTCTGCTCCCTGGCTTTGGATGTGCACGGAGGAAGCCTCTCGTTATGAGATGGAATCAGAGGCAGGATGCCTGAACTGGTGTGTTGGGGGTGGCTGGAAGGGGGGTCTGAAGCTCATCAGGAGAAGTGGTGTTTGGAGAGGAGTGTGTCTTCCGTTTCGGCGGAGAGGAAATGGAGAGGGCTGTGGTGTAGCACACTCAAGGCGGGGCTGGCTGATGAAACTCGGTGGTTACATTTCTCAAACGGTAGGCACAGGTCCAGATTTGCTGCCAGGCTCCGTCTGCACCTGTCACATATACCCTCAGTTGACTTTGGGCTAAGCTGCTGAGGCAACCCCAGCAACTGGGCCCTGGAAAGTGGCCTCCGTTACACGGACCCACTTCCCAAATTTGGCCGATTTTCATTTATGAATTCATCGTACACGTACTGAACATTTAGTGTACTGTAGGTGTGGGGGATTCAGCAGCGAACAAAACACATGGAAGTCTTGCTCTCCCGGACCTTGCAGTCTTGTAGGGGACGAGTAATAGCCTATGTACATGGGTAATTACGACTTTTGCCATGTAGTGAAAGTTCAGAATGCTGTGAGACTGAACAGTAGGATCAAACCTAATTTAGATTGGGGGGGTTGGCAGCCAGGAGAAATGAAATGGGTGTGCTTTTGGATAGAGAGGAAAAGACACTGACTGAAGTGGAGACAGGCTTTTATTTATTAATATTAGACACAAACCTCTCTTTCACGAAGGCATTGACCATGGAAATGCAGTTCTCCTGCTTCCTGATACTGTGTCGTCTGAATGCACATTTTGTGCTTCCCGCACCTGGACACGTTGGCCTCCCCGCTTCAGTTTTGTGTATGTTTTAGCCCTGGGCTCAGCTCTAGTCCCACGTGAGTAAAGCTTCTTACCTCTTCCATGTTCCAGGTGCTTTCATCTCTAGACTTTTCTCAGCATGCGTCTGAACTGCTCTTTCCACCTTGACTCCCTGTGGCAATAGGGCAATTTTTTGGTAACTCTTTTGTGACCCGTGTCTGCTGGTTTGTATGTCCTACATCTCTGCAAAAGTATGTGTAGTGTCTCCCCAGCGAGAGCATTGATAGAGGTAGTAGAGTGTTAGAGCTAAATGAGCCATTATAGATATTATCCTCCAAACTGCTATTTCTTAACAGGGTAAAACTGAAACCCAGAGAAGTTAAAGGGCCCCACTAGTCACTGGATGGACGTCTAGGACTTGCTATGGGCATCTCGTCTTGTTATTTTATGTTTTGTGTTTATCAGGATGCTTGTTCCAGAGTCAGAATCCAGCACATATTTTCTCATTGATTGTTTCTTCTTCTAGTTGGACCATTCCATTACTCACTCCCAGCAGTAGATGTGGCACATAGTGTCACTTAGCCCCTCTGGTGACTTGATTACCTTATTTGTCAAATGGGTATAATAATTCCAATGAACAGACAATTATTAAATACTTATTATATGTCAAGAACTTTGCAAAGCTTTGGGGATATAAAGCTGGTAAGATAGAGCTGGTCCCTGTCTTAGGGGAGCACATGATGGTAGAACTTGGTAAAGGAGATGTTATAAGAGAGCAAAAAATACCTATAATAAAGGGCTATGTAACATAAGGGAACATGGAGCAGACCAACAGATTTTTCTTGGAAGAATTGCAAAAATTCATTAATCCCTTCTCTACTCATTTCAACCTTGTATCATGAGATGCCAGTGAAAATGTGGGGGAAATTAGAAAAGAATATATGTGGGTACAATATCTACATGGATGTATTATGATTTGGGAGTTTTGGTGGAGGGTCAGAGAAAAGAATGACAGCTGGGAAGAGAAGAGGAACAGGTTTTCTGATGAACCAGCACATTTTACACAGAAAAATTCAGGTCCATGGATATAGGCCATCTAAGCTATAGCCATCCAGCTTGTAAACTGATCTTTTTGTCACAGGAATGACCAAACCTATTCATTCTATTATTTTTTTTCTATTTTTTTTCCTATTCATTCTATTAATGCAGTTGAAAGCTTTCTGTGTCCTAGGGTGTTAGTCACCATTATCTGCCCACTGGAAGAAGATGGCTGGGAAGGCCAGTGGTGGAAGAGCAGATAAGATATTGGTGGGGATTGGATCTTTGGAATGGGTTCCCCATTCCAAATCCATATGGGAAACCCATAGTGGTGTGCTATGTCTTTGTCAGAGTGATGAGTCCTGATGGGCTGGTGAGAGATTCCCCTTTCTTCCCCTGTGCCCTGCGTCCTGGAATCATGGGTATTAGAATAGTGTGTTGTTTTGAAATGAGTACTTTGCAAACATGAACAGCTGTCATAATGAAAACACAATGTTCAGGGAACTATTGCTTGGTTAAGATGTTCACAATAGCATGGGTCAAAGGACGTTGCCCAAAGCAAAATAATTATGTATGGTAAAAGTCTGACATCATCCCAGCAGGCATTCCTAAAAACAATAACAGTGACAAAAAAAAAAAAAAAACAAAAAACCTTGGTATTAATTTGTGTGATGCACTTGACACTTCATTCTGCCCCCTTTCAGGAGGGACATCCAACTTGGAGCTGAGAGGGAAAAGTGACCACAGGGCACCCTCTGGTGGTGAGGCAGGCCCACTACAATTCATGCCCTGACTGTGCTCCTGTGGGAAGGAAACCTGGATATCTCAGGTTTTTAGCATCCCAGTTGTGGAGGGACATCTTCTGTCTGCTAAAAAAAAAAAAAAAAATGTTCTGAGGGTCTTCTTGCTGGGGCTGGGTAGCAATAAAACAGACAAGCACTTTGGAGTCTTGGATAAATAGCTCATCTCATTATTAGAGCGAAATGTTGCAAGAAGAGCCCCGCTGTAAATCATTGTGACACATGGCTAATTCAACCAGAACCAGACCCCCGCGTCTTATACGACCGTCTCTCCTTCCTTCTTTGCTTCCTCTGCTTTGCCAACATTAACCGGCAAGGGGTACTCTTTCTTTGAAGTTGAATCTGTGTTATACTGCTGTGGAAACAGCAGTAATTGTGGTACCCCCAAACCGTTAGTGGGCTCTCTTCTTTGTGACACTGTGAGCCTTCAGGAAGGAGGGATGGAAGCAGGAAAGTTGGAAAGGAGATCATTCAAACGACCTGTTGTCCTCTCACCCCAGGAGGGATGCCTTCGGTACCAATCAATGCACAGATGTCGCATTGTTGTTGGCATAACCTTGGGTGACAAAGGGCCTGTGATCTCGGAGATCATGACTGGAGCTGTCCTCAGCTCAATTTCACAGTGGCGCCACCTGATACTTTAACTGCAGCACCTTAAAAATGAGGGGAAATATAAATGGTAGCACCTCAGTGCTGCCTGGTTTTGTCTCTGGCTAAAGGCGACTGAGATGCCCCCAGCCAGGTGGCAACATTGGCAGTTCAGCAGGACAGAGATTCCCAGTCTGTGCCCGGATGTCCTTTTAGGCTGATCATTTGTGTGTCATGACACAGCAGCTAAGCCAGTTCAGAAAATGTAATATCTGGCACCCCGACTTTGCAAACAACCGGGGCAGACTTGTGTTTATTGGAGCAGGAGTCTGAGACTACAAGTACTGGGTCACTTGAAGCTAGAATCTGGGTGTGTGTTGGGACAGTGTGCATGCCTGTGCTGTAGCCACTAGATTCATTGTCACCTAAAGAGTCCATTCTTTTGTGATGGCAAAGAATGCCTAGTGGCTAAAGGTAGATTTGCTTTCACACAAGCCTTGCTGTCACAACCCCTAGATCCTCTGAGTAGCCCTGGGTGGACTGGGGAGATATGGAGGGGGTGGGGAGGGGTCCCAGCTATTCCTGATAGTGGCATCTCCTGCAGCAGAAACAAGTCCAGGCAGTCCATGGGTCCCAGAGGAGTCCTAGCTGGCTCCAGCTTGCTTGAAGCAGAGCGTTAGGTGTATGTCTCTTCATAGGCAGCCTGGAAGGACCTACTCCTAGCCCATTTTGCTCAGGGCCAGTGGCTGTTTTGGGGCAGTAGAGCAGAGGTGGGCCTCATGGACCGATGGTGACCTCCAGTTAGGAGATACCCCACAGGGAATTAAATCAGCATTTTTTCCACAACCAATCCAAATACTTTGAACATTTCACTAATTTGTATAGTATACATTTTAAACTAAAACATATAAACCCGGGCAGCCCGGGTGGCTCAGCAGTTTAGTGCTGCCTTTGGCCCAGGGTGTGGTCCTGGGGTCCCAGGATCGAGTCCCACGTTGGGCTCCTTGCATGGAGCCTGCTTCTCCCTCTGCCTGTGTCTCTGCCTCTCTCTCTGTGTCTCTCATGAATAAATAAATGAAAAATCTTTAAAAAAAATAAATAAAACGTGTAAACCCAATGTCAGTGGTTGTCACATTGCAAATCATTTTTATAACCAATAAGATTTTACATTTTTTATATTTTCATATTCAGACAGCTCCTGTCCAGTATATACTGGAAATCCCTATATTCAAACACTAGTGTACTGGTCTTCAAAGGGATTTTCCCACTGTGTTTTTGAAGAACATTCCATTATTGAGAAAGATCTTTCCCTGGAAACCTTCAGGAGAATCACTGAGAAAATTCCTTAATCAATGCCCATGGATGGTGTGGGGGGCTTGTACAGAGTATTTTGTGTGAGCTGCTCTGCGCCGTAATCTACTGTAGACATTTGATTATCTGTAGTGTAGGCATTAGGCGGTCTGGTAAAGTTGTTAGCACCTGATGACAACAGTTTCTTTTGACTGCCTGATAAAGATTCTCCTGTGGGTAGATTACTCGTGTTAACACCTCTGAATGCTGCTGTTCAGCTGGGAACCTGGTCTACACCCATGGTCTACACTAC
The DNA here is from genome assembly GCF_011100685.1 of Canis lupus familiaris. Lineage (NCBI taxonomy): Eukaryota > Metazoa > Chordata > Mammalia > Carnivora > Canidae > Canis > Canis lupus. The sequence goes on from NC_049240.1 coordinate 40,567,538, forward strand.
GGCATATTGTGAAAGTGTGTACATGATCAGTAAGAAGAGATGTTCATTTAAAAAGAGAGAGAGAGAGCGATGCCCTTTTGATGTTGAAATTTCAAGTTGACAGAGCATTCAGTATTGCTCTTCTAGATTTGTAATAATCGAGGCCCAGATTGAGAGTCCAGGGATGCACGTGTAGGTGCTCTTGAACCATCTTATCTGAGAAAGCCTAAGGGTAAAACACAGCTCTGTAACATACTTAGCTGGGTGCTCACCAGCTGCTCTTATTTGGGACATTTCATAGATTTAATCAACAAATTATCGAATACCTACTATCTGCCAGGAAGGGGGGATACAATAATGGACAATTATTTAAATTGATCTTCTCAGATACTTTGTTTTAAATGTTTATCAAAGGGTAGGGATGCCTTGGTGGCTTAGTTAGGGGTCTGCCTTTGGCTGGGGTCATGATACCAGCGTCCTGGGGTGGAGACCCACATAGGGCTCCCTGTTCAGCAAGGAGTCTGCTGCTCCCTCTTCCTCAGCCCCTCTCCCCCACCACTCCCCACTTGTGCTCTCTGCTGTCTCAAATAAATAAATAAAATCCTTGAAAAATTAATGTTTATCAAAGTAATAAATAGTAAAGAGCTTAGTGATGGCAAGAAGCAGTCTTTTGCTGGTCATTGCCTCTCCCCAACACCTGCTTTGATCTATTTATGATTTACTTCTTCTGATGATTATCTCCTTATTAATATTCTATACCTCTATTTCTTGATTTATGAGTGTTGGATAATACTTTTAAATTTCTACTATGAAAAATGAGGAATTGGCTCATTTATACATGGTCACCTATTCTTATCTCTCTTCTTCCTACTTCCCCTAGAGATTTGATAATAATTCTTACTAAATTATTATTATTATTATTCCTTTTCACCTCAAACCAAGGGAAAAAGGTCTTTATGATAAGCACTCAGAAAAAGCAGGGATCTCTGCCAGAAAGAGAGGCCAGGAAATTTTTTGTCCTTTAGGTACCAAATTTCTCTGAGTATCCTTCTTGTGAATGTTGCTTGTAGTTACTCTCTGAGCCCTGGATCCCAGATCGGTGGCTCCCATTTCACTTTTCTTGTGGAAGTTGATGACTGATTTAAACTCCTTACCTGAAAGTGTACATTGGCCTAAATTCTTGCCCATAGTATTGGAGCACAGCTTCCCCTGACATGGATCATTTACTGAAAACCTTTTCTTCCTCATTTTAGATAAGTTATTATAGGTCTTTGGGGATTGGGTGTGGGGCATGGATTTCTCCTCAACTTCAAAAACATGAACTCTTGAACTCTTTCTTAAACAAAATAGCTTTCCCTCTGTCTCTTTACTCCCTCACCCTAACTAAGTCATGCTCTCTAGTTCCCAATGGTTGACTCTTCTCTCAGTCCAAGATGGGCAAGAGATTTATCTCTGATGCCAATTTATTGTTGTTGTTGTTTTTAAAGATTTTATTTATTCACAAGAGACATACAGAGAGAGGCAGAGACATAGGCAGAAGGAGATGCAGGCTCCCTGTGGGGAGACTGATGCGGGACTTGATCCCAGGACCCCAGGATCATGCCCTGAGCTGAAGGCAGACACTCAACCACTCAGCCACCCAAGCACCCCTTTGGTGCCAATTTGAACCGTAGTTAGTAGTGGGCACCATGATGCTGTGAAGAATGAGAACTTCTTAGGGAACCATTGTGTAATGGTTAATTGCCTAACATCCATTCTGGTTAAAATGGATGAGTTTAAAGCAGCCAGGATCATCTCCTTCCCTAAATAATTTAGGAAAAGGCAAGCAGTCTACCTTTGAGCACTGTGACGTGAGAAGAAGCCTGCTGAGGGTTTCTGGGAAAGGTAACTTTTCTCCTACAAGTGGTCTTGTATCCTCTGTATCTTGTCATCCTGGATACGATTTTTGCCACAGCCACCTTGGAACCAGAATGAATCCTAAGCCAACTTTAAACATGGCAAAAGAGACAGATGGAGAGAAACAGGCTCCTTGACAACTTCATTGACCACTGACTCAACCAACCCTCAATCTACCCCCAGTCTGGCCCTCTAGGCTTTCTGTTATGTGAGAAATATATTTCCATATTGTTTAAACCAGTTTGAGTCAAGGTTTCTGAAATTAAACCAACTGATACGATTTCTGAAGTCATTTTTGGAATCGGTGCCAAAGGGAGCTGTGATTGACTACTATGTCAAGGATGGAGGTGTAGGTATTTGTGAACCTTTGCTCTTTAGCTCCTCCTGTTTTGCTTTCCTTAGTACGCAGAGTTGTATTTTTTAAGTTGAAGTATAATCGATGTATGACATCCTATTAGTTTCAGGTGTATGATATGATGATTTGCTATTTGTATATATTAAGAAGTAACACCATCATAAGTATAGTTAACATACATTCCCACACAGTTAAAATTTCTTTTCTTGTATTGAAAACTTCTAAGATTTATTCTCTTAGCGACTTTCAAATATGCAGTATAATATTGACTGCAGTTGCCTTGCTCTACATTATATGCCCAGGATTTATTTATTTTATGACTGGAAATTTATGCCTTTTGTGCATCTTCACCTATTTTGCTCACCTCTAACCCCTGCCTCTGGCAATCACCAGTGTATTCTCTACTCTGTGCCTTTGAGTTCACTTTTTACTTTAGATTCCACATATAAGTAGGATCATACGGAATTTGTCTTTCTCTGTCTAGCTTATTTCGCTTAGCGTAACACCCTTGAAGTCCATCCATGTTGTTGCAAATGACAAGGTTTCCTTCTTTCTAATGACTGAATAATATTCCATTCATCTTTATCCATTCATCACTAGTGGGCACTTAGATTGCTTCCATGTCTTGGCTATTGTAACAATGCACCCGGGAGGGGCAAGTGCATATATCTATTTGAGTTAGTGTTTTTGTTTCCTTCAGATAAACACCCAGAAGTGGAATTGTTGGATAATATAGTAGTTCTGTTTTCAATTTTTTGAGAACACTCCAAACTGTTTTCCATAGTGGTTGTACCAAATTATACTCCTACCAACAGTGCACGAGGATTCCCTTTCCTTCACATCCTCACCAACTCTTGTTCTTTCTTTTTGATAACTGCCATTCTAACAAGTGTGAGATGATATCTCATTGTAGATTTGATGTGTTTCCCTGATAATTAGTGATATTGAGCATCTTTTCATGCACCTTTTGGCCATCTATATGTGTTTTCTTGAAAAATGTCTGTTCAAATCTCTTACCCATTTTTTTTTAAACAGACATTTTTTGGGGGTATTGCGTTGTATAAGTTCTTTATGTATTTTGGGTATTAATCCTTTATCAGATATATGATTTGCAAATATTTTCTACCATTCAGTAGGTTGCCTTTTCATTTTGTTGATCATTTCCTCTGTGCAGAAGCTTTTTAGCATAATGTAGTCCTACTTATTTATTTTTGCTTTTGTCGCTTTTGTTTTTGGTGTCAAATCTAAAAAATCATCACCAAGACTAATGTCAGGGAGCTTACTGCCTATGTTTTTTTTTCTAAGGAGTTTTATGGTTTCAGATCCTATGTTTAAGTCTTTAATCCATTTTGAGTTGATTTTTGTCCGTGGTGTACAGTAGTGGTCTAGTTTCATTCTATTGCACGGGACTGCCTAGTTTTCCCAACTCCATTGAAGAGACTATCCTTTTCCAAGTTGTATATTCTTAGCTTTTTGGGGGTCATAAGTTAGTTGACCATATAGGTGGGGGTTTATTTCTGGGCTCTCTATTCTATTCTGTTGATTTATGTATCTGTTTTTATGCTAATACCATACTGTTTGATTACTACGATTTTGTAGTGTAGATTGAAATCTAGGGGCATGATACCTCTGGCTTTGTTCTTCTTTCTCAAGATTGCTTTGTCTCTGCAGGCTTTTTGTAATTTCAATACAAATTTTAGAATTATTTATTTTAATTCTGTAAAAAAATTGCCATTGAGATTTTCATGGAGTTTGCATTGAATCTGTAGATCCCTTTGGGTATTATAGACATTTAAACAATATTAATACTTCCACTCCATGAACATAGAATATCTTTCCATTTATTTTTGTTGTCTTCGATTTATTTCATCAACATCTTCTAGTTTTCAGTGTATAGGTCTTTCCCCTCCATGGTTAAGTTTATTCCTAGATATATTATTATTTTCGCTGTAATCACAAATGGGATTACTTTCTTAATTTTTCTTTCTGATAGTTCATTATTAATGTATAGAAATACAACATATTTTTGTATGTTGATTTTTATATTCTGCAATTTTACTCAATTCATTGATTAGCTCCAACAGTTTTTAGTGGAGTCTTCATAGCTTTCTAAATTTAATATGTCATCGGCAAATTGTGGCAATTTTACTTCTTCCTTTCTGATTTGGATGACCTCTATTCCTTTTTTTTTTCTCCTAATTGTTCTGGCTAGGACTTCCAATACTATGTTGAATAAAAGTGGTAAGAGTGGGCATCCTTGTCTTGTTCTTGACCTTAGAAGAAAAGCTTTCAGATTTTTGTTGTTGAGTGTGGTGTTAGCTGTGGCCTTGTCATATAAGACCTTTATTATGTTGAAAGTTTTATCATAGTTGGATGTTGAATTTTGTCAAATTCTTTTTCTGTACCTATTGAGAGGACTGTATGATTTTTACCCTTCTTTTTGTTAATGTGGTAGATGACATTGATTTGTGGTTGTAAAGCCATCCCTCTATCCCTGAAATAAATCCCGCTCAATCCTGGTATATGATCCTTTTAATGTATTGTTGAAGTCTGTTTGCTAATTTTGTGTTGCAGATTTTTGCATCTGTGTTCATCAGGGATATTGACCTGTAATTTTATTTTCCTGTGGCGTCCTTGTCTGGTTTTGATATCAGGCTAATGCTGGCCTTGTAAAATGAGTTTGGAAGGGTTCCTATGCAGTAATTATTGCATAAAATGAGTTTCCTGCCTTTATATCTCATTCTATGCTTTAGCTTCCTGAACTCCCCAACCCATTCTACACCTTATTTTTTCTATACCTTTTGACTCCCATGGGTACTGACCTTTTGCTTATTCCATTCTTATGACCTTCCTCTTCCCCAGTATAGGCGTTTAAAAATCCACCTGGGGGATTAAACAGGAAGACAACACATTGCAGCCTATTGGAAGCACCAGATGTGTGGTGTGAGAAGATCACATGTGAAACAAATCTGATTGCCTAAGTGTGGCTCCGTCGATTGCTAGGGCTGAGCTGGCTGACCTGAGGGTCTGAATGTCCCCCCAGCCCCCGTCTGGACTTCCTTGATCTATGGGTTGCCCTCCAGAAACCATATGCATGCATCAAAGAGGATGCTCTTTCTGGAGAGGAGGAGCTTTCCTTTGGTCAAGGATACACAGTATACTGATGACCTGAAAAAACACAGCTTTTGAGCTTATCTGCTGACATTGTACTATGAGCCTTTCTTAATTTCTGGAGTCCTCAATACATTTCCTAGGTCTATAAACAAAGAGGGTAAGGGGTTGTGTGGAAACAATGGGGCTTCCATTTCTCAGCTTTCATTTTTCATCGAACTTGGAAACAAGCTGTAGAGATTCAACCTGTGTTGCTTGTAAATTCAACCAAGAATAAAGTGGATAATACACATGGTGTAGCCTATGAAGGAATTCATGGTGCCCTCAGCAACAGACTTATACTGTTTTTTCCTGCTTGCTAATTGATTAAAAATATGTATGTATTGCAAAGTTCATTTATTGATTGAGAGGAGAGTGAAAAGGATAGCTTCTCTAATTAAAACCGATTGGAGCTGTGAAAGTTTAATTAATTGGATGCATGTCACTTCATTTCCATGTTATGTTGTGCACAGCTCTCTGTTTTCATAATTAACGTGTTGTGTCAGGGTGGTGGGTGTCTCTCTAATTAACAGTCTGAGGGAAAAGTGATGTATGGGCCTGCTGAATAGGCAGAGTGGGTGGAAAGGGAAGTCCCGGCCAGAGTCCACAGTTTCTGTTCCCTGCGGTCGGTTTCTTGCCATTTTATCACCCTTTGTTCAATAAATGAGGTTTTGGTGGATCTTCCCAGAGACTGTTCTTTGTTTGTTTCCTAGATGTTTCTCCATCAGAGGGCAGGGAGGCTGGATGACACTTCCAGAGACTGTAGGGTGAAGACTGTCACCAGGTGGGCAAGAGTCACTCTGACCATTCTCTCCTTTGAAATTCCTCACTGTTCACTGCATTTGCTCCTTGCTGGGCAACCCCCTTAGCCAGGACAGATGTTTACTGAGTGTGCACTCTGGGCAAGGTATGGTAATGGGTGAGTGGCTTTGAGTCCAGACTCCAGCTTCTTACTAGACATGTGGCCTGGGGAAATTACCTAAATTGTCTGTGCCTCAGTTTCCTCATTTATAAAATGGGAGCACTAACACCTTCTTAGTAATGGTGTTGTGGGGCTAACATGAAATAATGTTGATGGGATCTATAGCACACAGTATTGTCAGCCTACAGTTATTGGACAGTTTTGTCTCTTTCTTATATAGTTTTTTCCCCCTCTTTTTAAATCTTTATTTGAACTGTCCTTTTGCAGATTGTAACTCCTAACTGACCTCACCCCTGTGTCTTACTCCTCAAACCATACCCTATTTTGGACACAGAATTCTTTTTTCCAAAGTGAAAAGTTGATTATAGGGATGCTTTACTGAGACCCTAAAGGCACCCTCTCACCCAGAGGATGTTTTGACTCTGCAGTGTAGGAATTCTCAGCCCTGCATAAGCCAGCCCCACCGTCTACTTTACCAGCCTCACCTACAGCTCCTCCTTAACCCTCCAGCCACTGCCCACCCACCCCAATGCCTCGTCTCCTTCACAGCTGAGCACAGCATGCTCTTTTCCTCTTCTGCCTACAAGTCTCCATTTCTCAGGAAAGCAAATATCCTATTAGTTTTTTTTAGCTCAAATGTCTCCTTTTTGGTGAAGTCTCCTCTCCTTCTTCAGCATTACTTTTTGTTTGGAGTCTCTCTTCCTGCCTAGACAGAAGTTCCTCCAGGCTGGGGGTGTGTCTTGGTCATCTTTGTGTCCTAGTGCCTAGCAAGAGTGTATGTAGCATGAAGCAGGATTTTAATGATTGTTGAATGACGGATACAAAGAGCAGAAATTTTCTTCGTGCAGAATTACTGTTTAATATCTGCCTCCCCACAAGACTGTTCACTCCCTTCAGGCAGGGGACATTTCTGTTTTGCTCAACATTGTTTCCTGTTGCCTGGCACATGATAGGTGCTCAATAAATAAAATTGGCACATCATCTGGTCTATATACATCATAGATATACTTCTATGAGAAGAAATTGATGAAAATAAAGTTCTTAGCTTAAAAATTATTTAAAATACAGCAAGATTATTTGTAATAGAATAACAGTTGCTACTGATGTTATTACTATGATACACGTCATTGCTGGAAGGTGTGCCCTTCCCTTTATGGAGTAGATTTCTTGAGTTCCACAGCCTCTGGATCCTTCTATATGTCATCATCACAGCTTGGGGTGCTCTCTTAATTGTCAGAGAGGGATCCTGAAGCCTCTGTTCAGCCAATACTACAACTGAGCTGCTTGTGAGTCTCACCCTGTCCTTTTAAAAAAATTCTATAATCCTCACTTTTTCCTATAATATGCTATTATCCTACCTCAGTGACATATATAATAAATAATGCATTCTGATAATTTTAGAAAATCATTTTATTTCCAGGCACTTGTATAGAGTCTAATCAATATTTATGCTTATTCAAGGAATTTTTTCATTTCTATTTTTCATGAAGATTTTTAAAATCTTTTTATAAATGTTTGACTTTGTATCAATTAACATGTCTTTCCTCTAGTGTAAAACCAGAAAACAAAACCCAGCTGTGAAGTTCATCTTTAATGCCCCTTTTCACTAATCCAGGAGTGTTTATAGGAAATGAGGCCCAACCCCATGTTTCAGTTTTGCTAGCTCTTCACATATGAATGTAGCTCAGGAAATTGGATTACACTCTAGGCCTGCCCCCTCCAGCCCAATATCAGTGCTGTTCTATCAGCAATATTTACAGCCCTGGGAGCTGGAGATTATAAAGACCCAAGGTGATCAAAAATAGCTTCACATTGAAATGATTTTTTTCAGAGACCCTCTTCCTCCACATCAAAATTTAATATTAATTAAAACAAATTCAAGCCCTGAACTATTTCCCCAAGTATATCTTAAATCTCATAGAAAAGCAAGGAGTGGGGCCATAAGGAGTTTAGCTGGAGTAAAAGCCCTGGGAGTCTGAAGGTCTGGGTTCTAGGTGGGCTCCCATTTGTTGGCCGTGTGTTAAGGGAAGTCACTTAACTTTTCTGGGCTTCAGTTTCTGGGTCAGTTGAATGAAGAGGCTGATTTCAGTGATTCCAGTGAGTTTGCAGCTTGCAGGCAGCCGGTACACAAGGATACTTACTGCATTTCTACCTTGCCCCAGTGCTGTGCTAGGTGCTGCAGACACAGCCATGAAGAAGACTCACCAGGCTAGATGCTGATGCAAGGCTCCATGTGCTCAGTGCTCAGTCCCAAAGCACAGCCTGTGGGCCTGTGTGACTGGCTTGGGCCAAAGTCATCTTTTCCTGCCGACTTTTAGGCCTGTGAGTGAGTTGATCCCTGATCACCAGTTCAACCTCCTGCTCTGCATGGCATTGGTTTCCCTTTGCCTGGTTCCCTTTCTTGCTGACTGACTTCATCCCAACAAAGAATAAGGGGAAAGTTATAAAAACATTGACTCTGAAGAAGAGGAAGTGGGCATAGTCTCCTCCCTGAGGCTCCTTGACTCTGCTCTTCTGCCAGAGATAGTTTTGGGTTCCCAGGGTCTACATGGGGAGGAGGTTGAAGCCGGTTCCACAGAAGGCCCTTTCAGGGCAATGGATGCCTCCTTCTTTAAGTTATAGATGAAGAGGAGCCTTTAGCCTTCAAGGGAGAGCCAAAGAAAATACACTTAAATGATTAGATGCTGTGCACACTCAGAATTTGGAAGCAGCTTTTCTTTTTTTTTTTTTAAGATTTTATTTATTCATGAGAGACAGAGAGACAGAGAGAGAGAGAGAGAGAGAGGCAGAGACACAGGCAGAGGGAGAAGCAGTCCCCATGCAGGAGGCCCGATGTGGGAATCGATCCTGGGGATCCAGGATCACACCCTGAGCTGAAGGCAGACGGTCGACTGCTGAGCCACCCACGTGTCCCAAGGAAGCAGCTTTTCTTATTAAAAAAAGTTCTGCTTTGTCTTACCAGGCAAAAAGAATAGCAGCTAAGAAGGTCTCAAGACATACTAGAGGAGCAGAAAGAAAGCCTGGGGTGGGGTGGGGTAGGGCTAGATGGTGCAGACCTGGGGGGTCATGCGGTCCACTGTTGTTACCAGGATGGAGGGTCTCAAACTCTAGCAATGCCAGAATCACCTATAAGGCTTGTTCAAACTCAAATTCATTGTTCCTGATTCAGTAGGTCCGGGTGGAGCCTGAGAATTCACTTTTCTAATTCTAACAAGTTTCCAAGTGATGTTGATTCTGCTTTTCACACCACTGCACTAAGGGGAACGCTTCAGGGGAGTACAATCTTAATCAGTGCAATATTGGCTCGACCAGCCTCTTCCCTAGAATATTAATAAGCTGAGACAAAAGCCCTGGATGTATTGCATGCAGCAAGCTCTATAGCAGTGAGACTTCCGAGGGATGTTTCTCAGGTGTGGTTCCCTAACCATTTCCATCAGAACCATGTAGGACCCTGATACTCAAAATGGTTTACAGACCAGCGACGTGGACATCACTTGCATATTGGTTAGAAATGCAGAATCTCAGGCCTCACCCCGACTGAGTCTACTTTTTTTTTTAATTTTTTAAAAATTTATTTATGATAGTCACACAGAGAGAGAGAGAGGCAGAGACATAGGCAGAGGGAGAAGCAGGCTCCATGCACCGGGAGCCCGACGTGGGATTCGATCCCGGGTCTCCAGGATCGCGCCCTGGGCCAAAGGCAGGCGCCAAACCGCTGCGCCACCCAGGAATCCCCTGAGTCTACTTTTAAGTAAGGTCCCCAGTGATTTGTAGGCACGTTATAGGTTGAGCAATAGGGGTTTTTCAGATGTGCCTCTAGAGTGAGTGGTATTGGGGGTGGGGCAGGGAAGGTTGGAAATGACATTATTATAATCCAGAATTCTTGCACACTAGCTTAGCCTGAGTAGTGAGGGGGGTGTGGCCATGGGTGAGGACTTCCAGGGACAGTGGCTTCAGCCTTCACAGAGCATATATTCTGAAAACCAAGCCTACAGAGAGGTAGGGTACCTTCAGTGTGTAGGCAGTCAATAGTGACAGTGTATTTTTGAAGATTGATATGCAGTGTATCGTAGTTTCCCTTTATCCATCGGAAATATGTTCCAGGACCCCAGGTGGATTCCTGAAACTGTGGATAGTACCAAACCCTATATATTTTCCCACACATATATACCTATGACAAAGTTTAATCTATGAACTAGGCACAGACAGAGATTCACAACAATAACTAATAATAAAATGGAATAATTACAGCAATATGCTGTGGCAAAATTTATGTGAATCTGGTCTCTGTCTCAGAGTATCTTATTGTGCCATACGTACCCTTCTTGTGATGACTTGAGATGATATAATGGCTACGTGATGAGATGAAGTAGGTGAATGATGCAGGCAGCATCAGGCTACTGCTGACCTTATGACAACATGTCAGGAGGAGGATCATCTGTTCCTGGACCACAGTTGACTGTGGGTAACTGAAATCACAAAAAACAAAGCCATGGTTGGAGGGGAGCGACTGTTGTATTTCATGGTAGCGAATGTATGGAAGGTTTTGGAATAGGTCATGGCTAAAGGGGAGGAGCAAGGACGGGAAGCATCAGTCTCAGATCAGGCTCCGGGAATGTATAGTTAACTCCAGCAGAATCATCCACTTTCATATTTCTTAGGCTTCGGGGGTGGGTGAAATGAGGAAATGTGTTCAGATATTATTTCTTGCCAGGCATCACAAGAGCATCTCTTCAACAAGGCTTAGAAAAGGTGTTTTTTTTTTTTTAATGGCCTTATTGAGATAAAATTGACGTACCATTTACCCATTAAGTATACAATTCATTTGTATTCAGTATATTCACAGAGTTGTGCAGTGCTTACCGTGATCTAAGTTTAGAACATTATCATCACCCCCACAAGAAACCCCACGCCCGCTAGCACTCATTCACTCTCCTGCTCCTTCTCCCGTTGCCCAAGGCAGCCACTAATCTGTCTCTGTAGATGTACCTATTCTAGACATTTTATGTGAATGAAATCAAACCCAACAAGGCTCTGTCTAACTCAAGGTCACAGAGATTTACTCCTGTCTTTTCTTCTAAGGGTTTCTATAGTGTAGCTCTTACACTTAAGTCTGTGATCCATTTTGAGTTTGTGTGTGTGTGTGTGTGTGTGTGTGTGTGTGTGTGAGAGAGAAAGGGGTTCAACTTAATTCTTTTGCATGTGGCTATCCAGCTGTGTCAGCACCATATTTTGAAAAGACTATCTCTTCTTAATGAATTGGTTTGGCACCTAGGATGGTAGATTTTTTTGTAAGCCTAGCTTTATATTAGACTTGCTTACAGAATGTTGGAAAATATACCCACACCTCGTCGGTCCCTCCTCGGTCCAATTGGATCAGAGTCTCTGAGTGTTAGGATCCCCAGGCGATTCTAATGCACAGAGCTGAGAGCCATGGGCTTAGGGTGTGGTTCTCAAAATGTGGTCTCCATAATAGCAACATTGGCAAAACTTGTTAGAAATGTACGTTCTCAGGCCTCTGTTCAGACTTGCCGGAATCAGACACATCAAGAGTGAGGCCCAGCAATCTGTGTTTCAACAAATCCTGCAGGTGGTTCTGGTGTACACTGACATTTGAGAACCCTTGGCTTTGGCCAGAGGTTTTCCCCTACTTTAAGTGATAGCAAGCTGCCTTCTGGCAGCAAACTTACCTGCTCCTTACCCACTGAGGGCCCAGAATGGGGCAGAGCTGATAGTCTCTCCCTTAGGGTCCATTGGCTGATGAGAGGACTCAAAACAGGGGTTCCTAGATAGCTTCAGGATGGCGCTGGTTACTAGAGAGACCAAGCCTTGGTTATAGGGTTGGAAATTTCAGCCCCACTTCTAAACTCTAGAAAGAGGAAGAGGGCTGGAGATTGAGTCTAGTCATCAACCATATGTATAATGAAATTTCTATTAAAACCCCCTAAATGATGGGGTTCAAAGAGCTTCCAGGTTCGTGAACACATCCAGGTGCTAGAAGGGTGGCATCCCCAGAGAGGACATGGAAACTCCATGCAGGCCCCCTATACCTGCCCCACACATCCCTTCCATTTGACTGTTTCTGAATTGAATCCCTTATAATAAACCAGTAATAGTAAGTACAGTGATTTCCTGAATTCTGTGAATTTTTCTAGCAAATTACTGACCCTGAGGCAGAGATTGTGGGAACCCCTGGATGTATATAGCCAGTCAGCCAGAAGTAAGGGTGGCAGCCTGGGACTTGTGCTTGGTGTATGAAGGGGGAGCAATCTCATGGGACTCATTCCTTAGCCGGTGGGGTCTGCACTAATTCTGAATGGTTAATGTCAGAATTGAATTGAATTGTTGAATACCCACTTGATATTGGAAAATCAGAGAATTGGTGTTGGAAAAGGCACCACATATTTAGTGTCAAGTGAAGAAACCCTCAGGTGGATCAGTGGAGGCTGGTGTTCTGAAAGCACATGCCCACTGTTTTCCTCCTCCCACACTGGATTCCAGATCTGCTAAGGATTCAATCTCCTAAGGGATTGATGAATCCCGTGGGCATTACAGTCTGATAGAATACCACCTTCCTTCCAGTCCCGGATATTGCAGCTCAGCAGGGAAGTGGTTCATAGTTTGACAGAGAGAGTAAAAGTTAAAATCTGCAGTGGACTGGAGGAGTATAAATGGATATAATTTTCTTTGCAGCTAGTTTGGTGCTATGTATTGACTTAAACATTTTCATTCACTTTGGCCTAGTAATCTTAAGTTTTGGGAGTTTTTCCTGTGGAATGACATATGTGTTAAGCCTTAGGTGAAACATTATCTCTCAAGCACTATTTATATTAGGGAAAAAAAGCCATGAAAAAATGTCCAACATTATGGAATTGATTAAATAAATTTCAACATATCAGAAGTCCCTTGGATAGAATATTATATTACCACTAAAAATTATAAAGAGTTTAAATCCATGAGCAAGTGATATATGTCAAGTAAATAGCATATTCACTTAATATAGAATATTTCTGAATTATACTAGCCAGGCTTTAATAAAATGATTGGAAACATACCAATACAGTAACGATAACCTGATTAGTAGGATAATTGGTCTTTAAATTCTTTTCCTTCTATTTTTCTTTGGTATTTTTGATTTGTCTAGAAGGATGCTGTCACTGTGTCTAATGTCAGGGTAAGACCCAGAAGGGCAAGAAATATAGTTCTCCTTTTATAATAAGGAAAAAAGTTAAGGCAGTTCCTCAGCAGTACCTTCTACATATGTTGAATTTTAGACTCTGCTCCGTGGAGCTGTCGGGGAGGTGAGGGAATGAGAGTTTATGAGCTGCATTGATTTTGTACTCCTTTCTTGCTTGTAATGTAGCCACATGAGATGAGTCCTTTTAGGAAGTGCCAGTAGGATTTACAAATCAAAGGCTGGGACAAGAGGGACAAGGCCTGTCTGCTCTGTGAAGGAGGGCAGGGGAACTGGCAATTCCCCTGGGTGGGCTCAGCGGGGTTGAAGGACCTCATGTGTCTTTGAAGTCTGGGGGGTGTAAACTTTCACCATTTGAGCAATTGAATTTAAATCACTGCCGAGGACAATGGAGCCTGAGAGGTTTTTGTGCAGTGGTTCTGTGCAGCCTCCAGCTTCTTCGGAAGGCCAGTCTCTTGAAGACCAAGGCTAGCAGAGGGTGAGCTTGGGGTTGGGGGAATGCATCCCTGTGTTTCCTCCTTTCCTGCCCTCTCTCAGTGAATGCTCGGGACTCCTTGTCTTTGGGATCCCACTGTGTTCCCTCTGCCCTGTTACTCTTCTGGCTTCCTTCGGGTCCTACAGCTTCAGCAGTATCCCTAGTCCCTGTGTCCTGGCAGACTTACATGTCCACCTTTAGTAGCTCTGATCTCTGCCAGTCTGGCACACACAATGGTGGTTCTGGGAATACTGGCTCATACACTGTACTCCCTTCCTGGACAGTGCTTGAATTTGCATTGAAGTCATGGCCCAATGTCCAGTGGCAGGCAGGGACAGCAAGTGGGACCTCCGAGTCCCCTACAGCCCTTTCCTCCGTTCCACACTCCAGCCTTGACTGTTCCTGTGTTATCTGACCTATTGTGAGGGAGGAGGACTACTTCCCAGAGAATCCAATCCTATCCCTGGGCTTCTAGGCTCTTCTAGATATCCATCTTTCACTGCTTCTGGAGAACTATAGATTTGTCTTTTTTTTTCTTCCTTTAACTCTTTAAAGTATATAATGGTTTTGAGTAGGTTCAACTTCAAAAATTACAAAAGCATGGAGAGAAAAGTCTTTGGCCCACCTCTGTTCCTTGTCTGGGCACTTCTTCACTCCTTCCTCATCAGAGAGGATGGAGGTGTAGAGCCGGCTTTTCCAGATGTCTGCTGAGTGGTCTCAACTCCCATTTTCTCCACTGATTTGAGAGGATATTATAATGTCCTGTATGTTTGGATCTGTTTCTGGACTTTGTCTTCTGCTTCACTATCTATTTCTATGCCAATATCACTGAGAATGGAGGAGAGGCAGCAGCTCCTCAAGCCCAGGGGAAGGTGGGCTTCTCTTCCATGTTCTTTAGTTCTCCTTTCAGACTTGATGCTGGTATTACTACTAATATTCATAGTGAAGCCTGTAGTACATACATTTCTCCCCATTTGATGGATAAAGACAATGAGGAACAGAGAGGTTGAAGTTACTTGCTCAAGGTCACATAGCTAGCACGTAGAAGAGCACCAGGAGTCCTGAAACAGACAACTATCTATCATAATATCTGTCCTCTTTTTCAGGATATTATTATTTTAATAAATACTAATAACTACTGTTTATCGAGAGCTATCTCTAGGCCTTGTGCTGAGTACTTTGAATTCTGTGCATGTATGTAGTGTCTCATTTAGTTGGCTCTCCATAATAACTCCACAAGGTAAGTATGACCACCAGATTTACACAAATGGGAAATTGAGGCCCTGAAGGGTCATCTAAACTGCTAAAGGCCACCTGGCTAGTATGTGTTGCTCTGAAGACCTCTGTCTTTATAATTACGCTTTACTGAGTGTGGATCTTCACATTCATACTCAAGAATTCTTTCATATTCCTTCAATATTGCTTCCTTTGTCAGTCACCAGACCTCAGACAGTTACTAAAGGCATAGAGGCAGGGATGTACAGGCGTGTAGGGCTCCTTACAGCTCTCTTCTCTGAATTCCTGAGGTGAGTCCACTCAACATATTTTTGTACACACTTTGCTTTCTTAGGCTATGAAACTCTCTCAACACACAAACTCTTAGAGCAGGGTCTTCGTGTTCCAAGGCAATCAGTCAATGTGTTGATGTTGAGAAGAGGGATATAGAAGTCTACATTAGATTTAAAAAAAAAAAGAAAAAGGGAAGTCAGCTAATGGAGGATCTTAAAACCCCAACAGTGAAATTCAAACTTGTTGGCACAGGTAGTGGGGAGCCTCGGAAGGTTCTTGAGTGAAGAAATAAAACATAAAAAAATGGTCTTTAAGGGAAAGTAATGAGGGCTCATAAGCACCCAGTATAATCCCTGCACAGAAAGGAAAGAACCAGGAAAACTAAACCCAGTTAGCCTTCTCCGTAAAGGCCTCGATCTTCAGGACACTTTGCTTTGTCCATCTGATCTAAACACTATCATCTGAATATCCCAATACCCCCCTTATTTTCCTCTGTGGATCTTTGGGTCCTTGTGTCCTGAGTCTAGAAGGACAGGGCAAGGCTTTTTATTTTAGACTAGTCTCTTTATCACAAAGACTTGGAAGAACCTTGAGCGGACTACAGAACCCTTAACTCAGATGACTGTGTCCTTCATGGTCTCACTCTTGCCTTATCTCTCTGGCCATCATCTTCCATCTTTTTTTGCTATGCTTGCGTTCAAACTGAGCACTTTCAGTCTCCAGATGTGCCATGCCCCATTTGCTCCTGGAATGGTTTTTGCCCCTTCTTGTTTAACTTCTCCTCTTCCTGAAGGTTTGGCTGAGATGTCACCTCCTTATGAAAGCCTCTTTGGGGCCTCTAGGGTGGGTTGGGTGCTCCTTCTGTGTTTTCTGACTGCATCCTGGTGTTTCCCAGTCCTTTTTGCTGCCTCTGTGATGGTTGAATAGCTTACTTGTTCCCCTGGCTTCAGAGCTCCTAACAGGAGAGGGTCGCTTCTCAGTTTTCCCTAGCCTGGCACACAGCAGCTGTCCAGAAGATCTTGGCACATGAATAATAAAGGAACATTGCCATGGGCCAGCTGTCCCCATCTGTTGCACCAACTGACTACTTGGGGCTCTCAGCTCTATTAATCTCCTCCTTGTCATCCCAACAGGAAAACCTTTGCTCCCAACTAAGAAGCAAAGGAACTCTTTCTTTCCTAGGAAGAACTTTCCTTCTGGATTTCTGATCTCATGACCTCCTAAGTCCTGGCTTTCCCAAGAGATCCCATCTCCCCAGCACCACCAGCAGTACCCCTCACTGCCTCTTTTCTGTGGGCCAGAAAATCAAAATGCAATACTTCCACTGGCCATGTGACTTCCTAAAGATACCCGGCTACTCTGAAAAGACTCTCTCTTTGACCAAAGCTGAGTGAGGCTCCTCTGAGGCTTCCTCTTGACTAAGCCTTGAACTTGGACTATGTCCTTGGCTTGCTTAGTCCACTTTTAGCAAGAATCCCCCCATGCTTGGTGTCTGATCATCCTCAATATCTGATCAAATTCTTTATCCCCCACCTTTGATACCTAATCATCCCGGCCTGCCCTCAGCGAGAATCCCCCTCACCCTTGATGTTTTCCCTTAGTGCTCTTCCATCTACTGACCCCTATCCTGTCACTTTGCTACTAATCTTCACTTGACCTTGTATTTGGTGTTGAGCCCCATCTCTCTCCTACTCCAAAACCCCTTGCATTGGTCCCTCTTGAAAAAGTTGTCCTTACTGCCTTTAACAAGCATCATGAATCGTTTTCCTGAATAGCATCCTCACTCCCCATCCTGACCTTGTAAACCTCTGCTCTTGTGACTCTGTCTTCTCAGGCACTGAAAGTCACTTCTCCCTAGTGATCCCTGCCCTCATATCTCCTCCTCCTCCTCCTCCTAACAGCACCTCGGACTTTATTTACCTTCTATGTTAATTACTCCCTTCTTTAATCTCTGTGATTTTTTAAAAAAAGATTTATTCATGATAGACACAGAGAGAGCAGAGACACAGGCAGAGAGAGAAGCAGGCTCCATGCAAGGAGCCCAATGTGGGACTCGATCCCGGGTCTCCAGGATCACGCCCTGGGCTGAAGGGGTGCTAAACCATTGAGTCACCGGGACTGCCCAATCTCTGTGATTTCTCAGCATTTGTCTTTCCTTCTCTTCTATTTTCTCTCCAAGCTGGTACCTGTCCACCCATTTCTTAAATAGATTTTTTTTTTCAAATTTGTGTTTTTAACCCTTTGCTCCCCTTGTTCTTCACACAATGCCTTTCCAGTGAGTGACCCCCATGACCTCAAAATGGATAGTCTCAGGGTGGTTGGAGCCTCTTAGAAAATGCTCATGGGTTGTCTAGTAGTCCAAGCACAAGAGTATCAGCACTGCCCCCCACCCCCACACGAGGATCCTTCATCCCTTGGGATGGTAGGCCTGGCCTCAAGTATCTCTCAGAGCTCATCTGCATGAATGGAGGAGAGTCTGCTGATATGGCCCACAGTTGTGCTCTGAGCTCATCTACTACTTGCCTCACTCTGGACATCCTTCTGGCAGCTAGTTATAGTGACCACCACTTCCCATTGAAGACAAAGGCCCAAGGAACAGTGGAAGGAGCTGGCATTCCAGGTGCTCATGTTAGAGCTGGAAAAGTTAATGTCCTAGGAAGCCAAGGAGCAGGGGTTGCTATCCAAGGTGTGGGCCAGTCAAGGTGTCCTGGTGGTACAACTCTAAGTCTCTTTACCTATGCTGGATAATTATTTTTGTAGCTTCTATACCCTTATAGTGGCATCCAAGCCAGTTGTAAGCTGATTGTCCTAACAGTTCCTGTATATTTTGAAAATATACATATCATCATTATGTTGAAATACTTGGCATGAAAAATTTGATTGAATTTGAAATTTGCTTACATTATCACAAAAATGTCACTATTACTTGTCAATGAAGGAACAGTTACTAGATTTATTCCAACATAAGTTTTCACTGTAGATTTTTGAATGGTTATAAAAATGATTTAAAAATTTGTATTGCCTCCTTGTGTCAACAGATTTACTTGTTGATGGAGATCATCCAGAACTTGAAGAGATTATCATTAAAAAGTGTGATTGTAGAGTTACATGTAACAATTTCCAACCTGTTCCCCGCAAGAGAATGGGCAGAGGTTATGAAAAGTTTGTTCATTGATACAGATTCAAGTGTTTCACTGAAATACTTGAAAACATTTTATTTGGAAGTCTTACATAAGTTTAATATTTAATATCTTTCTGAAACTTTTGTATTTTATTGTTCCTGTATTGAGATAAACAAAGTATAGTGATTTTTTTTCCCCATTAAAGTCTAAATTTCCTTCAGTTTACTCCAGGGCATGATATAAATGCTGTCATTTTCTCTATGTTCTCACATAAAAAAAGTTGGGAGTTTTTATTTTTTATTTATTTATTT
Organism: Canis lupus familiaris; assembly: GCF_011100685.1. Lineage (NCBI taxonomy): Eukaryota > Metazoa > Chordata > Mammalia > Carnivora > Canidae > Canis > Canis lupus. The sequence continues at coordinate 40,586,452 of NC_049240.1, forward strand.
TTTTGTTGGGAGTTTTTAAAAACAACTTTATTGAGGTGTAATTTATATGTGAAACTGCTCACCCATTTTCAGTGCACAACTGATGATTTTTAGTTAATTTATTGAGTTGTGCAACTGTTGGCATCCGTTTTTAGAACATTTTACTCATCCTGATATGATGGGATGCTAGTTTTGAAGGGTGGTGAGCGGGACCAAAAGGCATTCCTTTGGGTCCTGAGCAGCCAGTGGGCAAGTGTGAAGGTGCTGATTCCCAGGAGAAGCACCCCCGAAGGAGGACAGAGAAGACCAAGGAAACAGCTGTTGCTCTAGGGATGAGGGGGGTAAGGGGTACTTTGGATTCTTCATGTGTGGACCTGCTGTCCCTGCTAGACTGTGAGCCCTGCCCCTGCCTCTCAGTCCCCGTAACTTAGCTCCGTCTCTGGCACAGAGAAGAGGCTCACAGTCAATGTTTTCCCCATGAGTAAGTGTGTTCCAGCTCTTTATCTTCCCCTCCAAGGTTGCTGGAACTGACCAGAGGCACACGGGGGAGCTTCCTTGGCAAATGACAGTGACCAGAGCCGAATCAAGCTGTCTCAGCAGGTGGGACAACAGAGAGAGTGCAGGCCCCGGGGCTGCAGCCCTGGCTTCTTATCTGGCTCTGCTTCTGACCCTTTGTTCCTCTCCACTGTCCGTTGCACCTTTCAGCTGTTCCATCTCCTTCCAGGCTGCCGGGTGACCACACTGTCCCAGTTGCCTTCCAGCTATAAAGCCCCATGATCGCGATGGTGCGTCCTTCCCCTGGTGTCTAGTGGAACTGCCTGTATTTGAAGGGGCCATTTCAGGGGAGCAAGGAGACCACTGCAGGGGCTCTAGCCCCTGCTCTGCCTGAGGACTCGGCGTGGCATTGCCTGAACTGCTGCAGCCCATCCCCAGATACCAGTGAAGGCAGCAAGCAGGAGAATTGCCTTTGCCCCCTCATGAAGCAGGTCTATTGGCAAGACGGCTTCTTTGGGCACAAGAAGAATGAGGAGATGTAAAGCAAGCACATCAAGCTGCTTTTGAGTGCACTTAATCGCTGCTCGGACCCGCAACCCCCTTTTGAAAAGCAGAGTTACCTTACTACTAGAGCTCCATTATTCTTTTTTTTTTTTTTTTTAATTTTTATTTATTTATGATAGTCACACACAGAGAGGGAGAGACACAGGCAGAGGGAGAAGCAGGCTTCATGCACCAGGAGCCCGACGTGGGATTCGATCCTGAGTCTCCAGGATCGCGCCCTGGGCCAAAGGCAGGCGCCAAACCGCTGCGCCACCCAGGGATCCCGAGCTCCATTATTCTTTATCACTAACTCTCAACTCCGCTCCATATTTCCCTTTGGTGTTCTCCTCCTCACTATAAACTCAGACTTACACCCCACATCACAGCTGTGATGCCATGGGAAAGCTTCCTGGTGGTGGCCTGAGCTGGCAAAGTGGCTGTAGCTATGACAGAGAATGCTTCCAGAACTGGTCTTGTTCTCAGGTGCCTCAAGTGGGTTTCTGGGTTGGGGTTGGAGCTGCTTCTTGACTCCCAGTTGAAGGAGTTTTAGAGTTTCTGGTGTCTTCTCCAGGCTCCCAACCCCTTGGCGTTGGGGCGGCAGAGGCAGCCCCAAGGGGAGACAGTCAGTGTCCCTTCCCCCAGGCCCCCAACTCCCTGGGCATTACCAGGACCAGTCTGGGCTTCCTGGGACTGATCAGACCTGACTCTGGTTTTCCTGTCTAATCATGTTGTTAATTAACATCACAAATCTTCGCAGCTGGTGGCTGCTTTTTGCATCTCATCCCCTCCTCCTCCTTTCTGTGCACCAATTAGTCTAAAAGCGGGGAACAAATCTTCAAGCATTGATTTGCCTTTGTAGTAATGATTATTTTGGGAACAATCCAACCCCTTCCAAGCAGATAAACTCCCCCCACACCCTGAGTTTGAACCGCATGCTTCCTTCCTCATAGATTTTTGGTTTTGCTAGGCCAGGACTGGAGAACCCAATTATTGAAGAGAATTATGCCACATTTGTCTCCTCTGGTTTTAAAAGACAAAAGGGATTGTGAGGAGAGAAGGGGAGAGCACACCTCCAGAGGATGTGGCTCATTTAAAGGTGTTGGCTAGTTTTTTCAAAAAGTCAGTTCCTTGAAGGTGGAAACCTAGTCTAGCCAAATGTCAAGTGGAGCAAGGTGAAAAAGCCTCCACTACCACCTTTCTGTTAATGAAGTGGTTCCTGCTTCAGACACTTCAGCTCCTGCTGGTGCATCAGGTCTTCAGGGGTCAGGGACCAGTGCGTGTCTGTGCCACGAGGACTGTGCACAGCCCCAGCCTGGAGAGGGATCTGGGGACAGAGGGGTGGGTGCCCCTCCAGTGGTCCAGGGACAGTCAGGCCTTGAACCCCGTGTCTCTGTCCTCCCTAGAGCACTTGCCAGTAGACCTCTATGGCAGTCCCCTAGAAAGGCAATAGGGTCACATGGCAAACGAAAAGAAGTATTTGGTCTTGTGCTCACTAGGCAGTGTTTACAAGAATAGATGGTGCATAGTGAGTTTGAGGGGATTTCATCTGTTGTGTCCTTTTACCTTCCCTGTACTCCCTTCCATCCATGCAGTATCCTCTCCTTTTTGCTCGTCCACTCTCACTCCCTCCCCAAACACACAGATATGTGACCTTAATCATTTCACTCTCATCCTGTTCTCTCCTGTGTGGGGTATTGTGAAGGCCTGGGCTCTGTGTGGGAGCAGTGTCAGCCAGGATGGGGATGAGGGCTGCAGAGCAAGCTATGCTTTACCATCCCCATCGTTTGTCATTTTTAAATTAAAAAAAAATTTATCTTTTTACTTCAGAGAGAGCAAGCAAGAAAGAATGAGAGCAAGAGGGAGCACAGAAAGAGAGGGAGAAGCAGACTCCTCACTGAGCAGCGAGCCTGGCATGGAGCTCAATCCCTGGATCCTGGAATCACAACCTGAGCCGAAGGCAGATGCTTAAGTGGCTGAACCACTCAGGTGCCCACATTTAGAAAATTTTAATCATAGTAAAATACAGATAACATAAAATTTATCATCTTAACTGTGTTTAAGTGTGTAGCTCAGTCGTGTTAAGTATATTGATACTGTTGTGGAGTCTGTCTCAGGAACTTTTTCATCTTGCAGAACTGAAACTCTCTATCGTTAAACAACCCCCATCTTCCCCTCCGCAAGCCCCTGGGTAACAACCATTCTACTTTCTGTTTCTGTGAGTTTGCTATTCTAGATGAGTGGAATCATACAGTACTTGTCTTTTAGTGTTTGGCTTATTTTACTTAATGTAGTATCTTTGAGTTTCATCCACATTATAACACGTGTCAGAATTTCCTTCCTTCTTAAGGCTAAATAATATTCCATTCTATGTATATAGAACAGTTTGGTATATAATTTAGACACTTATCTGTCAATGGACATTTGGGTTATTTCCCTCTTTTGGCTATTGTGAATAATGCTGCTGTGAACACGGGTATACAATTTTTCCCCAACAACTCAGTGATCTTAGTGTTTTTCAACTTTGGTTACATTAGAATCACCTTCAGAACTTTTTAAAAATACTGTTCTTTGAACCATCACTCCAATTAAATGTCTAGGTGTAGAGTCCGTAGGTCAAAAATCAAAGGTATTTGTTAAAAAATGCAGATTCTCTGGAGGCGGTGATTCAGTTGGTCTTGGATGTGGTCCAGAAACCTGTACTTTTAGGAAGAGCTTCAAGATATTCTCATGATTGGATATTTTAGAAATTACTGTCTAAACCATCAATTAAAGGCTACCTTAACTTTTCTGAAGCCGTATCCTTTGGCCATAAATGGTGTCAAACTTTTCTCTAGTTATCTTATGTGTCTTTGTCTTATAGCCCCACCTGGATTGTAAATTCATAAAATTGTAGAATTTTTTAATTCAAAGGGGGCCACAGAGACCTCATAATCTGTTCAACCAAGGCTGCACCTTAGTTGATTTTTTGGACTGGGTCTAGAAGCAAGTCGAAATTCTCTCCACTCAATAGTAATTTAAAATTTTTATTTTTCCACAATGCCAGCGCCTGTTACTTTTAAGAAAGACTGTGTGTGACTACTGTTGTTCTTGTGAAAGTTTGGGTGCTTACGTGTATGCTTTCTGCTGCTCTGAGGAACCTGTCAATCAATGAGTAGGACAGTGTCGTGACATATAAGGGACTGAATGGAAAATGATTTCTAATTGTGCCTATCATGGCATGTGGTGCCCACATAACTGACTTGATTTTTAGGCCAGTTTCAACTCTACATTGGCTGTGAGACCCTTGACCAGGATGGATATAATTTTACTTTCTTCATTGAGTCGTGAAGCATAAGAGCTTACATTAATTGAACATTGCTTATTCACCAGCTGCTATTCTGGATGGATTGCATGGATTATTTGAGAGGCCTATGAGGAAATAAGAACTCAAAAATGTTGAATGACTTTCTGGCAACTGACAAGATGTGGATTTGAAGTCAGGCTGGTTTGTCAGCCCATTCTCTTAATTTCACATTGATGAAAAGAGAGGAGGTAAGTCAAATGGTTAGCAGAGTTTCTAGTCCATTATAGTAGCTCAGTAAGTTGGCCATCATCATGATGATTATCACAACCGTGACTAAACCCTACACGGCTCTTGTGTACCAGGCACTGTTTTATGCACTTAACACATATCTATATACAAAATAATCCTATGAAGCTGTCCTATTATAACAGATTTTACAGATGAGGAAGCTGAGAAATGGAAACTAAATTTAGGAAACTAAATGCAGAATACTAGTACTACTACTGATTAGTAATAAACTCTTCAAATTTGTTTCAACATAATGTTTTTCTACATGCTTTCCTTGCAAGCATGCCCTGAAGATAAAAATAAATAGGTGAATATATTCAGGTGTTCTTTTTATGTCTCCCCTTTCTGCCCTCACAAAATTCTTTTTTTTTAAAGCTTTTATTTATTTATTCATGAGAGACACACAGAGAGAGGCAGAGACAAAGGCAATGGGAGAAGTAGGCTCCCTCTGGGGAGCCTGATGTGGGACTCGATCCCGGGATCACATCCTGAGCTGAAGGCAGACGTTCAACCACTGAGCCACCCAGGTGCCCCTGCCCTCACAAAATTCTTATGCAACTCAATCTGATACTATTTCACAGCATCTGATTTCTTAGCTATTTTGGGAGTAATCTATGGGGAAGGGACATTCATGGGGCCATTACATTTTTTAAATTGAAAGGAACCTTTGGGCTCTTCTAGGACAGAAGTCTCTAAAATAGAGTGCTTGTGCCTTAAGGGGTGTACAAGGTTATCCTTTGGAGTTGGTGAAGAAAATACTAGTGTAAAACCAAAGAGATTAAGGGCCAAGTGATTTTCCTGTCTTGAAGTTCAGTGGACACCTCCTAGACATTATCATAGTGACTCTGGCTCCCACTGTCCCTGTCAACCCTCCTTTTCTGAAGCATTAACCTCCCTTAGCTGAATGAGGTCACACGCTTGTCCCTTTCTTCCTCTTCCTCTTTGGCAGCTCTTTTTCAGCCTTCTTTATGGGTTTCCCACTTCAGGAATCTAAAAAAATTGATAAATGGCTTGACATGACATTCTTACTTGCTCTATGCATCAGAAGGTCCTGGTTTTTCTATACAATGTCCCCTGAGACAAAGGTGGAAGGTCTATAGCATGGACGAAGCTGCCTTCCCTATTTCATTTCCTTTCAGCATATTTGTGCTGTTATAGGTGAAGTTGGGTCCCATAAGAAGATTCATTGAGGTCTCAGTCCCAAGTACCTCAGAAGGTGATTTATTTTGAAATAGAGTTGTTGTAGATGCATTTAGTTAAGTTAGATGACTTCATACTGAATTAGGATGAGCTCTAAATCCAATATGGCTGGTGTCCCCCTAAGAAGAGAAGAGACACAGAGACTGAGATATTTGGAGAGAAGACAGCCACGAGATGGCAGGGGCATATATTAGAATGAAGCATCGCAAGCCAAGGAATGCCAGGATTGCTAGCAAACACCAGCATCTAAAAAAGGGAAAGATTCTCCTCTACAGGTTTCAGAGGGAATGTGGCACTGCCTAAACCTTGATTTTAGATTTCCAGCCTCCAGAACCGTGAGAGAATAAATTTCTGTTGTTTTAAGCCACCTAGTTTGTCATGGCAGCCACAGGAAACAAATAGATGTGCCCACATAGGTAGATTTATGAATTCTATTTCCTTGTTTAAATGAAACTATCCCTCACCAAATGGACACTCTGCAAATATACCACCATTTGAAGATAACATGTCTCATGCAATGCAGGGGGGCCACGGGGACATGGCAACACTGCACCTTTCATCAACCGCCATCATGAGGGATAAATGAAGATCGTTCCATTTAACCAGGTAAGAAGATAGCTAAGAATGTCTCGAAATTACCAAGATATTTGGTCTCTGGATTTCTATCTACTATTATTATGATGAATCAATCTTACCCCAATTCATGTTTGCCTTGGGGTATTAGCTAATGAGAGTATCAAGACATCATGATCGATAGGACATTTAATATTCCTTATTTCGCCTTTATCTCACCCTTTTAAATATTTTATTTTTATGCCTTTTAATAATGTGTGCAGTATTTCTTCATTAAGATGCACATTTCTGCCTTATAAATGAGAGGATAAATAAAAGCATATGTATTGGCAGTATGTATTCATATATATTTTTTATTGGTGGGGTATATGACCAAGTCACTATCTCCCCTACTATTATGCATGAGGAAACAGGTGAGGTCCAGGGTAGTTATGTGAAGTAGTCACCCAAGGTAAGAACTTGAACTGGGTTCTTCTGACTCCAGGCCAGGATCAAGCTCCTATACTATTTTCTCTCCCTCAGAGATATTTTTTAAAAAAGATTGTATTTATTTTTTCATGAGGGACAGAGAGGCAGAGACATAGGTAGAGGAGTAAGTAGGCTCCGTACATGGAGCCTGAGGGTAGGACTCGATCCCGGGACCCCAGGATCATGACCTGAGCCAAAGGCAGATGCTCAACCACTGAGCCACCCAGGCAACCCACTCCCCCACCAACCCCGAGATTTAATGAGTTGCACAGTTTGCCCTATTTTAGCACCATGAGGCCTTGGACAGTTTTGAGTAAAATGCTCCTGTTATCAAGCCTTGTAGGAAGCAGAGGTATTCCAGAATGCCAGGCAAATGTGTTCTTGCATTCCGGCTCTGCCACCCAATAGCTGCATGGCCTGGAGTGAGTACCTTAACCTCTCTGATCTTTACTTTTCCTCTATTACAAGGTGTGGAGATTTGTGTTACAAACATTGGATTGTTTTTAAAGAATAAATAATATAATGTTCTCGAAGTGTAAACTACATGCTCCTTCAGGTCTAGTTATATAGTAATAGTTGATGTTACTGTTGAGATTATGAAGATGCAGGCGACATAGTTCTGGCTTAAATATGGAGAGGTTTCTGAGAACCAATGGATAAGACACCCATGTCCAGATGTGAGTATGATTTGCTTGGCCAGGTGTGTGGCACTCTAGTGGCACCCCAGCCTGGGGAGACCAGTGATAATTTCCGTGGGCTGAGACTAGCTGTGGGGGGGGGAGGGGCGGGGAGCTGACATGCAATTCCCACTACCTTTCCCTGAGCCGAGCTCACATTCCTGGTACTAAGAAATTCACATTGCTAATTGGGAGTCACATTATTTCTCTTGTTTTGGTCACAGACCAAAACATAATGTTTTCTCCATAAATGTCTTAATGGAGGGTGTTCTCTCTCACCTGTCTCCACTCTTCAGTCCACTGTAATCTGGCTTTTATCCATCAATTGCCTAGAAGCTGCCCAACCAAGGGCCATAGTGACCTCCTTGTCAGGTCCAATAGACATATCTTGATTGTTACCATGCCATCTTGGTACTATTTGTCACTGTTAGGGACCACTTAACCCCTTCCTCCTTCTTAAAGGTTCTCTCTTAAGAAACACCATACTCTCTTGGCTTTCTTCTCTCTGGTGCTCCTTCTCACTCTCTTTTGCTGGCTTACCTTCTTCTACTCTACATTACATGCTAGAACTTTGCCCACTTCTACCCAAGCCTCTATGCTTCCAGAACAATTCCATCTCTGGGCTGGGCATCCACTACCCTTGGCATCACTGATTACCATTATAGAGGGAGGCCTGGCTGTCAAACTTACCTGTCAGGAGAAAGGGTTTTTCAAACTGCATATGGTTCTGAATACACCATATATCTCTGTCACAGCAGTCCTTTCTAGAGATGGTGGTTACATGGTGGGGAGGGTGTGTGTGTGCATGTGCACACACTGAGGACCTCTTATTTAATGCTCACACACCCCAGTCTGTCACCCTGTACATGTAGGTACTACTATACATATCCACTTGGATGTCCTCTAGTGACTTCACACTCATTCTGACCTAAGTAACAGTTAGGTCTCCCATAAACTTCCTCCTTTTCTTTCATCTCCGGTTTGAGTGAGTGCACCACTAAACCAGCAGTTGCTTAAGCCCAAACCTGGTTATCATCCTTGACCCCTCTTGTTCTATTACCCCCGGCCTGATGCCCACCATTGATTACCAAGCCCTCATGAATTTACCTCCCCAAATCATATGCACCAGGTCATTTCTCTTCTTCCCCGCTGATGCTGCTGTCCTCACTTCCATCAGGTCTGGCCCCCTTCAGGCCATTGACCACACTTAGCTGCCTTTGTTTGCAGTCTCATCAGGGGACTGACTCCCTTGCTTGAGTGCTTTCGTGGTTCCCTTTTGTCCTCGGGATTTAGCTGGACTCTGCCCACCTCTTCAGCCTCATTTCTAGCTTCTTCTCACCATACTCAACATTTCGGTCATACTTGGGGAGATCTCTAGTTGATTGTCCAGACAGAGTATACTTGGGATGAAAGAAGGTACCGTCAATTATTACCCCGGGAAAATGAAAACTCTCATGAAAACCAGGAGGCTCGGTCAACCCAAGTCATACTGAACCTTCACATGTGGTTCATGTTCTTTCATCTGTAGACCTTTGTTTTGAAGTCCCCTCTTTGCATTTTTGCACCTCTAGCCACCTGGGTGTTCTTCTAACAGTCTGTACCTTATCCATGTTATATATAAAGCACTCCATCAAAATTTTGGAAGCATTTTATTTTTTATTTTTATTATTTTTTTGAGATTTATTTATTTATTTATTTATTTATTTATTTACTTTATTTATTTATTCATGAGATACACAGAGAGGGAGAGGCAGAGACATAGGCAGAGGGAGAAGCAGGCTCCATGTAGGGAGCCAGACGTGGGACTCGATCCTGGGAGTCCAGAATCACGCCCTGAGCCAAGGCAGATGCTCAACCGCTGAGCCACCCAGGCGTCCCTGAGCTTTTTATTTTTAATTGAAATACAGTCAACATTACAGTATTAGTTTTAGGTGTACAACATAGTGATTTGACATTTATATACATTACGAAATGCTCACCAAAGCAAGTGCTATTACCATCTGTAACCATACAAAGTTACCACCATATTATTGACTATATTCCCTATGTTGTACTTTTCATCCGTGTAACTTATTTTATAACTAGACATTTGTGCCTCTTAGTCCCCTTTGACCTGTTTCGCCCATCCCCCCACCCATCACCCTCTGGTAGCCACCAGATGGTTCTCTGCGTCTCTGAGTCTGCTTCTGGTTTTGTTTGCTTGCTTGCTTGTTCATTCATTTGCTTTGGTTTTTACATTCTATATGTAAGTGAAATCATATGGTGTTTGTCTTTCTCTGTCTGACTTATTCCACTTACAGTAATACCCTCTTGGTCCATCCGTGTTGGCACAAAATGGCAAGATTTCCTTCTCATCACTCCATTTTAATTGTCTTTATTTTCAACCTCACCTGAGAGAAAAAATGAAGTCACTTTGTATCTTGAGTTACTTTAATGCTTTTACCACTCCCTAAACTGCTTTCTCCAGTACAATCCTGCCCTTTAAAATTTTTATTATTATTTATTTATTTATATTTATATATTTTTTACTCTACCCTTTTTTTAAATGAGAGAATAGGTTTCAGGCTCAGATTCATGGTGTAAGTAATAGATTTTAGCCAGAAAGTTAAAAACATCATCTTATTTTCATTTGTCTATTGATTTTTATCTTCTTTTTATAATAAGTAATGACAATTTTTTATTTGTGCTAATGACATAACATTTTCTTTCAAAATTAATTTAAGTAAAAGAAAATGAGCCAATTGAAATAAAAGTATTAAATTAATAATAGTCCTGTTGATATATGAGTATGGAGAAATTTCATGACAGCTGGTACATCTCCTCAGAATATGGGCATTCTCCTGTACTAAGACAATAAATACCATTATCACACCTAAGGAAATGAGTATAATAGAAAGTATAATGCAAAGTATGTAACTTCTGATATTTCCAAATATTGACATTTAAAAATAGATCACCTACATTATTCTTTTGAATTTAATGAAATCTAAATACCATAGGTTTTCTATACCCATTGTTGTCTCTTTTTGAATACATAAACAAGCTCTGCAGGAGCATTTGAACATTTTACATCTTTACTTTCTTCCTTTGAATTTCTATTCTGCTTACTCCACAAAATCTTAGTATATATATTTTTTTATGCTTCTAAGTTTTTTATTGAGCATTCCAGCATGTTCTTCCAAAACCAAAAATTCGCTGACTAAAGCTGAATTCTTCCTTTATAGCCTGTGATAATAAAGCCCTAAGTATTAACAAAATCTTTCTGATTGAGTAATCATTATAATTATTAGTAGTACACAAATTCACCGTTAGTATGCTGACCATAATATCATAACATCACAATTTTGATATTGGTCGCAAAATGTAAAAACGTTTTGGAAATATATCTGCTAAATGACATGATTGGGGCTTTAACAAATAGTTCATGTATTCATGGTTGATTATAGCTTCTTGTCAGAAGGAGATGGAGGGAGCATCAATTCTATTCCCATTTTTTTATAGCTGCAAATTAAAAAATTCATTTGTGAAATAGTTACAGAAGGAGATCTATTATACCAGTTTGAATTTTTTTGTGCTTATATAACAACAATTACATAGTGATATATCACAACACTTATCCAGTGATTTTAGTAATGACAGATCAGTTGACAATGCAGTTAGGTTTCCTTTCAGTTTTATTAAAAACAAAGAATTGGAGATAGCCTGAATTGCAAAAGATTTCTTATCCAGTTGTTAGGCTTATTCACTCTCTTGATTTCTTGGAATTGTATGAAAAGTATTTATTAATCCTGATCAAATTATTCTTAATTATACTTATTTTTTCAATGATAGGTATACTAGGTATAATCTTTAACCTGATATATTTGTAAATGGTTGAGAAAATAAAACATTGGTCAACACAACAGAATTTTGCCAGTGCAATATTTTATATCAAATGCAGAACTTCGAATGCATTTATATGAAACCATAAACTTAATTTGTGGAAAATGTTCACCATGGTCAAGCCCATCAGCCAAATCTATTTGCTTCCTGTCAGAAAATATCTGATTTCATTTTCCAATTCCAGTAGACATCTCTGTGATAATGCTTTCACTTCTGGTTTTAATTCTAAGAAAGAAAGAAAGAGAGCAGTGGGATCTGAAACCTTGCTAGTTTACTGCCTGGTAACATAAGGCCTATGCCAGATTCTCTTCTTTGCTCTTGGCCTCAGGAGAATTGCTTTCTTTGATGCAAGTCAGAGATAGAAGAGAAGAGGATGTTAAGTAGAAATTCTGAATAGTTGAATTCAGAACTTCCTAACATGGCCAGAATACTTTGTCTTTAATGCCATTGTTGGTCGTTAACAGGACATGCTTGACATTGGGAGAGAGGGGCGGCCCTGCCAGGTGCCTTGCACTGATGTCTCCTAATTTGCTTTTGTTTAGGGTCTGCTCAGGAACACCTGCGTCAAGTCCTGTGGGAGGAGTCAGGCTGGGTGGGAGGGCTGGTGTTCATAGAGAGCCATGGGTGATCTTAGCAGGGAGGTGGCAGAGGGGATCAACAGACTGGCAGGAAGCCTCTACTTCAGGAGTAGAGTTCAACGTTAGAAAGAGTGGAGATGGGAGTGGGAAGTCCAGCATTTGATTTTCCTAAAATTATCCATGATTGTGGATCCCTTGGAGAGGTGTCTAGTTGCCTCCAAGCTGGGGTGTACTTATCCCTGTGAAGCCTTCGGGGCTAGTGAACTAACTTTGCTGGAGTCTGGGTTGAGGGTGAAGTGGGGGAGTGGGAAACAGGAAAGAAGGACACACAGTGAATGTCCCTGGAACATACAGAAGTGTCTGTATCCCCAGATGTTGTCTTTCTACATCTCACTGCCTCAGGGCCTTTGCACTTGCTCTTTTGTGCATAGAGCTATTCCTAAGCCATATTTGCATGGCATATTCCTGCACCTTCTTTAAGGTTTAATTTAAATGTCTTGGTAAGCCTTTCCCTGCCTATTGTATTTTAAAATCGTACCCACCCACACTTGGTGTCTCCTTCTTTGTTCTTTTTTCTTCATAGAACAATCACCTTCCAATATTTCCTATAATTATATGTTTATTGTCTGTCAACCCACACCAAAATATGAACTCCATGCTGTCAGGGATTTTTGTGAGTTTAGCTCGCTATCGTAGGCAATCGATGAATGGTTTTTTTTGGCACAATGAACAAACTGCCACAATAAATCCTCATTCAGAGGTCACAAGTCCAGTTTCCTATGAAGAACAGGCAGGAAATGTCAGGGGTGGAGTGGGGATTATGGCAAACCAGAGAGCTCATGTCACCATCTAAAGAGGACAGCCACTCCTTGGCATTGCCATCTGACATTATGGTTTTAATTTTGATTTTTCAAGAAAAACCTGAAATTTGAGTTTTGGGATGGGAAGGTGAAATCTGATTTTTACATATGAGAAAACTTGGAAAATGAACATACTCTTCAAAGTGAACAGATGGTTCAAATGGCACCTGCTTATGACCGCTCCTTGACCTGAACTGGCACATGGCTTGTCGGGTGGGGCAGAAGGGACACATCAGAAGAGCTCCTTCTTTGTCTTCTCTCTGTCCCTGTGCAGCTGAGAGAGAGAGGAACATGCTTGGGGTTTATCATGCCTAAAAGGGCACGAGATTAATTGAATAGCTGGTTCAGGGAGGCTGAGAATAGATTATTTATTGCACATCAGAAGTTCCCCAAATATAACAGGAAGTCTTGCTCTCAGAAGGGAGCAACTCAAGAGGCTCTTTAGTAGGCATTTTGTGAAAACCACTCTGTCTCCACACAGCCTTGGCTGGATTTCCATGAGGTGTTAATGGTTTGATTAACAACTTACATGTAAGACCTGAAATCACGAAACTCAGAGAAAACAGGAAAAAATTCCTTGACATGGGTCTTAGCAATGATTTTTTAGCTATGAAGCCTAAAGCAGAGGCAACAAAATAAATAAACAGGCAGGACTACATCAAACCACAAAGCTTCGGCACAGCAAAGGAGACCATCAGTACAATGAAAAGACAACCCTATGGGATGGGAAAAAAATATTTGCAAACCATCTGTCTGATAAGGAGTTAGTGATCACCTAATATACAGGTGATCACTAGCCCCCTCTGAGCCTTAGTTCTTCATATGAAAAATCAAAATTTGAGCAAGGAGATTTCCAAGGTCCCATTCTACAGCAAAGCCCTTCTCTTAGGAAAAGCAGGCCAATGGGGATGTGCTCTTGGAAATAAAGAATCTTTTATTATTTCCCTGGGGAGAATGGAATTTGAGAAAGTTGGCTTTCACTCCAGATTTCTCACAGAATGGAAAGAAAGGTCGTACTGGGGTTTGACAGCTGAAGCACGCACACTCTTGCTCTCTGCAGGCTGAATTTCCAACAGGCCCGGGTGCAGATGGGTCGGAAATGAATGGAATTGGCAGAGTTGATTGCTATCTTTTTTATTACTGTTCAGTGTTTGATTTCTGCTATGACCCTGGCAGATGACAACAGATTGCTAGGCTTGACCAGAAGTAGATTATTTTTTATCTGATCATTCTTTGTGTGTATTTGGGGTGAATGAAGGTTTTTAATATTGAAAAGTCAAACAGCATGGACCATTTCATCCACTGTCAGCTTAGCCTGTTATTTATAGGCCCATTCCCTTAACTTTCCAATTCTTAAAAAAATAAAAATAAAAAAAAAAATAAAAATCAGCCATCAGCAGCTCAGCCTGATAATGTCAGAAGATGGAGTTTGGAGATAAATATACATCCTTCTTGGTTCTTGGGTCACTTCTGGGCAGCACTGGGTTTGACATGAATCTCTTTTTCTCTGTTGTAGGTGGTTGAGTCTCATGAGAAACATCCACTGCCATAAGCAAGTGTGGTTTAACCATGTCATGCCAAGGGTTTGGCCATAGCAGGGAACTAAGTGCTTGGATGGATTTTTTTTATGCAACTAGAAAGTTCTTAAAAATATGCAGAGCATTATTTTGAGATTTCTATGACTTAGTCAAATGTGTTAAAAATATTTCTGTTTTCTGGGGGATGATTGGGAGCTAAGGACCCAGTGTTTACATTCAGGAAGTAGACTAGAGAACTCATGGGGGAACATGGTGATAAAGAGGAAAAAGAGATGAAGATTTTAAAGGGTCTGGGATTTTACCCAACTTGTACCTCGCAAACCAACCAGTTACCCTGGTGCAGTTTTATGGATGCTGGTGGACTCCTGGTTCAGGACAAAGAAGTTTGTTACTTCACACAGTAGCAGTAGCCTGAGTGTCATGGTTGTGCCAGTTTCCTGAACCCCATTTCCATAGGGTCATATGGAGAGGGCCAGGTGACCCCCACAATTACAGGGAACTGTGTTACAGGAGAGGCATCCTGAGTTGAGGGAGCCTGAATCTTTTATAGTGGGAAACAAGCATGCTTGCCCTTAGCTCTGGAGGGAGACATTATCTACGGGCAAGCAAACTTATCCTTTGTTCTGGAGAGAGATACTATTTTTGTCTTCTTAAGGCTATTCTCTATGTAGATAGTCTGGAAAAGATAGTGCCTCCCCTTGCCACAAGTGCAGAAACTCAAGAGATACATGAAGAATTGTCTTCCAGCAGGAACAAAGACCTGTTTTTGCCTTAACGTCACAATTTCTCCCATCCTCCCCAGATGCCTCAGATGAGTGCACCCCTGGCTTTGGCTCCTGGTAGTTTCTCTTCTCTAATTTCTAAGGAAATACGGGTAGACAGATTCCTGACTAAGCTTACGGCACAATTCAAATTCTTCCTGGGGCCAAGGCTAAGAACTGTAAGAGTTCTGTTCACTTTATGGCCAATGCATCTTTTTTTTGTGGTCTTGCAGTGCAGTTGGACACTTCATCTATTGGAAATGTTAGTTCTATACTATCTTTGACATAGATGGGACTGTGGGTTGTTACCTCAGCCAGTCCTTGTTGATTGAGGCAGATTTTACATTTTTAGGATTGGGTATCTGGTTCAAAGCATTCCACAAAGATGTGCTGGAACCACGATGCCAAGTCAGGTCTATGGAAATGGACACTTTTCTGTCATTTTCTTCATAATCAGAGTTTTTAAAACTATTTGAGAAAAGATGAGTGAGAATCCTCAGAATATCCTTCTGAAGCTTCAGAAATTTAAAATTGAATCATTTTTTTTTTATTTGAGAGAAAGAGAGAGTGACAGAGGGAGACACTGGCTCCCTGTTCAGTAGGGCTCAATCCCAGGACCCTGAGATCATGATGTGAGCTGAAGGCACTTACCTGGCTGAGCTACCTAGGTGCCCCTAGCTGCAGCAATTTTTGAGAAAACAATATTGAAAGAGATTGCTGGTTGCCTACTCAGTATCCATTCTCTCCTTTGTAGGATAGGGCTCCTGTATATTTGAATAAGGAAATTTGCCCAATTTTTAAAAAACTTCATTTGCTAGGTTTCCTTGAGGTTGGGCCAAAGAAGTGGGTAGAAGTAACTTCCAGCATAGTTTTTTTCAAGAACACTCACTTGCTGCTGGGGGACCCTTGCCTCTTCCCTGTCCCTCTGTCCTACCTGGAACATGGCTGAGATGACTAGAGCCACAGTGACCATCTGTGATCATAAGGACACCCCATAAGTGAAAGCATGAGTTAAAGATATTGGAGCAGAAGCATAGGCGGAGCCTGGACCATGTGAACATCGTACCAGCCCTGGAGTCCCTGTCTCTGGATCTTTTCATTGTGAGGGAAACTACCTTCCCTTCCCTCCCCCCCTTTTTTTTTGCCATTGTGTTTTTGGATAGCAGATGCATGTATCTCCTTGCAGATATTAGGTTGCTTGGTGATACCTAGTTGTAATCTCTGAGTGTTCATTGTATCTAGTTGCGTTTTTTAGTTGCAAGCAACAGAAACATTGGCTAATATTAGCATAAAAGGGCTAATTATTTTTTAGGAAGGTTGTGGGACTGCTCCCAAGAGTGAAGTGAGAGCTGAAGAACTGGGTAGGAGCATCTGGGCACCAGATTGCTCTAGAAGATGCGGATGGCAGGCTCTGCTCATTGATATCATTGGAACTCTGGTTCCTTGTGAGACCTTGTGTCCTTCAGCCAAGATTCAGCATCCCAGGGAGGCAAGGATTTGATCAGCTAAGCCAAGGTGACGTATTTGTCCTGGGTGAAGGTCACATGACCATCCTGTGCCAAGTTGGTGAGAGGAGGAGCAGAGCAGGGACTCATCCAGCTCCCAGTATTGGGTGGGGTGGTGCTCACCACCATTGGTTAGGCACCTTGATTTCTTGTCCCACACAACAGAGGCCAGTCCCTCCGGGGCAATCAGAGTGCTGTTGAGAAGTGCAGAGGATTTAGACTTTCTTGCGATGAGGTGAGTTGGTTAAGATAAAAGGCAGATTGTTATGCCATGAAAACTTCAGGGATGAGCAGTTCTGGACAGGTCTGCCCTCATTGGGGACCCAGGCTTACAATGATGGCCCTGCCTCTGAGGAGGGCAAACGCTTTATGTAAAAGCCCGAAAGAGCTCTTATAATCTTCTCCAGTTCATGTAGCCGTAAGTGCCATTTCAAGGTAAAATACTAACACATCTATTTCGTTGGCTGCCTGTTATTTCCTTAATCGGGTTGCAGTTTCTAATTCACACTCATTAACCCACCTGCAGCAACTACAGGTCCGTGCAGATCTCCCTAAGTGGGGGCAAGTAATCTTGTCCCCCTGTGGTGGGAAATCAGAGCTCTGAAAAAATCAAGTGCTGTTCCCAGGGCCTTGGGGTGTGATGATAGCACGGTGAGGTAAAAGCAAATTACAGTCTGTGGTTAAGGTGGACGTAGGTCATCAGTTAAGTAATGGTTGCTGAGGAGAGCTGGCCTCAGTGTGAAGATGTTCATGGATGTGACGCGTGAGCCTCAGAGATTCTAATCACGTGTAGAATATTAGTGAAATCTGTCCAAGAATGAAGAAACTCAGAAACTTGGACTCTAAGGTCCCCACCAGAATTTGGTTTCTTGTTGCAACCGTGTGTAATATATATCACCAAAGCAAGCTATCGGAAGGAAAGCAAAAGCTGGTCTCTCCCAGGCTTAAAACTCTCCAGTGGCTTCCCAGAGTCAGTAGAATAAAATCCAACCTCCTCATTCTGGTTATGAAATCTTTAATGATCTGCCCCTGACCTCCCATGTGCTCTTTTCCCCTCTGATTATACCTGCTGCTTCAGTCACTTTCAGTAGTGGAAGCAGGTTCTTGCTGCTTCGCATTTGCTACCTGAGAATGTTCTGTCCCAGAACTGTGCATGGCTGACGCTTCCTTGCCATTCAGGCCTCAGCTCAGATGTCACCTGCTCTCTGGAACTCCAGAGGCCTCCTCCCTGGCTTCCATTCTTGGCTCTGTCCTGTGCGGGCTGTGTAATATTCAGCAAGCACTCAACTGCTCTACTTCTCCTTCTGCTCAGCTGTACGTGGGGATGGTGATGTCCTTATATCATTAAATGGTTGTACAGTTGATAGAAGATAATACAAATGAAGCCCTTAGGACGTGGCCTGGGGGCACAGTCGGTGCTACATTAAATATTGGTGTCACTGTTAGAGGAGCTGCCACTCCGAGTCACTCTGCCACTGAATCTGCTTTGTTTTCTTTGCAGCACTAATCACTGTTTGAAATTTATTTGCCTAATTATTATCTCTTTCTTCCAGGCTATCTACAGGTTGAGTCCCTGGAACAACACAGAGCTCCAGGTTTATTCCTTCCTAGGGGAGGATGGAGCAAGACCTCGGGAATGGCATTCTCACATTCGCCCCGGGTAGCTAAGGAGCTGGACCTCCTCAGTAATTCTGTTGTGTATCCCAGTCACCGACGGGGCCTGTGAAAATGAAAGGTGCCAAAGAGGACCACTGTATGATTCGGCAATCCCACTCTGGGTGTTTATCTGAAAGAATGGAAAGCAAGGTCTTGAAGAGATATCTGCGCACCCATATTCATGGCAGCATTATTCACAGTAGCCGAAAGGTAGAAGCAACCCGACTGTCCACTGACGGATGAATGGATAAACAAATTGAGATATAGAGCCATGGGACGCCTAGCTGGCTCAGTGCTTGAGCATCTGCCTTCGGCTCAGGGCGTGATCCTGGGGTCCTGGGATCAAGTCCCACATCAAGCTTCCTGCAGGGAACCTGCTTCTCCCTCTGCCTGTGTCTCTGCCTCTCTCTGCATGTCTCTCATGAATAAATAAATAAAATCTTAAAAAAAAAAAAAGAAAAAGCTAAGAAATTAATGCTCACCCAGCTTGGGCTTTGGAATGATTCCATGTATGTGATATAAACTTTCCAAGATGTGATTATCTGGAGGGGATGCTGACAGGGCCATAATTGTCATGTTACCTGGAGAAGTACAACAAAATCTGGCTTTGGCTTTGTTAGGAAGAGGAGCCACTGAGCTTGCCTAGTTCCTGGAAAACAGAGTAGGAACAGTTGTGTTGCAGGCTTTCTGTGTTTGAACATACCCTAGGTCACCTTGGCCTGTGGGGTTTGTATGGTCTCAGTCCTCGTCAACAAACAGAAATCTCTCAATAATCCTGACTTTGAAAATGAGTAGAAAGAAGGTCATGTCAGATTTCCCAGTCCCTTCCAGTTGGTACAGGTGATTCCTGGTGGCCTTCACACATGTTCCGCACTGGTCCCTGGTTTTCCAAGTTAGAACTAAAATTCATGGGATCTTTGTGGGAATTAGGAAACATCCCCACTTCTAGATTTGCACAGGCAAAGTGGGTTTTCCTGCAGGAGACAGAGTCTTGAGTCAGGACAGCTGGCAAGGAAAGTGGAATGCAGGCTGCACTTCTCTTCCTCCACTTCCTGGGCTGGTGCACTTACGGAGGCCAGAAAGGACGCCTTCATTCCTGGCAGCCCAGGGCCGTATCCCATGCACCGTACTTCACTGGATGTTAAAAAATTAGATAAGGTGGTAAATTTTATATTATGTGATTTTTACTGCAATAAGAACAGATACATAAATGATGCTTGACCTAGATTTTGAGTAAATAGATTGGAGTGGGTGGGGTATTTGCATTTTAAAGATATCCCTGGAAGATTCTGACCTCCACACCAAACTTTAGTAACCGCTAGGCCGCGCATTCATCCAAGATGCATCTGTGGCGTGGACTTGGAGCGTTTAAAACTTGCAACCATCCCTCCTACAAAGCTCTGATCATAGGGAGGAAGAATGATCCGCAGACCCCCCTCGTGGGTTCTCTTTAATTTTGTCGAATCAATCTGCGGCCGCTCTGCATTCCCATCCCCTGCTGCCCTCTCCAGAGCAGAGGGGTAATCCGCAGGCCGGGCGCTCGGGGCCCGTCTTCCCCGTCGTGCCCACCAGGTGGCAGGCCAGGCACTCGCATTTGGGCGGCCGGCTGCGGACTCGGACGTCGCGGGGCTCGGGGAGGGTGCCCGCAGGAGGTGCGGGGGTTCCCGCTGATGGCCAGGCTAGAGCCGGAGCCGAGGAGCGTGCGTGCTCAGGGGGAGGTGAGCAAGCCCCTGCCCCTGCCCCCTGCCCCCCCACCCCCAGGGCGTGGAGTCCCCTAGGGCTCCAGGGCATCTCTCCTGGGGATGCGGGCCTTGGAGCGTGTGTGTGCACCTGTCTTCAGGAGTAATGTTGGCAAGCTGTTTTGCTTTTTTGCTTTTTTAAAAAAGATTTTTATTTATTTATTCATGAGAGGGGCAGAGACACAGGCAGAGGGAGAAGCAGGCTCCATGCAGGGAGCCGGATGTGGGGCTCCATCCTGGGTCTCCAGGATCAGGCCCTGGGCTGAAGGCAGGCGCTCAACTACTGAGCCATCCAGGTGTCCCAGCTGTTTTGCTTCCCCCCCCCCACCCCCCCTCAGAAGGAGAGCAATGTTTTGGTGATATTTTTCTTTCAAATAATTAAACGGCCTGAGGCAAAAAATAGGAGATGTTCTGTGTTGTTGGAAAACTCCTGAGCGATGGGGGAAGGGTGACTCCAGTCAACACGCGCCAGCTGTTGGATATTTAATAGGCATCTTAAAATTATGGGTTTGCTCAGCCGTGGCCTAGCAAGGGGTCACAGTTCACAGCGGTAAGTAACCCCGTGGATGGCTTGGTGACACGTTGAGCGCGGAGTGGAGGACTCCTGATGTGATTATAACGTGTTGTTTGTTTGTATCTTAAGGCAGGGCTGTGGCTTTCAGCGGGTACAAAATGTTCGTAAGTGAACTGCTGGTAAGTGAAACATGACAGGACAGGAAGCGGTGCCCTTGCAGCCCTGAGAGCACAGGCTTGGGGCTCCCCGGCCGTGGGCAGAGATTGGGGGTTTGGGACAAGTCCCTCACCCAGTCCGAGGCTCGTTTCCTCATCTGTGTGATGTGGGTGAGAACACCGGCGTCGGGGGCTGTGCTGGGGAGTCGGTGAAATGTGGGCAGGTGCAAGCCAGGTCCTGAGAATGGGCAGGTGCAGGTGCAAGCCAGGTCCTGAGAGTGGGCAGGTGCAAGCCAGGTCCTGAGAATGGGCAGGTGCAAGCCAAGTCCTGAGAATGGGCAGGTGCAAGCCAGGTCCTGAGAGTGGGCAGGTGCAAGCCAGGTCCTGAGAGTGGGCAGGTGCAAGCCAGGTCCTGAGAGTGGACAGGTGCAAGCCAGGTCCTGAGAATGGGCAGGTGCAAGCCAGGTCCTGAGAATGGCCAGGCAACAAGAACAGCCCCTTAGGGTCCAGGCCGAGGGGCGTATGGCTAGGACTGTCCTCGTGTGTGCGGCAGGAGAAGCAGCTAAAGTTAAAATGAAGCTGGTGTGGGTGCCCAGCAGGGCCTGTGGGGTGTTCAGGGAAGGAGCAGAGAGGCGGGTGTAGCCAGCAGACATAGCGGATTTCCCGTGGGGGAGCCGGGTATCGTCCAGCCCAACACACTCGTAGTTTGGAATGTATAGTGTTTCCACTGTATTTTTCCTAAAAATAGAATTCTTTACCATCATTTAAAAGTGGAGTGATTTCACTTTGAATTCCATGTTTCCAGCTTCTCTGAAAAGATCTACATATGGCTACACCGAACCAATTTTACTACATGAAACAGTGGTTTAAAGTAGTGGCTGCCTTTAAAAAAAAAAAAAAATTATGTATTTGAAAGAGAGAGAGAGCATGAGCAGGGAGAGGGGGAGGAGTGGAGGGAGAGAGAGAGAAGGGGACTCCCCTCTGAGCAGGGAGCCAGATGTGGGGCTTGGGGCTCCATCCCAGGACCCTGAGATCATGGGCCTAGCTGAAGGCAGACACTCAACCAGCTGAACCTCCTAGGCGCCCCACGAAGTAGTGGCTCCCTTGTCTGGCTGGTGTGCACCCCCTCCCCCCCTCCACTGCACCCTATTGCACACCCAACTCAGCTTGCTTGCTTTCCATCCCTAACCCTGTGGACATCAGAGTGGAGCGTGCAACCTCTACCTTAAAGTGTCCAGAACGGTGGCACATTTGGGGTACTTAAGCCTGCTGCTTCCTTTCCTTCTTGATGGCTGAGCTGGCCTCACAGGCTGTTGTCTCAACAGTGACCCACATCCAGGAAGGACTCAACAAAAAAATAATGGAGGAAAGAGAACACTTGGAGCCACAGAATGTAAAGTCAGGATTTAGTCCACTGGGGCTTCTGTTTTGGGGGTTCCTGTCACATTCAGAGTGAAGTCCTGGCCATAGCCAGGGGCCCCTGGAATGTCTGGGAGTCTGGCTCAAGTGACGGTTTATCTGCAGGCTCCTGATCGTCTGCCATGCTTGGCTCATTGTGGAGAACAACATGCAAATCCCTCTCCAAAGTACCATTTCCTCACAAATAATAGAGGCCTATTGTTGGTAGGACTGTCAGCCCGCAGTCCTGTAATAATGGCATTTTCATGAAGGAAAATCACATCCCCACTGTGAGCACAGCTGAGAACATGAAACCTACTATTGAGACATTCTGGTTAAAATGAAGCATTATCCGGTAAGATGTGCCTGTCCGTGGGGGTCTTCGGGAGGCCAGGTGAGAGGGCTTTGCGGGTCCTGCTGGAAATGAGTAGGTAAAAAACATCCGTCCATCCGAGGATGATTAATCTCAATCATGGGGCTGTTAGGAAGCCCTGGCCTCCCCTTCCTGGCAGGAGGTGAAAGTGGATAATTCATGTCACAAAAGAAGGAGCAGAGGGAGACCAGTGTGCCGGTGGCCAAGTGGAAGGGGGCGGGTGGAGGGGGGAAGGAGGCTGATTATCAGAACCAGACATGAAAACTCGGGAATGGCACACTCGGGGGCTCCTGCCTTTTAAGGGAGCGAGGTTGGGGCCATTTGTAGGCGAATGATGTGGTTGATGTGGTTGTGCTCTCGTTTGCAGGTTCCCTCCCTGTTTCAGGAGCCAAGAGATGCAGAGACAGCTGTGGGCAGGGGGTGGCCTGAGACTAAGGCACTGAGAGGGGGGCCGGTGGTCCTCCATCCTCAGATGCTTAACTACCTTTTGTCCTCAGTCCTCATTGCATTAAAAAACACTTTCATTTTGCAAAATGTCAAATACACTCAAGAATATAGAGAATAGGGGCACCCGGGTAGCTCAGTCGGTTGAGCATGGGCCTTGATCTCAGCTGAGGTCACCATCTCAGGGTCATGGGATTGAGCCAGCACTCAGCCTGGAGTCTGCTTGTCCCCCGCCTCCTCCACTCCCTGCCCTCCCCACGCAGGTGCTCTTTTTCTCTTCCAAATAAGTAAATAAAAATCTTAAAGATAATATAGAGAATAGTATAACCAACCCATTGGTTCCTGCATTTGGAATCACTTAGGAATCTTATCCCAATGCTAACATCCTTCCCGACCATTAACTCCCTGTCTCTGGGGTTGGAATGAAGATATCCATATTTTTTTTTTTAATTTTTATTTATTTATGATAGTCACACAGAGAGAGAGAGAGAGAGAGAGAGGCAGAGACATAGGCAGAAGGAGAAGCAGGCTCCATGCACCGGGAGCCCGACGTGGGATTCGATCCCGGGTCTCCAGGATCGCGCCCTGGGCCAAAGGCAGGCGCCAAACCGCTGCGCCACCCAGGGATCCCGATATCCATATTTTTGATGCTCCCTGGCTCATTCCCATGTACTGACAAGTCTGGGAACCTCTGGTGTCCTTGTCACCTGGCTGCCACAATTGTCAACAGGTGGCCAGTCTCCCCGACCCTGTCCTCCTTGTGTCCTGGATCCCCAGTTTCCCATCACCTACAGATTATTTTATTTATTGATTTATTCATTAATTTATTCATTCATGAGAGACACAGAGGAGAGAGAGAGGGAGGCAGAGACACAGGCAGAGGGAGAAGCAGGCTCCATGCAGGGGTCTCCAGGATCAGGCCCTGGACTGAAGGCGGCGCTAAACCGCTGAGCCACCCGGGCTGCCCCCTACAGATTATTTTAAAGCAAATGCCAGGCTTATGTGATTTCATCCTTACATGCTTCAGTATGCATTAAGAACCTAAAAAAAAAAAAAAAAAACCCATTAGCACAATAACTTTATCACTCCAAAATTTTAGCAACGATGCCTTAGTATCATCAAATAGTCTATCTTTGCTCAGTTTGGCTTTTGAGACACTGACTTCTCTCCTTTACCTTTTTTTTTCTCCTTTACCTTTGATTTTAATTTGCTCCCAAGGGAATAAATCATATTTGCTCCCCTTTTTTGAAACAGTGTAGTTGGTGAAAGGGGCACATAGTTGACTCACCTTGGTTACCTGCCTCTTTCCTTAGCATGACCTTGGGTTCTGAATCCCTTCAAGGACAGCCCTGCCCACGTCTGAGGGCGGAGGGGACCCCCACCGAGGTAGAAATGCTGATGTATTCTTTCAGTGAATACATTCTTTCACAGCTTCCTATCTACCCAGGCACCGTGTTGGGTGCTGGGGGACTGGGTCTGTCTTTGTCACCATTATATCCTATTCTGCTTAGCGCAGGGTGTAGTACACAGTAGGGACTGAGGATACATTTAGTTCAGCTATGAAAGTGTGTGTTTTTATTACCACCACTGACCTGTTGGCTCCGAGTATGTAATAGCACTTCATGAATCACAGCTGCACAAAACTTCCACATCATCCCTATTTTCCTTGAGGATATCTGAACATTAAAAAAAATAATTTTCGCTACAGCATCATGTGGGTTCCCCAAATGAGATGAAACAGAATTGCAGAGTTAAATCTTAGGAGTGGAGAGCCAGGGCAGCCCCAATAGTTGAAATGCAAACATGCCCTGTGAGCCTCATTTCAGCTGGGAGGTTTCTGCGTTCTCTTGCTATTGAATTCTTTCAAAGGAGTGCTAAGGTGCAGCAGCAATCGACTGGTTTGAAGCTGACCTTCTTTTATTTCCTTTGCTCAGCCTCTAAGTGAAACACTTAGAAACAAAACAATAAAATGTCCAGAATGCAACTAACATAGCCAAGCAAGATCTCATTGACACTTTTTTTAATGGAATATTTTTCTAATTATCACACTAATTGTTACTGAAAGTTTGAAGAAAATAGTATAAAAGTATGAAAAAATAAAAATCACCCATATCTCACCATCCAGAGGTAATGACCATTGTTTACCAGAGACGACCATTTTGGTATATTCGTTCTAGTCTTGGTTTTTTTTTTTTTTTTAAGATAGATTTATTTATTTATTTATTTATTTATTTATTTATTTATTTATTTATGAGACAGAGAGAGAGAAAGAAAGACACAGGAGGAAGGAGAAGCAGGCTCCATGCTAAGAGCTTGATGTGGGACTTGATCCTGGAACTCCAGGATCGCGCCCTGGGCTGAAGGCAGACGCCAAAGCACTGAGCCACCCAGGGATCCTAGTCTTGGGTTTTTATTTTTCCTTTTCTCTGCCTGTATTTTCTATAGACTAAATTCTGATTTGACTGAAGTTATTGTTAACTTCTTTATTTAAATGCATTTAGAACTTTAGGCTTTTATTTTTTTATTATTTTTTCAGATTTTATTTATTTATTTGACAGAGGACACAAGCAGGGGGAGTAGCAGGCAGAGAGAGAGGGAGAAGCAGGCTCCCCTTGGAGCAGGGAGCCTGATGCGGGTCTCGATTCCAGGACCCCTGGATCATGACCTGAGCTGAAGCTCATGAACTGATTGAGCCATCCAGGCACCCTCACTTTATGCTTTTAAAAGCAATTTTTAATTTGTTTCCACTTTTGTTTCTCTTTATAATTCTATAAAGGATATGGGGAAGATGTTTTTCTCTTTACAAGTAAGAAATGAAGGTTCAGAAGGTTAAATGATTTTTCTCAAAGTCACTCAAATGGCCCAGGACTCTCATTTGTCATCCAGGGGTCTTCGTGCTGGATCCCAGTCCTCACTGTGCATGGAGGCATGACCCATCATGGGGACAGCCCTTGGATTATTCTCTTTTTTTCCCTAAATATTTTAGTTATTTATTCTGTAGAAAGCGAGAGAGCAAGCGGTGGGGTGGGGGCGGGGAGCAGAGGGAGAGGGAGAGGTAGATAACCTTCAGCAGACTCCACACCGAGTGTAGAACCTGATATGGGGCTCGATCCCAGGACCCTGAGATCAGGGCCTGAGCTGAAACCAAGAGTCGGGCGCTTCACCAATGGAGCCACCCAAGGGCCCCTAGCCCTAGGATTATTGATGGCTATGGGACTCACTGCAGCTTTTTTCCCCATCTCCAGAAGACTTAAGTGAGAGGTTAAAGACTCATGCACCCCCTGGTACAGTCTAATTGTGGACTCAGGAGGTCGGGTATGGGAGATTAAGTGCCATCACTTGTGGGGCAATCCAACCTGAATCCCGGATAACATGCTTTGTTAGGCACTTTTTGACTGTACCATGTATCAAGACTTTTGGTTTCCAAATCGCCCACTGTGCCCCCCCTCTGAGGGAAGCTGCCTGGCCATCACCTCTGCTGCCTCAGCTGCCAGGCTTAGTACTAGGCATGGCCTGCACCCCAGCTCCATCATGTCCATAGCCTGGGCATAGGGCCTGACATAAGCATGGCCAGGCCATATTCGATTATGATAATGATCTGACATAAAAAAATGAGTGAGAGATGTCTTTTCTCAGGAATCTGAGCTACTGAACTTGAGGGGGATTTATTGGGGATCTGCTGAGGCAGAGAGCAGGATAAAGCCATGGCTAAAGGCACGTGTAACGTGAGATTACGAGGAGCCAGAAAATATGAATATGTTGGCAGACAGAAAAGAACTGTGTCGGTCACACAGTGAATCATGAGTGCCAGAGAGGAGCCCCCAACCTGCCTGTTCTTGGGGTTTCTAGGTTCAGGTCCAGCCCCTGTGTATCTGACGACTTGCCTCACCCATCCCTTCCCTGGAGGTAACTTGCTTGGGTCTCTTTGTCCTTGCAACCGAACAGGGCAGACTGTCCCAGTGGCCACAGATGCACAGCCTGATAGACTGGAAGAGGCCTTCCCCATTTTGCAGATGGGAGAGCTAACACTGCAGAGGCGGAGAACTTGCCCCTGGTCAGCAGGTCTCCTGACTCCAGGTTCCCTGCTGTCTGCAGGCCACATGCTTCCATGATGATGATGATGATGATGATGATGATGATGATTTCTTCTTCTTCCTCTTCTTCTTCATCCTTCTTCCTCTTCCTCTTCTTTTAAAAAGATTTTATTTGAGAGAGAGTGAGAAAGAGGGCACAAACAAGTGGAGGGACAGAGGGAGAGGGAGAAGCAGACTCCCTGCTGAGGAGGGAGCCTGACTGGGGGCTTGATCCTGGGATCCTGGGATCATGACCTGAACCTAAGGCAGACACTCCATTGACTGAGGCCCACCCAAGCACTCCATTCTTTTTGCATTTCAGACATGTCATTAGGCTGGAGGGCAGGGCTTATGCTTTTTATATCCATTTATTCCACTTCCTTTTGCTTTGTGTATTGCTAAGCACCGAGGAGGTGCTCAATAAAAACTTGTTAAATTGAATTGGAGGATCCTGGAGGTTTGAGTCAGTAATGGAGGTGGCCATTGGTGAAAGCTCCCCTGACTGATGGATAGGTGGGCATTTTGGATAAGTTTGAGACAGGACCCTTGGTTCCTGTGTGGTTCCTAGTCTTTCAGGTCGGAGGTGACTATACTGTGGATTTGCCACAGTAAGACTGAACCAGGAGGATGGTTCCTTTTGTGTCTGATGGGTCAGAATCTATTGCCAGTAGCTGTGTATCCAAGAGAAAGCAGGTTCAGAGAATGCGCTCACATCTGATTGGACTGGACATCTGGGAAAAAATGGACATGGTGCATTGCTGTGACTGGTGGTTTGGATTCTCCAAATCATTTTTTCAAGAATATAACCAGGATTTGACTTGAGTGGAGTAGGATGGAAGGGAAGAGTAGTTCAAAATCACATTTCGAACTGAAGTTATGTAAGTCTTCACATTCTTCAGCAAATATTGATTGAGTGCCAGTTCTCTACTAGGCATTATTTTAGATGCTGAGAATATGGCAGGAGTCCAGACCTACAAAACTCTGAGGTTTCCTGGAGCTTACATTCTGGTGGAGTTGCAAAGTTGATTAAAGGAAACATGGCATGGATGAGTTTGTCAGGGCTGCAAAAACAAAGTACCTCAGACTGGGTCTTACACAATGTAAATTTATTGTCTCACAGTCACGGAGGTGAGAAACCTGTGAGCAAGGTGTCAACAGGATTGGTTCCTTCTGGGGCCTTTCTCCTTGGCTTATAGATGGCCATGGTGTCTCCTGTGTCTTCGTATTGTTCTTTCTTTGCATGTGTCTCTGTTCAAATTTCCTCTTCTTAAAGGAACACCAGTCACTTTGGATTAAGGCCCACCATGGTGACTCCATTTTTAACTTAATTGGCTCTTTAAAGTTACTGTCTGCAAATGAAGTCATGTTCTGAGTGAGTCACATTTCCTCATATAAATTATGGGAGGGACACAATTCAGCTCATAACACGGCATGAATAAAAAAGCGATATTGATGCATGATGACTCATTACATTTAAAGCATAAAGATTTGGTGCTGCTTTTCCAAATTGGGGAGGGGGTTGCTTGTCTACCCATGATGCTGGTAGCCAGTAAGACTTGGAGGGAAGACTGACTTCAGGCAGCACAGTGATCTGGGCTGTGAACTGAGTTTTTCTCAGTGAAACTATGTAGGCTACATGAGAGTTGAACCACTAACCTAGACTGAATTAATATGGAAATCTAAACAATTGAGAGAGAAGCCCAGGCCTTTTGTATATATGCATTTTTAGCATAGCTTGCTGGAAATAAGTGAATTTATTTTCATAAATGATGACTCAGGGAAAGACTGCAATCATTCCATGCGAGAGTGTTAAAGCTGTTTGTTTTCCCCCTTAATCACCTCCTATTTTCCTAATGGGATTGGAGTCTGTGTGGTGCCTGCTGTTTTATAGACTTTGTTGCCGTGTGGCCGTTGGTTTCTCTTTTCATTTATGCTTTTGTGGTTTTACTGAACAAACGACCTTCTGTGTCATAATGAGTTCCTGGATCTCAACATGCTGAGCATAAATCCGCCAAATCTGGAACTGCTCTGGAAGATTCAGTCTGGCTTTTGACATAAGTAAAAGGTGCTGAAATAGTTGGTCAAGCACATAGGAGGAGGGCTCAGCCTCCTCAGGCTTTGATGCAACAGATGCCCAGTGGTGTGTGGGTTTGGTCCGTCTGTCAAATCAGAAAAACCATCCATCTGCCAGTCTGCCAATGGGGACTTCTTTCATGGGCACTTGGGGACTAATTTGCTAGTGAAGAGTTTTGCAGGCCACTGAGTCCCAGGGAGAGTTGGTGAAGCAATAAGAAGGGTGCAGAATCTATGTCAGGGTTTTTTTTGTTTTGTTTTGTTTTGTTTTGTTGCCATAGCAGCTCATTGAAAAATGAAGGATTTAGATAAATAGGGGAAGCTGTTGGACTGATTAGAGACAAGGAAGAGAAGCTTTTTTTTTTTTGTTTTGTTTTGTTTTAAGTAGGCTCCATGCCCAACTTGGGGCTTGAACTCACAACCCTGAGATTAAGAGTTGCATGCTCTAACAGCTGCACTAGCTAGGCCCCCAGGAAGAGAAGTTGTTTTTTGTAATTTCTTTGCTCTTCTTTTTTATTGCCTTAAAACTGTAGGGGCTTCTGTTTTCATTGATTGATTCCCTCATTTTGTATTTATTAATTTATTGAACATTTGTTGTATAACAGGGACTGGAGTAATAATACGATTCCTTCCTTCAGAAAGCCTGTGTTAGAGAGGCGATGTTGTCAAGATGGAGTAGGAGACCCTGTCCTCCATCCCACCACACAGATCAACAATTAGACTGCTATCCATGAACAAAAATAGCCCAGGAGAGCTCTGCAGTCCACTTAAGAAACTTCAGCAGCACAACACCTGAGAACAAGACACTTGAGAATAACCACACAGAAAGGGAAGGAAGAACAGCTTTATTTTGTCTGTATCATCTCATCTTGCAGGTGGAATCTGCTCAGTGTCAAAAGACAATCCCCACCTAGAAAGAACTCCCTTCTCTGGAAAAGGGAGAGCAGGGTGTGTGCCAGCTTCCCGAGGCTTCTCAGGCTCTGTACACAGGATTCATATTGGTTTTAACTCCTCCCAGAAATCAGCAGACCTGGGAGGTACAGAGATGGCTCAGAACGAGGAAAAAGAGCCAAGGCTGCCAGTATCAGCCACACAGCAGGAGAGACCGTGGTTCCTGGTGACCCGCTCTGTAGAGGGCCACAACAGCTTTCACCACTGAATAAACCAACAGACCCCCTGCAGATTTACTGGGTTTCACCCCACAGGTATTTGTGTTTGCTAAAGCCAGCCTGAGAGTCCTTTTGAGAGGCTCTCTACCTCTCCTCCCATGCCCCCATCCTCTGGAGCCGGGGATCCGTACCAGCAGCCAGCTCCAGCCCCTGTGTTGCACAAGTGCAAGATTAACAGCCTAAACCCCCACGGTTGACCTCATTGCTATGTATGCACTTGGGGCTAGACCCTCCAGCTATGCACCTGCACGCCACCGGCTGGACTCTTGCCTTTATTCTTGTGTGTGAACCTATGACGAGACCATGCAGCATGAGAGTGCATGCTGATACCCAAGGACCCTATAGCTACTGAGGGCCCAGATCCATCCAGCCCTGTCTCCTGTTATTGGCCTGAACCACGGGGCTCACCTGTAGCTAGCCCCTCCAACTACACACCTGCATGCCCCCTGTCCAACTCCTATTCCTGGTCTCCGTTGCCATGTGCCTGTGGTGGGACCTGATAGCCGTAGGAGTGCATGCCGACAACCAGGGTCCCCACAGCTGATTGTCAGCCTGAAAACGGTCCTGACTCCTGTCACTGGCCTGCACTGCTGGGTTCACCTGCAGCTAAGCCCCTTTAGTTGTGTACCTTAACACCGTTGGCCTGACCCTTGTCACCTGCCTTCATTGCTGTGCATGCCCAGGTGAGACCGTACAGCCACAGGAGTACATGCTGACAGCCAGGATCCTTGCAGCCACCAGTGCACCCAAAGTTGACCCCAGTTCTTGCTGCTGGCCATGGCCCTTACTTTGTGTGTGTGTGTCAGACCCCTGTCATTATGTGGGCACCACACACAGCCACTACTGCTGGCAGCCCTGGTCCCTAGTCACTGGACCTGGAGGCACTGATGAGGTCCCCAATAGCCTTTATTTTATTTATTTTATTTTTTAATTTATTTATGATAGTCACAGAGAGAGAGAGAGAGAGAGAGAGAGAGAGAGAGAGAGGCAGAGACACAGGCAGAGGGAGAAGCAGGCTCCATGCACCGGGAGCCTGACGTGGGACTCGATCCTGGGTCTCCAGGATCGCACCCTGGGCCAAAGGCAGGCGCCAAACCGCTGCGCCACCCAGGGATCCCCCCCCAATAGCCTTTAGAGCCACCATGGATCCCCACAGCATGTGCCAAATACCACACATTTGTCAATGTTGTGGCCCCCAGTGGCCTGAACGGACAAAATAGCATGCTCCTCTAGACCCAGAGATGCACATGCCCCCTTTACTGATGGGGACATCAGTAAAGTTTTAGGATTTAAAATCAACATGCAAAAATCAGTAGCATTTCTATACACTAACAATGAACTGCCTGAAAAAGAAATTTAAAAATCCCATTTATAATCAAAAGCAAAAAAGTACTTGGGAGTAAATTGACCAAGAAAGTGAAAGACCGGGGTACCTGGGTGGCTCAGTGGTTGAGCATCTGCCTTTGGCTCAGGTCATGATCCTGGGGTCCTGGGATCGAGTCCCATATCGGGCTTCCCACAGGGAGCCTGGTTCTCCCTCTGCCTTTGTCTCTGCTTCTAAGTGTCTCCCATGAACAAATAAATCTTAGAAAAGAAAGAAAGAAAGAAAGAAAGAAAGAGAAAGAAAGAAAGAAAAGAAAGAAATCACAAGAAAGTGAAAGACCTGCAAGCTGAAAACTATGACATTGACGAAAGAAATTGAAGACAGAAACAAAGGGAAGGTTATTATTCCATGTTCATGATTTGAAAGAGTTAATGTTAAAATGCCCATGCTACCCGAAACCATCTATAGAGCCAATGAAATCTCGATGAAATTTCCAATGGCATTTTTTCAAATAAATAGAAAAACAATCCTAAAATTTGTATGGAACACAAAAGACTCCAAATAGCCAAAGCAATCTTGAGCAAGAGCAAAGTGGGAGGTATCACATTTCATGACCTCAATCTATGTTACAAAGCTGTAGACATCAAAACAGTACAGTCCTGGCATAAAAACGGACACAGAGACTGAAGGAAAGAACCAAGAGTCTAGAAATAAAGCCACACATTTATGATCATCTAATGTCTGACAAGAAGGAGCCAAGAATACTCAATGGGGAAATGGTAGTCTTCTCAATAAATTATTTTGGTAAAACAGAATATTCACATGCAAAAGAATGAAAATGGGCCCTTATGTCATTCATAAACAATTAAAATGGATTAAAGACTTAAATGTAAGACCTGAAACTGTATAAGTCCTAGAAGAAAACAGAGGGGGAAAAGCTCCTTAACACATCCTGGAAATTATTTTTTTGTGTGTGATGTAAAGCACCAAAAGCACAAAGCAAACAAAGCAAAAACTCAGTGAAGAGACTCTATCAAACTAAAAAGCTTCTCACAAGAAGTAATCAGCAAAATGAAAAGGCAAGCAATGAATTGGAGAAAATATTTGCAAACCGCATATCTGATAAGGGGTTAATATTGTAAATATATAGGACTCATCGACCCAGTAGCAAACAAACAAAAGGTGCTTAACATCACCAGCATGAGGGCAATACAAATCAGAACCACAATTAGATATGACCTCATACCTGGTAGAGTGGCTATTGCAACAAGAGAGAAATTCTGTTGAGGATATTGACAAAAGAGAACCCTTGCACATTGTTAGTGGGAATGTAGATTGGTGCGGCCACTATGGAAAACAGTATGGAGGTTCCTCAAAAAATTAAAAATAGAGCTACAGTATTGTCTAGCAATTGCAATTCTGGGTATGTATCCAGAGGAAATGAAACCACCATCTTGAAGAGATAGCTGCTCTCCTATATTCATGTGCGCTGCATCATTATTCACGATAGCCAAGACATGAAAACAACTTAATTGTCCATTGACGGATGAACGGATAAAGAATAATGAGATAGATATATGTATGTTTGCTATGTGCATATATGCAAACATATATATATCTCAAATGTGATACACACATAGACACACAATGGAGTATTATTCAGCCACAAAAAGAAGGAAATGCCTATCATTTGTGATAATGGAAGTGGACCTTGAGGCGATTATACAAAGTGAAATAAGTCAGACAGGGATAAACGAATACTTTCTGATCACACTTCCATGTGAAATCTGAAAATGTGGATCTCATAGAAACAGAGGAGATTGATGGGACTTGAGGGTGGGGGTAGCTGGGAGATGTTGGCCAAAAGGTACAAACTAAGATGAACAGATTTCAGGGGTGGATCTAATGTATAACAGGCAACTATAGTTAACACACACTGTATTGTGTACCTGAAAGTTGCTATAAGGGTAAAACTTAGATTTTATCAAACCACCACCGTCACCACCACAATAAAATAGCAATTATGTGAGGTTAAGGATGTATTAATTAATCTCATTGGGGTAAACATTTCCTTTTTTTAAAAAAGATTTTATTTGAGAGAGAGAGAGTGTGCACAAGTGAGGGGGAGCAGCAGAGGGAGAGGGAGAAGCAGGACACCCCCCACCCTCCCACTGCCTGCCCACCCGGCTATGCTGCTTGCTCAATGTGGGGCTGGATCCCAGAACCCTGAGATCATGACCTGAGCCAAAGGCAGACACTTACCTGACTGAGCCACCCAGGTGCCCCTGGTGTAAACATTTCTAATACAGAAGGAGATCAAGTAATCTACACTGTACGTCTTACACAGTGTTACGTGTCAGGTATCTCAATCTAGCTAGTACAAATATTTTTATATTAGCAACAAGAGCCTATGTTAGTCTAGGATAAAGAAGTAGATCCTAGAGCAGGATTGGGTTTGCAAGGGTATTAGAGGAAATACCTTACCTTCTCAGGTACCACACTGAGCATTTTTTTTTTTACTTCTCTGTTTCTCACTCAAAAATTCCCACAGTGAGTCACAAAGTCCTATCATTCAGCTAATCTCTCGTAACCATTCCCCGAATTCCCCAAGTTCAAGTCTCTTCTTTCTTGACTGGGCGGTTACAGTAGCTTCATAACTAGTTTGCCCGCCTCTGATATCCTGCCTCTGCCGGTTGGCCTTCGCAGCCAGGCTTATCTTCCTCAAATACTGGTAGGATCACTCGTCTACCCTCTTAGAATCTTCCCAGGGTCTCTTGGTGGCCTGTAATTTGGGTTCCTCTGCCTGTGGATTCCCTCGCTCCCCAGCTGGCCCTGCCCCTTCTTCCATCACACCCACCTGGAGCGGGCACCGTCTTCCCAGCTCTGTGCCTTGGCTCATGCAGTTCCTGCAGTCTGTAAAGCTTTCCCCTGCCTTCTTTCTTATATATTGTATTTTTATTCTTTAAGCCTTAGTCCATGCTCCACCATCTTTGTGAAATCTTCGTTATGTAGTCAGAATTCACTGTCCTTTAATTTCTAGCTCTTCTGTAAAATTTCTGCTGTGCCATTGGTGCTTACATTCTTCTTTTCTCTAGACTGCAAGCTGTTGAGTACAGCAGGGACCATCTTACTTGTCATCATCCTATTGGATTTCTTTTCTTTTTTCTTTTCTTTTCTTTCTTTTCTTTTCTTTTCTTTTTTCTTTTCTTTCCTTCCTCCCTCCCTCCCTCCCTCCCCTCCCCTCCCCTCCTCTCCTCTCCTTTCCTCTCCTCTCCTTTTCTTTTCTTCACACCCAGCATAGAGCCCAACATGGAGCTTGAACTCATGACCCCAAGATTAAGACATGAACTGACATCAAGTGTCAGACACTTAACTGACGGAGTCACCTCGGCACCCCAGCCTATTGTACTTCTTCCCTGGGAGGTCCCATCATCAACTTTAAGCTCAGCCTTTCCTAAACAGAGATCATGATTCTGCCCACTGCAAAGCTGGCTCCGCTTCCCAACTTTCCTAGTCCTGTTCATTACTATTGAGCATCTGGGGCTCCAAGACTCAGCCATCCTTGATGTGTTTCCTTTTCTCCTATGGTACCTATTAGTCTCTAGGCCTTGCAGATTTTACCCCAAGATATGATAAACATCGGCCCTCTCATGTTTGATAAATCTGCTCCTTATCCCTTCATGCTCAGTTTATCTTGGTAGAATTTTATCTGGTCTCTTCGGAATTCCATCTTCAGAGAAGTGGGTGTGTGCTGAGACAGCCATAGAACAAAGAACACAGACAAGGCCCTTGAGGACCATGAAACGTCTACATTTCTGTGAGTGTAGTTCGGGTTTCACCATCAAGAAGTAGTTTTCATAAATTTTTTTGTCTTAGCACAAAAGCAACACATGTTCGGTGCAGAAAAATTCTAAAATATCAGTGGGAGAAAAGAAAATAAAAATGATACATAGTCCCAGCACGCACACATTTTGGTGTATCTCTCATGCATATATATATGTATATGTAATGTCGGTGTGCAAGAATGTGCCTTGTGTATGTGCATGTTCCGTGGGTTAGGGCTGCACTGAGCTCTAAGGGACAGAAAGCCCAACCACAGTGTTTAAAATGAATGGAGGCTTATTTGTCTCACCTAGCATCAGGTCTGCAGAGAGGGGATAATTGCCAGGTTCAGTGGCTCATGATGTCAATTCTGGATTCTCTACAATTCCCTTGGCCACTTGTTTAAGACCTAATGGTGGCTAAATGGCTGCAGTTCTAGCCATTTCCACTGCATTTACTTCAGGGAGAAGGGAGAAGGCGAAAGGCAGCACCTGTGGACGTTTGGCTGCGTTTCACTGGCTCGCACTGTGTCACAGACCACTCCCAGCTGCAAGCTGACCGCGAAGATAAATGTTTAGCTTTTATGCCTTTACTGAACGGCAGGCAAACGGGAGAGACCTGGAATTGGTGTTGGGCTGATTGAACTCCAGTGTCTACTGCAGAGACAGTGATGCATTCAGCATAGTTGTCTGCTGCTAGCGTGGCTTTCTTAGGATAAGTTCTCAGTGTAAAATATATCGCTCAAAAGGTATATAATAATTAAAAAGAAAAGGTTTAAAAATTACTTTTGCAACTATGAGGATAGCAGGGGTGGTATATGGCTTTTATTATATATCAAACAAACCTGACTTTAGGATATAATCAAATGTAGCTTTCTTTTGTCTCTCATTGCCCCTTTAAATTTTATTGGGTAGGGGTGAGGGGATGAACTTCCCTTGCCTATTATGAAAATTTGGGCAGGTCCATGGCTTTTCTGCTTATTCTTAGGCAGCAGAGACAATCCAATGGTTATGTTAATTGCGAACACGTTTCAGAAACTAGGAATATCTAGACCCCCCCCCCCCAAATTAATCAAATCTCTAAATTTAATTAATATGAGATGGCATGCTTCCCACAGCTAGACTCTCATTGTGGTTGGCCCCTTGCCAGAGCAGAGACATGACCTTCTTTTTTTGTCTGCTCTTAGGGGTACCCTGAAACTGCTTTTACTGACCTCTGGTGCTCAGGAAGGACAAGAGGATGGGAAGGAGGGGCGGGAGAACTCTTCTTTGAACTACCCTATGCGTCACACTCCCAGGCCTGGCAGATATTCTTAGCTGAGCCTTCCTCATTGATGCTTTGGTGGGCTGCTCGGGAATGCTTCCACCTGGAGCCCCAGTGCAGCTCCCCTGACGCAGACTGTGTCATTTCTCCTCATCTGTGTTGTTCTCATTCTGGTTCTGTGATGTTTCTCCACATATTGTCTTGCCCTCGGAGGCCTCACCCCCTGCCAGGCATCTTTTGGGACAGGCTTTAAGATGGACCCTGGTTGGCTTTCCCATATGGTCCATATCCTATTTGTGTAGACCGTGGGGGTGTAGGCCAGTCCCAGCTGTATGCTCGCTCCTCCTGCCACATGCTGCCCGGTGTTCTCTACAGGGCATGGTGTCCCCTAAATGCTAGGACCATCTTCATTGTCCTTGACCAGACCAGTGGGAGCCCCCTTCCCGGACTGGAGTTGACAGAAAGCACATTCTGCTCACTTCACCTGGCAGGGTAGAGTGGGGCTCACGGGATCTTAAGAGTTCTCTTCAAAACACTTGCTTCACAGCCTCCCCCTTCCTCTCCCCTCTCAAAATTTTATATTCCCAAGGCAAATAAAGGCCTCTGGGTGGTGAGCTCACAAGTCATGAAACTGGTTCCTAGGGATCCCTGGGTGGCGCAGCGGTTTAGCGCCTGTCTTTGGCCCAGGGCGCGATCCTGGAGACCTGGGATCGAATCCCACATCGGGCTCCCGGTGCATGGAGCCTGCTCCTCCCTCTGCCTGTGTCTCTGCCTCTCTCTCTCTCTCTTTCTGTGTGACTATCATAAATAAATAAAAAATTAAAAAAAAAAAAAAAAAAAAAAAGAAACTGGTTCCTAGCCATTTCCTATAAATTCTGCATTGGAGCCTTGTCTTAGTCTGCTTGGGCTGCTACACAGAATATCATAGATTGGAGGGTGTGCGAACAACAGAAATTTATATTCTCACAGTTATGAAGGACGGGAAGTCCCACATTTGAGGTGCCTGCAGATTTAGTGTTTGGCGAGGGCCTGCTTTCTGGTTTATAGACGGTTATCTGCTTTCTGTGTCCTTCGTGCTGGAAGGGACCTGGGAGCTCTCTGAGGTCTCTTTTATAAGGAAACTAATCTCTTGGGTGGGGGTTCTGGTGCCATGACCTCATCACGCCCCAAAGGCCCCACTTCCCAACACCGTAGCATTATGGGTTAGAATCTCCATATATGAATTTGAGGGGGAACACAGAGATTCAGTCTGCAGCAGGGCTCTCCCACACTCACTTTGCTGTCTGATATCTGTGGCATCACAGGCCGGGTTGGGGCAGACAGGAAGGATGCCATGTGAGCATCTTCTTTCAGATGAATGCAAGGCTGTATAGCTGATGAGCTTCTCATTAAGGCTTCTCTAAAGTTGAGACAAAGGAGGTTCTTGCTCTTTCTGGACCTGAAAAAATAAAACCTAGCAATTGTCCTGGTAATAATAAGTATGTATAGTGATTTACATAATCCAAATGGCTGGGGTAGCCGAGGACTGGCTCATACAAGAGGTTAGGCAAATCCGTGCTGAGGAGTATAATGCTGCGAACTGTCACTGGCTATTTCAACTTCACCGGGAGTGCCTTGTGGAAGAGGCAGCTAGAGTTGTCATGTTCTCTCAGAAAATAGAGTGCGATAGCTTCTCACACTTAAGGCTGTCCAAATGCAAATGCAGTGGCTGCCCATGGCAGCCTAGTGCTGGGGGGTGTGCTGAAAGCCCAGTAGCAGGTCTCTGCATCATAAAGATGAGATCCGGCCACAAAATCAGTGGCCACCGTTGAATGTGGGGAATTTGCTTCACATTGGACAGAAATGCTGCCTGCAGGACTCTGTGGCTGACTTTGTGCTGGGGACCCAGAGGAAGGGCAGTCTTTGTGGTGGAGGGCTCTGTATGTTAGCTCATATCCCATTCCCTTTCTAGAAACCCTGTCCTGCTCTCCCTCCATCCATGCAGCCTAGCCATCTTCTGAGCCTTGGCTCTGACCTCTTCCTCCATTAAGCCCTCCCAATCACAAGCCTACAAGCCATCTCTCCTTTTTTTTTTTTTTTTTCTCATTAATGTTACCTTTATTTTTTATTTTTTTTTATTTTATATTTTTTTATTATTTTTTTTTATTTTTTATTGGTGTTCAATTTACTAACATACAGAATAACCCCCAGTGCCCGTCACCCATTCACTCCCACCCCCCGCCCTCCTCCCCTTCCAACACCCCTAGTTCGTTTCCCAGAGTTAGCAGTCTTTACGTTCTGTCTCCCTTTCTGATATTTCCCACACATTTCTTCCCCCTTCCCTTATATTCCCTTTCACTATTATTTATATTCCCCAAATGAATGAGAACATATAATGTTTGTCCTTCTCCGACTGGCTTACTTCACTCAGCATAATACCCTCCAGTTCCATCACGTTGAAGCAAATGGTGGGTATTTGTCATTTCTAATAGCTGAGTAATATTCCATTGTATACATAAACCACATCTTCTTTATCCATTCATCTTTCGTTGGACACCGAGGCTCCTTCCACAGTTTGGCTATCGTGGCCATTAGCCAGCCTTATTAAAAAGAAGAGAGAGAAGACTCAAATTAATAAAATCATGAATGAGAAAGGAGAGCTCACTACCAACACCAAGGAAATACAAACGATTTTAAAAACATATTATGAACAGCTATACGCCAATAAATTAGGCAATCTAGAAGAAATGGACGCATTCCTGGAAAGCCACAAACTACCAAAACTGGAACAGGAAGAAATAGAAAACCTGAACAGGCCAATAACCAGGGAGGAAATTGAAGCAGTCATCAAAAACCTCCCAAGACACAAGAGTCCAGGGCCAGATGGCTTCCCTGGGGAATTTTATCAAACGTTTAAAGAGGAAACCATACCTATTCTCCTGAAGCTGTTTGGAAAGATAGAAAGAGATGGAGTACTTCCAAATTCGTTCTATGAGGCCAGCATCACCTTAATTCCAAAACCAGACAAAGACCCCACCAAAAAGGAGAATTACAGACCAATATCCCTGATGAACATGGATGCAAAAATTCTCAACAAGATACTGGCCAATAGGATCCAACAGTACATTAAAAAAATTATTCACCATGACCAAGTAGGATTTATCCCTGGGACACAAGGCTGGTTCAACACCCGTAAAACAATCAATATGATTCATCATATCAGCAAGAGAAAAACCAAGAACCATATGATCCTCTCATTGGATGCAGAGAAAGCATTTGACAAAATACAGCATCCATTCCTGATCAAAACTCTTCAGAGTGTAGGGATAGAGGGAACATTCCTCGACATCTTAAAAGCCATCTATGAAAAGCCCACAGCAAATATCATTCTCAATGGGGAAGCACTGGGAGCCTTTCCCCTAAGATCAGGAACAAGACAGGGATGTCCACTCTCACCACTGCTGTTCAACATAGTACTGGAAGTCCTAGCCTCAGCAATCAGGCAACAAAAAGACATTAAAGGCATTCAAATTGGCAAAGAAGAAGTCAAACTCTCCCTCTTCGCCGATGACGTGATACTCTACATAGAAAACCCAAAAGTCTCCACCCCAAGATTGCTAGAACTCATACAGCAATTCGGTAGCGTGGCAGGATACAAAATCAATGCCCAGAAGTCAGTGGCATTTCTATACACTAACAATGAGACTGAAGAAAGAGAAATTAAGGAGTCAATCCCATTTACAATTGCACCCAAAAGCATAAGATACCTAGGAATAAACCTCACCAAAGATGTAAAGGATCTATACCCTCAAAACTATAGAACACTTCTGAAAGAAATTGAGGAAGACACAAAGAGATGGAAAAATATTCCATGCTCATGGATTGGCAGAATTAATATTGTGAAAATGTCAATGTTACCCAGGGCAATATACACGTTTAATGCAATCCCTATCAAAATACCATGGACTTTCTTCAGAAAGTTAGAACAAATTATTTTAAGATTTGTGTGGAATCAGAAAAGACCCCGAATAGCCAGGGGAATTTTAAAAAAGAAAACCATATCTGGGGGCATCACAATGCCAGATTTCAGGTTGTACTACAAAGCTGTGGTCATCAAGACAGTGTGGTACTGGCACAAAAACAGACACATAGATCAGTGGAACAGAATAGAGAATCCAGAAGTGGACCCTGAACTTTATGGGCAACTAATATTCGATAAAGGAGGAAAGACTATCCATTGGAAGAAAGACAGTCTCTTCAATAAATGGTGCTGGGAAAATTGGACATCCACATGCAGAAGAATGAAACTAGACCACTCTCTTTCACCATACACAAAGATAAACTCAAAATGGATGAAAGATCTAAATGTGAGACAAGATTCCATCAAAATCCTAGAGAAGAACACAGGCAACACCCTTTTTGAACTCGGCCACAGTAACTTCTTGCAAGATACATCCACGAAGGCAAAAGAAACAAAAGCAAAAATGAACTATTGGGACTTCATCAAGATAAGAAGCTTTTGCACAGCAAAGGATACAGTCAACAAAACTCAAAGACAACCTACAGAATGGGAGAAGATATTTGCAAATGACATATCAGATAAAGGGCTAGTTTCCAAGATCTATAAAGAACTTATTAAACTCAACACCAAAGAAACAAACAATCCAATCATGAAATGGGCAAGCCATCTCTCCTTGACGTCATGCGGCAGCGCAAGCTGTTGCACTCCTCATGTTGTTGCCATGGACCCTGTGTGAGGGCATCTCTGCTGTTACCTTTATGTGCCTTTTGGGAAGAGCTGACACTGCCTGCCTGAAAGACAGGAGCCCAGGGCTCTCTCCTGAGATACAAATTGTAAGGAGCCACCATGGGGCCAGGACCCTCCCCTGTGGAATTTATCCTTATTGAATAATGGAGCCCTGCCCATTTCAGCTTGAAGGATGCTGATCTTTCCTTTTCTTTTCTTTACCTTCAACAGGTGTCAGCTGAGCTCTATGTGCCAGGCCCACAGCTTGACCCCAGGACACTTTCAGAAGAGTCCAGTTTTGGTGGAAGCCGGACATGTGTGTATATGTAATGAGGGTCTCAGGTATGTTTTCTGGAAAGAGGAGTGCTCTGAGGCTCAAGTTGGACTGCTTTTCCCCAGGGGACAGGTGTGGAGAGAGTCTCTCAGCTGATGCAAGGGTCCTGGGGCAGAGAAGAAGGCATCCGTGGGAACGGATAGTATATCAGGGAGGGCACGAGAGCAGAGCTTTTTGGCATTGGGAAGCTTTGAGAAGGACAGATGTCCAAAGAGGATTTTTATGAGTCTTTTCTGTGGATAGTGCAGTGTAATCCTTACCTCTCCCCCCACAGCAGTGTCTTTTAAGGAAAACATGGCAGATTTGGGGAATGGGAAATACTTGGTGTGGCTGGGCTCCGAGGCCTTCGAGGTGAACCACCAGCTGGTGAGCGTGTCACAACCTGTGCTTCTCCTGATACACTGTGGTTAGAACGTAATTTCAGCAAAATTTGTGCATCCTAAATAATTTTATTTCACGATTTAATCTTTTTAGTATGTTCCATTAGTTACTATTATTTACTTTTGCCTTTTTATCTATAGTTTTTATGGCATTACTGTTCTTTTATGGTGTAATTTTACTATTTACCTTGGCTGTCTTTTATAGTTCTCAGGTTTTAAGTGCGTATGGTTAAACTCATCAAATTTATTTTCCAGCGTTTTTCAGTTTTGCTAGTACTCATTTTAGCATATTTTAAAGCTACTGTTTACATATGGCTTTTACTTTTTTACTTTTTCAAAACTGTTTTTGTCCTTTTAGCTTTCTCCATCTTATTTCTGTCATACGTAGCTGGGCTGATGTCTGGCTTCATGTCAGACCTGCCTGTTCATTTTCCTGCAGTCCCTGGCAGCGCTGTGGGCAGAACAGGTGGCCCTAAATCTTTACAGAGAGAGTGACTGAATGCATGATTCATTCGTGTCTAGTCAACACTGGGTCCTGGCCATTTTACCTCTTGAATGTTTTAAATCCAGCCCTTCATCCGCTGGGCCACCGTGTCTGTACAGGCCACCACCATCTCTCACCCGGGTCCCCACACAGCCTCCTCATGGCCTCTTGTCCCCTCTTCCCTTCTGTTCACCACCCTGCAGCGCAGTGATATTTTTAAAATGTAGAAAACAAAATATACAAACACACTCCCCCATTTATTTTTGGCTAACGAGTTAGGATATATATTTATATAAAAAGTTGCAAGAATATATGTGCTTCTTTTTTTTTTTTAATTTTGTTTATTTATTCATGAGAGGCACAGAGAGAGAGAGAGAGAGGCAGAGACACAGGCAGAGGGAGAAGCAGGCTCCAGGCAGGG
Organism: Canis lupus familiaris; assembly: GCF_011100685.1. Lineage (NCBI taxonomy): Eukaryota > Metazoa > Chordata > Mammalia > Carnivora > Canidae > Canis > Canis lupus. The sequence goes on from NC_049240.1 coordinate 40,629,430, forward strand.
AGCCCGATGTGGAACTCAATCCCGGGTCTCCAGGATCATACCCTGGGCTGCAGACGGTGCTAAACTGCTGCACCACTGGGGCTGTCCTATATGTGCTTCTGATTTAAAAAAAATCATGTTAGTTTAAAAAATATTTCTACTCTAGAAAGTTTCAAACCTAGATGGAATTAGAGAGGATAGTATAGTGAGCCCCCATGTCCCCATCACCTGACTTCAACCACTGTCAATGATTCACCATTTCTTCATCACCTCTCCTTTCTGTTTTTGCTGTTGTATTTGCCTGAGTAGTAAAATTTTTCTATATGGTCAGTGTGATTATTCTTAAACACAAATCTGGACTTGTCACTGGCCTGCCTAAAGCCTTTCCGTGTCATCTGAAATCTGCAGGCTCAGGCTGATCTGTACCCACCGGCCTCCGCTCTATCAGAGGCTCCGCTGGTTCTCCTGGTCTCCTCCCCGCTCCCATACGGTCCGGTCCGAGGAAGCCCTTGTTTTCCTTGACCACCATCCTCTCTCTCTGCTGGCAGTCCTGTGCCCCTGTCTGCGGTGTTGAGTTTCTCCCACTCCACATCCTGTATAGCTCTTATTTTCTTTTTGTATTTGAGACCTAGGCTTCGAGGTCCTGAGCCCTGGGAAGCCACCCTGACCTCCTTCTCTGACTCTTGTCTCTGCTGCCTTTTCCACCTATAACACACTGTACTCTCCTGCTGTAGAATTAATTACACTCTTTTATAATTGCCTGTTTACATATTTATTTCCCTCCTAGTCTCTGAGCTCCTTGAGGGTAGGGATGTTTATTCCTCTTCACTTTTCATTATGGGAAATAATGAACGAAGAGGAATTTGATCTTGTCTTTGGGGATGTTCTGGCTGCCTGGGATTGGGATGCTCTTGACACCTCTCCGTTACCCAGTCACTGCGCATGTCACATTCATGGTCATTCACATGTCACCATGCATTGTGCTCCGCTCAGCCTGGGACAACTTTGGTGAATAGTGAGGGCGAGCCAAAGAAAGCCTTCGTGGATCCACCCTCTCTGCTTTCCTGCCAGCTCAGGGACTTTCTAGGTACAAGAGTCTGTGCAGCAGCCAAAATGTGCCCCATCCTTGCCCTGGGACCCAGGGCCTGGGGGCATAGCTGGGTCTGCCTATGTTGGGGGTGATGGCCAGAGACAGGATGGTTCTTCATATAAATGTCCAAGGCTGCCCTCTGGAAGCTTGTCATCTGACAAAGAGCTCTTGGGTCTCCCTGGGGTTGCTTTTTGATAGAGGCATAAACTTGGACTGCTTGCCTATTTGGCCTTTGTGTAAGACCAGAGCGTGTTTCTTCAGTGGCCGTATCTTATCCATTCGCCTTGCACACGTTTATATCTGGATGGATTAGGCGAGCTCAGTGAATGGTCTCTCTGCTTCTCCAAGATAGAGCAGAGTTTTACACCCACACGTAATCTCTTTCTGAGAATATTGTCCAAAAACTGGGTCATCTATTGTAAAGGAAATAAGGTAGTAATTAAATTTAACTGGAAGTTACAGTATTGGTGGTTTCATTTTAAAGGGAGTGTGTCTCCCTAATTACTTTATTACTACGGTTATACTGGCTGTGGTTTTTTTTTTTTTTTTTTTGCAAGGGGTGGTAGAAAAGGTTGTATTTAATAAGTTAGATGATGATTTCTGGGCTTGAATTTTTAACTGGCAGAGTCTCATCTTCAAGAGTGAGTTCTGTATCCTTGTGTCCTTTTCTGGTCCACCTGACGGAAGCCACTTCCCCCGAACAGTTGTTTGGCTCAGCCACCTAGGGATATCATTTGGCACCAGGGCCGCGTAGACAGACAAGACCAGGTAAGAAAGAGGCAGCAATTTGGAGTGAATTCTTTCCACATAGGCAGTCAGTTGTCACAGCTGGATGGGATGCAAGTGACCCACTGTCTCCCCCGCTTTTTATTTTCTGATTGGAAAGGGGAGAAAGAGGCAAGGCCTGTGGAAGTTCAGCCTGTTGACCCAGTGGCAGAGCTGGTAGGAGAATCCAGGTTTCAGGACTCACTTTAAGGGAACTGCCGTTTGTCACCTTTCCACTGGGGAGCTCGTGGTCAGGGCAGCTGGGGACAGGTGGACCCCAGCTGGGATTGGGTGCCTAGAAAACGCTATGTGAGTGCCTGCTGAGCGACAGACAGTATCGGAGCAGTTTGGCTGCACCCTCTATATGTGGATTATATGGCCTCACATTTCTTCTAGACTTGAGATCCAGTTAGATCACTCATAGTGACCAACCATCCATTTGGATCACTTGGGCAAAAGTCCAAAAGGGCTTGTGGACCACTGCTCGCTTTCCACCTGCCCTTTACTCAGATGCCTTTGATCAAAGGCTCCCCTCCCTCCCCTCCCCCATCCCTCCCTCTCACTTCCTTCATCCCTCCTCATGTCTCCCTTACCTCTCCCTCATCCTTCCCTCATCCCTCCCTCTCCCTACCCCACTCTTACCTCCCTCACCCCACCCTCTCCCTCCCACATTTCTCCCTCACCTCTCTCACCCCTCCCTTATCTCTCCCTTATCCCTCCCTCACCCCATCTCCCTCCCTCACTTTTCCCTCACCCCTCCCTCACCCCTCCCCTCCCTCATTCCTCCCTCATCCCTTCCTCCCTCTCCCCTTGCTTAACCATTCCAGACAAATCAACTAAGTAAAGACCATTAAACTTCCCAGAGGTACCGATTCTTCTTTTCCTGTGGCTTCTTCACTGAGGGCTACTATTGTTAGTGCTTGTGAGGAAAACCTACTCTTAAACCCTTAGCTTACTATGTTTCTTAAAAAAAAAAAAAAAAAAAAAAGTAATTTATTTGTTCTGAAGGCTCACAAATATGGTTCATTGACTTTTTCTTAATATGTACTTTTCATACTAACTCTTCCTTGATAAGATGGTCCAGGGAACTGGGAAGCCAGCCCAGTGAAGCTGTTGTGTATCTTTGTGTGGAAGTCGCCAGCTTCGGGCGAGAACCTTGCCAAGGAGGATGACACCGGGGTTGTACTTCAAAGCCTCGTCTTGGCTTGGTACATGTGAGGTTCTGGTAAAGCTGGACAATTTTTATGAGCAAGGGAAAAATCATAAACAGCAAAATAATAGCTCAGCTCTAGAGATTCCTTAAAGAGCAAAGAAATATCCCACAGAGCGCATTTTAGTCGGTTAATAAGGAAGCCAAGTACAATGGGTCCGTATATAACCTGCTCCCACGTTCTATCAATATATAATTACCACATATTTTCCAATCTGCCCCTGAGAGATGTGGCAGGTAAAATAGATTGAGAAGAAAATAATGGTGCTTGCTGCACAATATATTAGATTGATACCTGTTACTACTCGAGCGGGCTCCTTGCAGGATGATTGGAAAGCCTGGGATGCTCTCAGTACAGACCAAGTGACTGTTTAAGCTCTTTGTTCTTTTAAATACCTCTGTATACATGGGTCTTTGCTGCATGCAGAACATGTAAATTTATTAAGATTCCCTGTCTTAGGGGTTGGAGGTCTTACTGAACTCAACCAGGGGAAGCCTATGGGTTATGTGGAAAAACAGTTTGTCTCTACCTCCCTCTCCTGCGCCCGGTGCCAGATGCAGCACTGCAGGCTTTTTCTCCTCTATTGGGGTTGGTGGGGGCCTTGGGAGGGGCCCTGTGGTGCTGAGGTTGGGGTCATGCACTTACTACCAGACCAAGACAGATTCCAAGCTGTTTTCCCCTCTTTTTTTCCTTAAAAAGTGTGTGTGTGGGGACACCTGGGTGGCTCAGTAGGTTGAGTGTCTGCCTTTGGCTTGGGTCACAATCCCTGGGTCCTGGGTTGGATCTCCGAGTTGGACTATCCACTCAGCCAGGAGGCCATGGCTCCCTCTGCTCATGCATATGCTCACTTTCTCTCTCTCAAATACTCAAATAAATAAAATCTTTTAAAAAACACAGTTGCCAAGAACCTTACTATTTTTTTCTCTTGCATATTACCTCTTGATGTCATAAAAATAATAGTAGACATATATATTTTTATAATTACAGTTAGTATACACGTACTTTTTGGAATTTTGATCCCCCCCATGCTATATCACATTCTCCCCATTTTACTCAGATTTCACACTAGTCATTTTAAATTAAAGCTACCCAACATTTCATCATGCTGATGTCAGATTTTAAGTTAGCACAGATAAGTCTCATGAGGTGACTAGCATAATGACTCCTGTTTATTTATTAATTCATTTGTTTGTTTATTCATTTATCAAACTAACACTTATTGGACATGGGTTCTGTGCCAGCATTGGAGAGAGTAAGACATAATCCTTGTCTTTAAGGGGTCCCCAGGCTAGAGACACATAAACTAAGGATGATCATTAAAAGAAAACAGGTTTTCTACTCACGGTGCGTCTGACACCAAATGTGTGGGAGGTTTTCCTACACCAATCAGTTTCCAACTCTCTGGACAACAACTGGGTTTCCTGCACATCAATTGTGACACCACCCAGAGTTAGCGCGGACCCCACGGGTTAAGGGCTCAGTTCCACAAGACTGCCCCACTTCAGATGCCAATCAGGAGAACAGGCTTCCTGCACTCTGACAGATTAGCTGTAAATTGAGGGAGGGCTCCCTCCACTCCCCTTTTCGGGTTTGATACTTTGCCATAATTGCTCACAGAACTCAGGGAAACACTTTCCTCAGGCTTATCAGTTTATTATAAAGGATACAACTCAGGAATAGTCAGAAGAAATGCACAGGGCAAGGTGTGTGGGACGGAGCTTGGAGTTTGGAGCTACCAGGCCCTCTATCGGCATTTCACCTTCCCAGTACCTCCGTGTGTTCTGGAAAGCTCTCTGAACCCCATGGTTTAGAGTTTTTAATTGAGGTTCCATTATGTAGGCACAGTTAATTAAACCACGGTCCATTGGCTCAGTCTCTAGCTCTTCTCCCTTGCCCCTTTCCCGGGCGTGGGGCTGAAAGTTCCAACCCTCTGATCATCTGGTTGGTTCCTCTGGCAAACAGTTCCCATCTGCCTAGAGTCACCTTATTAGCATAAACTCAGCAGGGTTTGAAAGGGGCTTATTATGAATAACAAAGACACTCTTCTTACTGCTATCACTCAGGAAATTTCAAAGATTTTAGGAGTTCTGTGCCAGGAACCAGGGACAGAGACCAAATAGACTATTTCTCATTATGTCACAATATCCCAGCCATCCAGCTCGAAGGATATACTTGAGGACAGCACCAAGGACTCTGTGGGCTTGGGTCTGTGGTTTAAAGGGTAGAGGAATTCTCTCACTTGCAGTCATCAGAGGAGGTCTTGGGGGTGCTTGAGCTGGGTCTTGGCAGACAAGTGGGGGTTCAGCACATGCAGGTCAGGTCGGGGCAGCATGTGAGGAGTGACGGTGGTTCACTCCAACTTCGATGACTGTGCTTTGTTGTCCAAACTGGGACACTCTTGAGAGTGAAGAAGAGACACCAGGTGTAATCCAAGCTGGTTCCTGGCAAATCCCACGTGTGGTCATCCTCGGTGGAATCCTCCTCAGGCCCAAGGTGTGCTAGAGCTGGAGGTAGGGGAGGGTGCTCTTGTAACGTGCAGCTTCAAGGCCACTGCCCTCCTCCTGACCCGTCAGAGCATCCTGGGAATCTGCATTTTAACAAGCACCAAGGGATTGCCATGCAGTTAATGGGCTACATTTGTAAAAAAAAATTTAGGACCCTATTTAAATTTATTTTTAAAACTTTTTACTGTAGGAAATCTTTGGAAGTACATAAAAAAGCAGAAATGAGAACCCCATATGTGTTCATTCGGCCCCAATAATTAGCAATGCATTTTCCAAATGTTGTTGCATCTGCTTATCCCTGTACCATTTTTTTCCCTGTGTAATTTTTTTTAAAGTTAGAGTATTTTAAAGCAATTTTTGTACATTATTTCACCCATATCCATATGGATTTTTTTTACACAACCACAATGCCAGTATCATACCTAACAAAATTCATGATAATCTTTAACATCCTCTAACACTCTGTTATTGTTGAAATTTCCCTAGTTGTCTCAAAAATGTCTCTTTAAAGTTGATTTGTTAATATCCAATAGAGACTAGCCCACTGTTTTTGGTGGTTACATTTCTTAAGTCTGAGGCTTTCTTTCCCCAAGTTTTTACTGAAATTCCAGCTAGTTAACATATACTGCAAGATGAGCTTAGGGTGTAGAATTTAGTGATTCATCACTTGCATACAGCACCTGGTGCTCAGGTGTTTTTTTTAACCTGTGTTGTATACTTATTAAAGAAATGGGTCATGTGTCCTACTCGTTTCACCGATCACATCTTGAGAACACCAGTCTAGACTTCTTATTTAGGTTATCAAGAGTCTTTCTTTCTGGAGAGCTCTCTGATGGACTCAGGTATCTCCTTGCACAGACTGGCAGCCTTCAGAGGTGATGACTTCGCCACATGGTGAACAACATTTCTCAGGAGGCACATTTCTTCCATTGTTTATTCATTTTTCTTCATCAGATAGTATTCCTACATGGCATTCACCCTACAAATTCAGTGGTGTAAAAGGAAGTTTCTGTCTTCCAGGAGTGTGCAAGTAAAATCTAACTGGGTCAGTGATGGCAGTGAGAAGCTGTGGATGCTGGGTCTTACCTACACATTTGAGAGTGAGCAGGTATGTAGAACTACGTATCCTTAGCCCCGTCTTTATATATTTATTACTTTGTGACTTCATCATGATTTTTAAAACCATGGAAATGTTTATGGTAAGTAAAATAATGCAGAGCTGAGTCAACACAGAGTTGACATTTTCCCTCCTATCCCTTTTAAACTCAACTTCAGAAGTCATCACTAGCAACTCTTTGGTGTGTGTCCTTGAGCTGAATCTTGTAAGCTGAGAAGGCCTTTTGCAGGTGGTCATGGGGCATGAGGGTCTTTGGGAGGGTTCTTGCTGGGGAGGATTCCTTTGATCTTGGGAGCGGTGAGGGGCACCTGAAGGATGCCAAACTGGAAAGAGGCATGCTCGTTGTGTGGTGGGAGACCTCTGTGGCCAAATGTAGCCCAGCAGAGATAAAGAGCACTTGAACTAGGCAACTAGCTGTAGGAATGTAGAGGAGACACATATGACCAAGGAGGAAGGGGTATATTTTCCTTACTGGGCACTTTCATGCTGGCCATCACCTCCACATTGTACTCACCATGGGTGTCCACTTGGTTAGCTCCTGAAGCCCTTAATGGGTTGGCAGAGGCTGCTTGCAAATACTGCTCTCAGCAGGGTTCTCTGTGGGGTGCAGACCCGCCGGGACCCATGATCATTAATTAGTGATGAATGGGTTATGGGAGGGGAGTAGCAGCTTGTTGTGTTCCAATCGACCCAGCTGCCGCGAAGGATGGTGGTGGGAGGGCCGGGTAGCTTGTGACACTACAAGAGCTGAGGCAGCAGCATAGGGATAAAAGCATAAGCTTTGGTGGAAATATCTGGGTTCAAACACACTGGCTAATTTATCGCCTGTGTGATCTTGGACCGGTGAATAAACTCTTGTTGACCTCCAGCTTCTGCATCTGTGAAGTGGGATGAGCGATACCTGCTTCATCCAACCCCCAGGATCGTGAAATGAGGAAATATACACAGAGCACTTAGCACAGTGCCTGGCATGCAGTGAGGTGGTTCTTGTATTACCTCATTAATAGATAATGGACATTATCTCATGAGTCCCTCCCAAGGCTGTGAAGCAGGATGGTTTTGAGATCTCTTGGCCCTCAGAGGGAGCCTGCCAAGTTGTTGAAGGTCAGGCAGCCAGTGGGCAGCTGGGAATGGTTCCTGGATAATGCTAACTTCCCTCCTTTCCTCCTTTCTCACCACTCCCCTCCCTCTTGGCTGTTGCTCTGTTTTTTACTTTTTGTTCCTACCATTTGATCTTTGATGTGCGTTTTAATGAGATTTCACCCAGGGCAGGGCCTGGCTGTGAGGCTTGCATTTCATATTTGTCTGCCTGTCAATCCATCAGGCCCGGCAGAGATGGGCACCCACCATGTGTCCATTTAGCCCTTGGCCTGTTATGATCTATGCCATGGTCCCCAAAGGGACACTGTATTTATAGCATCATGTGTGTTTGTCTCCTGACTTAACCTTGAAATGATGGCTTTAACTTATTTCGTTGACCATGCCTGGGGAACAGTTTGATGATTTTTCACATCCCTTTTCTACCCTGTTCCATTTCTCTGCAAATGATACCTCTCTGTCTTCAGGGAAGAACTCTATCATCTCCATTCACTCACACCCTGATTGGAAACACTGCCTGTGGGGGTGGCAGGCTATCTCAGAGTAGAATGTGCCAGTAGTTCCTGCTCTCTTTTTCCTGAAGCAATTATGTGTGCATGGAAATGGGGACGGGGGGAATCGCTAAATTGCCCTTTTTCCTTGGGAAGGAGGGGTGTCGGCCTGTTAATATTAAATCACTTGCTGTGGCTCCTTGCATTTTTTTTGGGGGGGGGGTTTCAACTCTTCCTGGTTCCTGAATTCTAGGCTATTATATCAGGGCCCTTGTTAGACCTGTCCACTTATATGTTAGGATTTGCTGGGACATTGTTTGGTGCCCTAAATGTAGCTAAAAGGAAGATGGAGGGGTTGGGCAGTACATTATCTAGTGGCCTCTTCCTTATACATATTTTTAAAGTAATGTGTTGGTATGATGGTTGTTAGGACTATGTTGAAAAGACTTTTGGGAAGCAGTGTAAAATAAACAATTGAAACATCCATGGGTAGATGGTCAGGTGAGGAAAAAGAGTAGTCCATGGAGACACCATAGTTATGTCCTGGTTCACCCCATCAACCAAGGGTGCAGGTATGACACGTACTGGCTTGTGCTCCCTGCCCAACCCTTTCCAAGTGTCTATGTTTCCTGATGGTCTTTTATCCATGTGTTTTTCTAAGTGTTGAGACGCAGCCAGCTGATTTTGCCTTTCTTTTCACAGAAACCTGACTTGCACCTGACATTTTATGTAATCCTCATGTGCTGGAAAGTATATGTCAGTAGACAGAGGAAGGACACAGGAGCTGGGAGAGGTGGGAGATCCAGCTTTGAAGATTGACAGTTGTGGGCAACCTCGAACTAGCTGGAGTAACTGACCACACCAGGCCCGGACTCAAAAGGCTTGGGAGCCTAAAGGGTGAATAGTTGGTAGACGCTTGAGAAAGGGCTTGAGCAATGGTTCTCAGGGCTCGCTTGTACGTGATCGCCCACATAACACAATAGATACAACTTATTCTGGCCTGGTCATAAATGTAAATAAGGGTCTGTGCTGTCCTTGCTGGTCTGTTTACCATACCTAATATTCCTTTTTAAGGATTGCCCTTCATAACATTTTTACACCTTTTTTTGTATTTAGAATTTGTTTTAAGCCATTTCTTTTTTCAGTCTCATTTGGGACAAAATTACTCTCTTCTTTTTTTTTTTTTTTTTGAACAAAAATATATTCCCATTCCTTACATTTTTCTTACATATCTCCTTTTTTACATACAGAGTTGCTTTTTTTTCTTTTATTTATTTTTTATCAGTCATCAGTTTTATTTTAGCAGAAGTTTTTAATTTAATTTTTATTTTTTTTTTAATTTTTAGGAACCTTAGTATCCAGTGAAAACTAAGGAGTAACCGATTTTTGAACATCAGAACTTTTTAGATGGCAAATTTATGAAACAGTTAAGCATAAAGCATGTTCATCAACAGATTTAAATCAACGTTTTAGTACTTTTCCTTGTTTGGAAAAGACCTAGATGTCCGATGAATTTAATTTTATTTATCATCAACGTGTGACTAAGGTTTTAGGTTACCAAGGACTTTGAAAGGTATCTTAACAATTACTTACAAAAACTTGTAAACAGACAATTAACCATCAATTTAGTCATTTTTTTTTTTACTAACAGATTGCAAAAAGATAACAGAGCTTATGTGACCTTTAGTAAACCTCAATAGAATAAAAGTTTTAGGTTTAGTAGTGATAGTTTTCAAGACCTGTTTACTATGTTCCATTTGGATCCACTCAAAGTCAATCAATTTGCTTCCCATCATTAATTTTTATCTGAGACATTGGTGGGGGAATCTGGAGGGGGCAGTGTTAAGTAATTGGTGGTGATGGTGACTCAATCACCAAATTATTATTTTCTTTTTGTTCCTCTGAAGAGGTCTGAACATCATTTTCAGGGAGGGATTCAGGAGAGGCTATAGAGATTAATTTGCAAGTGTGTTGTGGATCTAAAGTCTCTCTTATTTCCTCCCAAATATGCATGGTGCCTGGAGGACAGGCCATAGGACCATGTTCTTTAAGGTGATTTTTAATTTCCTGCCCTACCTTTTGCCAGGCATCCAAACTGACAGTCCCTTCTTTTGGAAACCAGGGACACAAGTCTGATACAGTACAAAAGAATTGTTGCAAGGCCTTTTTAGAGACCTTGGACCCTTCTCGCTTCATAAGGGCCTGCAAAGCGGTCATAAAGAAGACCTGTTCTTAGATTGCGACTGTCCCATATTTTTTTACTCCTGTCGTGGCCCTAAGTAACCGGGCTCTCCTTACCTGATTGTCAGCGTTGACTTACCTATATGTGCACCTCTCTTGCATGTGCTCAGGTCCCTGTTCGGGCGCCAATTGTTGCGCGTGCTGCAGCAAGACCGATCAGGGTCCTAAGGATAAGGGGATGAGGAAAATAAAAGTAAAGAGATGGGGACAGGAGGGACACAGTGGATGATGTCCAAGCAGTGCCAGATTTATTCAAGGTTTTACAACATTTTATAGCATGAGCAAAACAAAGCCAAGAAGGTGTTTATTTTTAGCAGGTCTGTGAAACCCTCCAAAGTTCCCCTTTCTCAGCATGCAAGACAGACTCACAGGTGCCAGAAGACCTTGGTAAATAGATAAGCTTGTTGCTCCAGATGTGCATACTTCAAAGGAATATTAGGTATGGTAAACAGACCAGCAAGGACAGCACAGACCCTTATTTACATTTATGACCAGGCCAGAATAAGTTGTATCTATTGTGTTATGTGGGCGATCATGTACAAGCGAGCCCTGAGAACCATTGCTCAAGCCCTTTCTCAAGCGTCTACCAACTATTCACCCTTTAGGCTCCTGAGCCTTTTGAGTGAATGAGGGATGCAAGTCCGGGACTGGTTTGGTTCAGTTACTCCAGTTAGTTCGTGGTCGCCCACAGACAGTATGACATGGTGGTCTTGCATGTGGGCCACTAAGTTTTGGGATAATTTGTTACATGGCAGTGGATAACTATTCCAACATCTATTGAGTAAGAAGAGAGTTTTCAGTCTCAGCCACACACCACACTCAGAAACAACACCCTATTACCCCCACCCATGCCTATGTCAATAGTCCAATTCTATCCTCTTTCACGGTAGGCTCTCCTTGGCAGTGGGGTAGGTGGTAGTTGTGCTCGATCAGTTGGGATAGGATAGGTTATGCTGTGGTAACAAATACTCCTAAATTTCAGTGGCATACATAACAAAGGTTAATATTTATTCATGCTCCTAGTGCGTGGCCTTGTAAATCACAGAGGTGGCTCTGTTTTTATTGCAAGTACTCAGGCCCCAAGCTGACCAGGCAGCTGTTGTCTAGCAATTTGTCGGTCATCATGTCAGAGGGAAAGTGTTCTTGAGGATCTTGTACTGGAAATTAAATGGCTCAGCTTAGAAGTGAAGGTGATCAGGATATGCTATCCCAAAATGTACTACTTTGGCATGGGATTGTTTTGAGCTCAAGGCATTTGATACACAGCAAACAGGGGAGGAACTCTCTGCCCTGGAGGGTACCCCTCCTCTTCAGCTCCTGAAGACAATAACTTTTATTTTATTTTTAAAATTTTTTTTAAACTCAGAGTTCTAATTTTATTTATTTATTTATTTATTTATTTATTTATTTATTTATTTATTAAGATTTTATTTAAATTCAGTTCATTAACATATAATGTATTATTGGTATCAGAGGTAGAGGTCAGTAATTCATCAGTCTTATATAATACCCAGTGCTCATTATATCACATGCCCTCCTTAATGTCTATCAATCACTCAGTTACCCCATCCCACCTCTACCCCCCCAGGGACCCTCAGTTTGTTTCCTATGATTAAGAGTCTCTTATGGTTTATCTCCTTCTCTGATATTGTCTTGTTTTATTTTTTTCTCTCTTCCCCTATGATTTTCCTTCCATTCCCAGCGAACACCTAGGGCCCCTGCTATTGGCCCCTGAATCAGAAACTCTGGAATGGAGTCCAGCTAACTATGTCTTAACAAATCTTCTAGGTGATTCTGAACAACACTCAAGGTTACACATCATGTATTTTGTAGAATATCCTATATGACCTCATCATGACCATACAAATCAGGGAGTTAATACTGATACATTACCACAATTTACTCCTCCCAGTCAATTTACACTCTGCCAGTGTCCCCAGATTTCATGTCCTTTATAGCAAGGATGACACCCAGACTCTCTCCTTGCGTTTATTTGTCATGCTTATTTAAAATATCTTTTAGTTTGGAATAGTTCCTTAATCTGTCTTGGATTTTCATAACCTTGATACCTTTGAAGATGCCAGGCCAGTTATTTTGTAAAGTATTCCTTAATTAGCATTTGTCTGTTGTTGTCTCATGATTAGACTCAGATTATGGACTCTTCCCAGAAATATCCCAGATGCGATGATGAGTATTTCCCCATTACATCCAATTAAATGGTATGCAATTTTTATTCTATACCTGATGATGTTTAATTTAGCTACTTGGTTAAAATGATTTCTATTACACTTCTCCTCTATAAAGTTATTTTTCTCTCTCTGTAATTAATAGGTATTTTGTAAAGAAAAAATTTGAGGTTATGTAAATTCACTTTTTTAATCAAACTATTTATTTATCCATCCATTCATCCACCCATTTATCCATTTGTATGGGTATGGGACTCATAGATTCATATTTTATTGATGGATTATAATCTATTCCTCTTATTATGATGATGCTCAAATTGTCTTAGATTGGGCCAGTGGAAGCCCTTTCAGGATTGCTTCTTTGTTCTTTTGATATGTCCACATCATTTGTTGAGCCCTTCCGTGCTTTCTGGTACAATATGTTCCAGGTTTATCTTACATTTTCTTTGCCTTGGCCCCTGGAATCAGCCAATTCTCTAAGGAGGCCTAGTTTCATTTCGTTTCTTTTTGTCTCTTCTCTTCTCTTCTCTTCTCTTCTCTTCTCTTCTCTTCTCTTCTCTTCTCTTCTCTTCTCTTCTCTTCTCTTCTCTTCTCTCTCTTCTCCTCTCCTCTCCTCTCCTCTCCTCTCCTCTCCTCTCCTCTCCTCTCCTCTCCTCTCCTCTCCTCTCCTCTCCTCTCCTCTCCTCTTCTCTTCTCTTCTCTTTTCTTTCTTAGTGGCAAAAAGTATTTAGAAATCAAAATTTGGGTACTAGGTGTACTTATTACTCCTGGGGTGTCACTACTTCCAGGCCTGCTTACTAGACAGGCTAGGGGTTATATGTGTATGTGTGTGTGCCTATGTCTGTGTACATTTGTATTTATATTTGCTTTAATATCTAGCTATACATACTGAAACACATAAGTTCACATTAATATCTTCAATTTCAGTCTAACGCCTGATTTTATTCCAGTTTTCTCTCTTTATTTGTAGCTCCTAACTGTAATGGTGAGAGATCTGATTCCCACTATCTTTATTTTTTTTGTGTATTTGATCAGCTTTTTTATATATTTTATATATAATCAGTTTGCCCTCACCACCGCTACCTCACTCCCTACATGGGCACCCTTCCCATCCTATATGGGCTCTGACATCTGTGCCTATACTCGCTGCTGCTTTGGGCTGCACAGATGCCCCTCACCCAACTTGGGCTTTTATACCCGATGTGGACCACTTTCCTAAATAGATGATCTCCCTGCCCTGATCAGACTCTGATGCTTTGTTTTATGCTGCCCCTCATATGCAGCCAATATTAATCTCCCCACTCAGCATAGCTCTGATACCTTGTATTACTGCCCTTCTTGCCCTGTTCAGGCTCTGAAATTACACACTGGGCTGGGCCAGCAACCCTTCTCCATCTTTTGTGAATGCCTTGCTTGCTTCACTTGGCTTTCAACAAACTATCTAGGACTGTTTCTTTCCATCTTCTCCATCCCCTCCTACTCCTTCCACCTCCCACCCTCCCACCCCACTTCACATAAGGATGCTTTCCTTTCCTTGGTAAGGTTCTAATACCTCACTCGGGGCCTGCTAAGTTCCTCCATCACCCAGAACTTTTGGATTGAATTTTTCAGAAAGGAATGGGAAGGAGAAGAAGAGGAAGAAGAAAATACACTCAGATTTAAATGTACTTTAAAAATCAAGTAGATTATCCATAATACCAGTAGATTTACTTTTATTTTTTTTAATTTTTTAGATTTACTTTTAGAATTTGTTTAGGCAGGGTACAAAGACATTTCCATTTTTTTAAAAGATTTTATCGATTTATTTCAGAGAGAGAGAAAGAGAGAGAGAAAGCATGTGTGAACCAGAGAGAGACTAAGGGAGAGGCAGAGACTCCCAAGCAAACTCCGCACTGAGTGTGGAGCCCAACATGAGCTTGATCTCATAACCCTGAGATCATGATCTGAGCTGAAACTAAGAGTTGGACACTTAACCAAATGAGCCACCCATGTACCCCAAGGCACTTGCATTTTATCATAAAACTTATGAACCATGTACTTCCTTAAAATAATAATATCTTTATTATATATATCAGATTTGTAGAGACATTCTAGATATTTTTCCAGTTCAGGGAAGATTTGGCTAATATGGTAAGCTAGAAGCTGTTTTATTTTTCTTTTTGGCTCTAAGAATCATTGATTCTAAAATCTGCAGTGTTATTACTCTCATTATTTCTATTTTTCATGTCATGGCTGGATTATATCTGCGTGTTTCCTGCATGTTTCTCACTCTCACTAGTGAGTTTAGTGAGAGTGAAATTTCACTCTCAGAGGCAGCAACTAAGAGCTTAAAATGCAGAAGAAGCTGCTTATAAAAAATAGGTGAAAGAGTTAAATGCAAGATTTGGAAGCAGGCTTACTGAATGAATTTTTCCATTTTTATAAATTATGACTGAAATGTGAAAAAAAAGGTGAGGAATTCGGAGGATTGAGGGAAAAGGGGAGTGGGAAACCCTCAAACCTGGCTTAGTGGAGGAAGGATGGCATGACATGTTGTGGAGAACACCAGGGAGTCCTGGGTTGGCTGACTCTGCTATGCATCTTGTTATCAACAGCCAATGGTTGGCCTCTTGTGGCCATGAATATCTAGGTCAAAGTGACACTTGTCTGGGCCATGGAAATTCAGTCCAGTCTCTTTCCGTGTCCCAACCATAACTTGCTGTTGATGATGGGCCACTGTATGCCTTTGGGGATAGAGACTAGGGAAATTGCAATCCTTGTGGGGTAGACGTGGTGGTAAGAAGAGAAAACCTTGTTTCTTGATCAAGATGGGGGCTAAGTGGGGTTTGGACAGAACCAATGGGAAATTGTCCCTTGGGCCAGGGCAGTGGTGAGCTCATACTCCCTGTTATATTATTACTATTACAGTATATGTATATGGAAGTTAAAGTATTAGTACAGAATGGGGTAGCATGAATAATAAAATTCCCCCAACCCAATTCTGTTAATGTTAAAGCATAATTCTAAATAATAAACATATACAGATGGTCCCTGACTTATGTGGCTTGACTTCTAATTCTTTTACTTTACAATAGTGTGAGAATGATATGCATTCAATATAAACTGTACTTTGAATTTTTTTATTTTTTAGATTTTATTTATTTATTCGTAAGAGACACACAAGGAGAGAGGCAGAGACGTAGGCAGAAGCAGAAGCAGGCTTCCTGCAGGAACCCTGATGTGGGACTTGATCCCAGGACCCTGGGATCACAACCTGAGCCAAAGGCAGATTCTCAACCACTGAGCCACACAGGTGTCCCTGAATTTTGGATTTTTATCTTTTTCTGGGCTAGTGCTATATGCAGTAAGATACTCTCTCATGATGTTGGACAGTGGCAGCAGTCCACAGCTTCTAGTCTGCCATGATCACCAGGGTAAATAACCAATAGACTTACAACCATTCTGTACCATAGAGCCATTTTGTTTTTCCCTTTCAGTACAGTATTTAATAAATTATATGAGGTTTTCAACACTTTATTATAAAATAGGCTTTTTGTATAATGATTTTGCTCAACTGGAAGCTAATGTAAGTATTCTGAGTATGTTTAAGGTATGCTAGGCTAAACTATGATGTTTGGTGAGTATTAAATGCATTTTTGACTTATATTTCCAATTTATGGTGGAGTTATTGGAATGTAACCCATTGTAAGTCAAGGAAGATCTGTATCTCAATTCACTAATTTATTAGCTTTAAATTATATTTATTGACACTTTAGTAAAAAGAAATGATGAAATTCACTTCTATTATGCTTTTAACCTGATCTTTCATACTCCTGATTTTTAAATTTTCTAATTTCTAATCTATATGAGAAATTTAGTGCCTCAACGCTTCCTATTGTACTTCCTTCATCTATCTCCTGGCTGGTCAACCATACTGATACATTTTTATTGATAAGGTTTGTAGCATTTATATTATATTTTAATTAAATAAAATATCAAGATTCAATAGCGTTCATAATATTTATTGTAGGACTACTTAGTATTATCTATTTTCACACCTTTAGAAAAAGGTTTGGCCCACCAAACTTGGGCCAAAAGAAGACACCCCAAGCTTCAAGGATTCTTTTTAAAATTATGCGTATTTGGAATACAACTTTCTAGGAACACATATTTGCTTTACTGAAAGTTTATAATTGCATTCATTGTTTTTCTTATTGATTAGACGAACATATGCCTTCTTCACCATATACCTAAATCATTCAGCTTTTTAAAGCAAACCACTTGTTGAATTCGCTAATGTTTTTCTAGACCTGCCTGCTGTACAGAGGTCAGCCTGGGATTACTTTTCATTGTATTTTAAGCTAATTATATTGTTTCTAGGATCCTATATTTTACTTTTTACTTTTTTTCCATGCTTCATCTTGGTGGAGTATACTCACAATACATTTTTCAGAAAGTGTTTATAGAAGTTAAACTTTCTAAGTTAAAGCATGTCTGGAAAATATCTTTTATTTTGCCCTTGAACTTGATTGATGGTTTGGCTTGCTATAGAATGTTACATTCAAAATCGTTTTTCCTTCTGAACTTTGAAAGCATTGTTTCATTGTTTTCTAGTATCCAAAATAGCTAGAAGATATTTTAAATTAAAAAAAAAAAAGGCTATCTATTGCCAGTAAACTATTTCCCCTCATTCTGGATCTTGCATTTAGATTTAATGTTCTTAAATATGAGGAAGGTCATGAGGGATTGAGTGTTTCATCAGTTTTGGGAAATTTTCTTTGATTATTTATGTGATTAATTTATTCCTTGTATATTTTTGGTTTCCTTTCTTTAGCTTCTATTGGATAGATATGTGGCCCTCTTGGGCCAGTCCTACCATATCCTCTCCACCCTCTCTCCCCAGCTTTATTGAGATAAAATTGGCAAATAACAGTTATGTAGGGATCGGCTCCCACGTTGGGCTCCCTGCGTGGAGCCTGCTTCTGCCTCTGCCTGTGTCTGTGCCTCTCTGTCTCTCATAAATAAATAAAATCTTGAAAAAAATAACAGTTATGTATAGCTAAGGTGTATAACAACATGATAGTTTGATATACATATATATAGTTTGAGATATATATATATATATATATATGGTTTGATATATATGGATTGACATATATATACTATGAAATAATTAACACATATATCTCACTTAGTTATTATTTTTTGAGTGTAATGAGAACACTTGAGATCTACTCTCTTTAGTACATTAGGTCCCTAGAACTTATTTATCTTATCATTGAAAGTTTGTACACTCTGACCAACATCTTCGAAACCCCTCTCCCCTACCTTATTACTGGTAACTACAGTTCTACTCTCTGGTTGTATGAGTTTGACTTTTTTAGATTCCACGTGTAAGTAGGATCATATAATATTCCTCTGTGTGTGTGTATCATATTTTGTTTATCCATTCATCCATAATTGATGACACCTAGATTGTTTCAAATTTGGTTATTGTGAATAATGCTTCAGTGAACATGGGGTGCAGATACCTTTTGAGATACCAATTTCATTTGCTTCAGATATATAACTAGTAGTGGGATTGCTGGATCATATGGTAGTTCTATATTTAATTTTTAATAAAGATGTCCTTTTTTTCCAAAAAAAGATTTTATTTATTTATTCATGACAGACACACAGAGAGAAATGCAGAGACATAGGCAGAGGGAGAAGCGGGCTCCCTGCAGGGAGCCTGATGCAGGACTCAATCCCAGGACTCCAGGATCACACCCTGAGCCAAAGGCAGATGCTCAACTGCTGAGCCCCCAGGCGTCCCTCTATGTTTAATTTTTTGAGGAACCTCCATATTCTTTTCCATAAGGGCTGTACCAATTTACATTTCCACCAACAATATAAAAGGATTCCGTTTTCTTTACAACCTTGCTAACACTTGCTATCTTTTTGATAACAGGATTTTTAATAGGTGTGAGGTGCTATTTCATTGTGGTTTTGATTTGTACCTCCCTGATGATTAGTGAAGTTGAGCACCTTTTCATGTACCTCTTGGCCACCTGTATGTTTTCTTTGGAAAAATGTCTATTCAGGTCTTTGGCTCATTTTTTAAATTGAGTTATTTGGCAGGTTTTTTGTTTTGTTTTAATTTTTGTTTGCTTGTTTGATACTGAGTTGTGTAAGTTTTGAAATTTATTTTGGATATCAAATCCTTATGTTTAAGTCCTTAATCCAGTCTGAGTTAATTTTTTGCATATGGTATAAGATTAGGGTCCAATTTCATTCTTTTATGTTTGGATGCGATGTCTAATTTCCCCAGCACCATTTTTGAAGAGACTATCTTTTACCCATTGTGTATTCTTGGCACCTTTGTCATAGATTAAGTTGACCATGTATATGTAGCTTTATTTATGAGTTTTCAATTCTGTTCCATTGATCTATGCATCAGTTTTTATGCCAGTACCATGCCATTTTGAATACTCAAACCTTGTAATATGGTTTGAAATCAGTAAGTGTGATGTCTTCAGCTTTTGTTCTATTTTCTAACTATTATCTTGGCTATTCAGGGTCTTTTGTGGTTCTATACAAATTTTATAAATTTTTTTTTGTGAAAAATGCTATTGGAATTTTGATATAGAGATTGCATTGAATCTGTAGATTGTGTTGGGTAATGTGGACATTTTTACAATATTAATTCTTCCATTCCAAGAACATGGGATATATTTTCAATTATCTATGTCTTCAGTTATTTTAATTAGTGTCATAGTTTTCAGTGTGCAGATTTTTCACATATTGAATTTATTCCTAGGCATTTTATTCTTTTTTATGCTATTGCGAATGAGATTGTTTACTTTTAGTATGTACAAATGCAACTTTTTTCTGTATGCTGATTTTGTATCTTGCGACTTCATTAAATTAATTTATCCTAACAGTTTCTTGGTGGAGTCTTTAGGGTTTCTTATCTATAAGATCATGTCATCTACAAATAGAGACAATTTTACTTCTTCCTTTTCAATTTGGGTGCCTTTTATTTCTTTTTCTTGCCTAATTGTTTTCCTAGGACTTTCAGTACTATGTTGAATAGGAGTGGTGAAAGTGGACATCCTTGTCTTGTTCTTGATCTTAGAGGAAAAGCTTTCTATATTTCGTCATCATTAGCTGTGGGTTTGTCACATATTGTGTTGAGGTACATTCCTTCTATACTCAATTTATTGCAAGTTATTATCATGAAAGAATGTTGAATTTTGTCAAATTCTTGTTGGGAATCTATTGAGATAATCATATGATTTTTATCCTTCATCTTGTTAAAATAACACATTTATTATTTGCATATGTTGAACCATCCTTACATCTAAGGAATAAATCCTACTTGATCATGGTATATGATTCTTTTAATGTGGTATTAAATTTAGTTTGCTAGTATTTTGATGAAGATATTTTAACTATATTCTTCAGAGAGATTGGCCTATAATCTTCTTTTCATGTAGTGTCCTTATCTGGCTTTAGTATGAGAGTGATATTGGCCTCATAAAATGAGATTGAAAGCTTTCCCTCCTCTTCAATATTTTGGAAGAATTTGAGAAGAATTGGCTTAATTTAAAAAAAAATGTTTGGTAGAATTTACCCATGAAGCCATTTTACCCTTGGTTTATTTTCATTGTTTTTGGGAGGTTTTTGATTATTGATTCAATCTCCTATTTATTACAGTCTGTTCAGATTTTTTTTTTCGTGATTCAGTCTTGATAGGTTGTATGTTTCTATAAAATTTTCCATTTCTTCTAGATTTTCCATTTATTGGTGTATATTCACAGTAGTCTCATGATTCTTTGTATTTCTGTGGTATTGGTTGTAATGTCTCTTCTTTCATTTATAATTTCAGTTACTTGAGTCTTCTCTCTCTTTTTTTTTTCTTGGTAAGTCTAGCTAAAGGTTTGTAACTTTATCTTTTTAAAAAAGACAACTATTAGTTTCATTGATCTTTTCCATTGTTTTTCTAGTCTCATTTATTTCGGCTGTAATCTTTGTTATTTCCTTCTTTCTATGAACTTTAGTCTTTTTTCTAATTTTTCTAGTTTCTTGAGGTATAAAGGCAGATTATTTATTTGAAATCTTTCTTTTTTTCTTATTGTAGGCATTTTTGTTATAAACTTTCCTCTTTAAAATATTTTTCATAATTTAAAAATTCCAGTATGATTAAGATACAGCACTATATTAGTTTCAGGTATATAATTCGGTAATTCAACAATCTTATACTCAGTACCTCATCATAAGTTACCCTTAATCCTCTTCACCTATCTCACTCATCTCCCTGCTCCCTGCCCCCACCAAACCTTTGGCAACCTCTGGTTCTCTATATTTAAGAGACTATTTTTTTTCTTCTTCTTTGTTTTGTTTCTTAAATTCCACATATGGGTGAAATCATATGATATTTGTCTTTATCTAGATGGCTTATTTTACTTAGCATTATACCCTCTGGATCCATCCATGTTGTTGCAAACAGCAAGATGTCATTCTTGTTAATGGCTATTATTTCATTGTGCATATATGTGTATATATGCATATATATCTTACCATATCTTATTTGTATATATACCATATCTTTGTTTCCATTCATGAGTCAGTAGACACTTCGGTTACTTCCATACCTTGACTATTATAAATAATGCTGCAATAAACATATGGGTCGGGTGCATGTATCTTTTTGAGTTAATGATTAATATTTTTGTTTTCTTTGGACAAATACCTAGTATTGGAATAACTGGATCATATGGTAATTTTATTTTTAATTTTTTGAGGAATCTTCATACTGTCTTCCACAGTAGCTGCACCAGTTTGCATTCCCACCGACAGTGCATGAAGGTCCTTTTTCTCCTCATCCTGGTTAACACTTGTTGTTTTCTGTGTTTTTTATTTTAGCCATTCTTAATGATCTAAGGTGATATTTCATTGTATTTTTTGTTTCGGTTTTCCTGATAATCAGTGATTTTGAACATCTTTTTATGTGTTTGTTTGCCATCTGTATGTCTTCTATGGAAAAATGTATTTTTAGATCCTCTTCCCATTTTTAAATTAGATTACTTGTTTTTTGGGGGGATAGTTTGTTTTTGGTGTTCAGTTGCATAAGTTCTTTGATAAATTTGGATATTAATCTCTTATTGGATATGTTGTTCACAAATATCTCCTCCATTTAGTAGGTTGTCTTGTTGTTTTTCTTGATTGTTTCCTATGCTGTGCAGAAGCCTTTTATTTTGATTTAGTCCCAACAGTTTATTTTTTCTGTCATTTCCCTTGCCTGAGGAGACATAGAAAGCAATTTTTTATGGTCCATGCCAAAGAAATTACTGTCTATGTTCTCTTTTAGGAGTTTTATGGTTTCAGGTTTCACATTTAAGTCGTTTATCCATTTTGGGTTTATTTTTGTGTATGGTATTAGAAAGTTGTCTAGTTTCATTCTTTTGTAGGTTGCTGTCTGGTTTTCCCAATACCATTTGTTGAAGAGATTGTCTCTTTCCCATTGCATATTCTTGCCTCCTATGTCATCTATTAATTGACCATACAATCCTGGATTTATTCCTGGGCTCTCCATTGTTTTCTATTGATTGATGTGTCTGTTTTTGTGCCAGTATACCATACTATTTTGATTACTACAGCTTTGTAGTACATTCTGAAACCTGGGATTGTGATACCTCATGTTTTCTTTTTTTTCAAGATTGCTTTGGCTATTGAGGGTATTTTGTGGTTCATGTAAATTTTAGGATTACTTGTTCTAGTTCTTATGCAAATTGTGTTGGTATTTTGATAGGGATTGCATTGAATCTGTAGATTGCTTTGGGTAGTATGGACAATTTAACAAAATTTGTTCTCCCAATCCATGAGCATGAAATGTCTTTCAATTTGTTTGTGTCACCTTCGGTTTCTTTCATCACTGTTTTATAGTTTTCAGAGTACAGGTCTTTCACCTCTTTTGTTAAGTTTATTCTTAGGCATTTTATTGTTTTTGGTGCAATTATAAATGGTATTGTTTTCTTAATTTATCTTTCTGTTACTTCATTATTAGTGTATAGAAATTCAATAGATTTCCATATATTGATTTTGTATCCTGTGGCTTTTCTGAATTCATTCGTCAGTTCTAGTAGTCTTTTTGGTGGAGTCTTTAGGGCTTTCCATATATAGTATCATGTCATATGCAGATAGTAAAAATTTTGTTTTTTCCTTACTAAGTTGGATGCCTTTCATTTCTTTTTGTTGTCTGATTGTTGTGGCTAAGACTTCTAGTACTATGTTGAATAAAAGTGATGAGACTGGATACCCTTGTTTTGTTCCTGTATTAAGTGTAAAGCTCTCAGTTTTTTTCCCATTAAGGATGATGTTAGCTGGGAGCTTATTTCTTTTTGTTGTCTGATTGTTGTGGCTAAGACTTCCAGTACTATGTTGAATAAAAGTGATGAGACTGGATACCGTTGTTTTGTTCCTGTATTAAGTGTAAAGCTCTCAGTTTTTTTCCCATTAAGGATGATGTTAGCTGGGAGCTTTTCATATATGGCCTTTATTATGTTGAAGTATGTTCCCTCTAAACCTATTTTGTTGAGGGGTTTTATCACATATGATGTTGTACTTTATCAAATGCTTTTTCGGTACCTATTGAAATAATCACATGGTTTTTAGGCTTTCTGTTGATGTAATATATCATGTTGATTGATTTGCAAATATTGAACTACCCAGGAGTGAACCCCACTTGATATGATGAATGATTATTTTAATGCATTGTTGGATTTATTTTGCTAATATTTGTTGAGGAGTTTTGCATCTATGTTCATCAGAGATATTGGCCTGTAGTTCTCACTCTCTCTCTTTCTCTCTCTCTTTTTGTAGTTTCTTTATTTGATTTTGGTATCTGAGTAATGCTGGCCTCATAGAATGAATTTGAAGGCTTTCTTTCTTTTTCTGTTTTTTTTTGTTTTTGTTTTTTTTTTGGAATAATTTGAGAAGAATAGGATTTAATTCATCTTTAAATGTAGGGTAGAATTCACCTGTGAAGGCTTCTGGTCCTGGGTTTTTGTTTACTGGGAGCTTTTGAATACTGATTAAATTTCAATATGGGTTATCAGTCTGTTCAAATTTTCTATTTCTTCTTGATTCAGTTATGAGAGGCTATATGTTTCTAGTAATTTATCCATTTCTTCTAGATTTTCCAATTTGTTGGCATAAAATTTTTCATAATATTTTCTTCCAAGATGTTGTATTTCTGTGATGTTGGTTATTATTTCTCCTCTTTTATTCCTGACTATGTTTATTTAAGTCCTCTCTTTTATTTTTGATGTCTCTGGCTAAAAGTTTATCAACTTTGTTGATCTTTTCAAAGAACTAGTTCCTGGTTTTATTGATCTGCTCTGTTTTTTGAGTTCCTATACCATTTATTTCTGCTGTGATGTTTATTATTTCCTTCTGTTGGTTTTGAGTTTTGTTTGTTCCTCTTTTTCTAGCTCCTTTAGATGTAAGGTTAGGTTTTTATTTGAGATTTTTCTTGTTTCTTGAGATAGACCTGTATTGTTATAATCTCTCCTCTTAGAATAGTTTTAGCTGCATCCTGAAGATTTTGAATCATTGTGTTTTATTTTCATTTGTCTCCATATATATTTTTTAATGTCCTTTTTGATTTCTTGGTTGACCATTCAGTGTTTAGTAGAATGTTATTTACCTTTATGTATTTGTTTTCTTTCCAGATTTTTTCATATGATTGATTTCTAGTCTCATGGTGTTGTGGTTAGAAGAGATACATGATATGACTTCATTCTTCTTGAATTTGTTGAGTTTTTTTGTGGCATAATGTGATCTATTCTGGCGAATGTTCCATGTGCATTTGAAAAGAATCTGTATTCTGCTTTAGGATGGAATGTTCTGAATATATCCGTTAGACTTAGCTGCTCCAATATATCATTCAAAGCCATTGTTTCCTTGTTGATTTTCTGTTTGAATGACCTATCCATTAATATAAATGGGATATTAAAGTCCCCACTATTTTTATATACTATTGATTACTTCCTTTATGTTTGTTAATGGCTGCTTTATGTATTTGGGTGCTTTCATGTTGGTTGCATAAATATTTACAATTGTTATATGTTCATGTTGGATTGTTCTCTTTATGATTATATAGTGTCCTTCTTTGTATCTTGTTACAGATTATGTTTCAAAGTCTATTTTGTCCAATATAAATATTACTACCCCATCTTTTACTTTAATCTGCAGGATAAGTATTTTTCTGTCCCTTCACTTTCTTTTTTATTTTTATTTTATTTATTTATTTTTAAATTTTTACTTAAATTCTAGTGAGTTAACATACAGTGCAATATTGGTTTCAGGAGTTGGATTCAGTGATTCATCACTTATATACAACATCCAGTGCTCATTGTAACAAGTGCCCTCCTTAATGCCCATCACCCATCTAGCCTGTCCCCCACCCATCTCCCTCCATTAACCCTCAGTCTGTTCTCTATCATTAAGAATCTCTTATGGTTTCTCTCTCGCTCTTTTCCCCCCTCCCTTACATTCATGTGTTTTGTTTCTTAAATTCCTCATGAGTGAAATCATATGGTACTTGTCTTCTCTGATTAACTTATTTCACTTAGCAAAATGCATTCTAGCTCCATCCATGTCATTGCAAATGGCAAGATTTCATTCTTTTTGATGGCCAAGTAATATTCCATTATATATATCTATACATACACACACACACCATATCTTCTTTATCCATTCATCAGTTGGTGGACATTTGGGATCTTTCCATAGTTTTGTTATTATTGACAGTGTTGCTATAAACATTGGGCTGTGTGTACCCCTTGAATCTGTATTTTTGTATTCTTTGAGTAAATACCTACAGGTACAATTGCTGGATTATAGGGTAGTTCCATTTTTAGTTTTTGAGAAATCTCCATACTGTCCTCCAGAGTGGCTGCACCAGTTTGCATTCCCATGGACAGCACAAGAAGGGGGGGTCTCCTTTCTCATACTTGCAAACACCACTTATTGTTTCTTGTGTTGCTAATTTTAGCCATTCTGATGATGTGAGGTGGTTCCTCATCATGGTTTTGATTTGTATTTCCCTGATGTCCATCCTTCACTTTCAATCTGTATATGTCTTTAGGTCTGAAATGAATCTCTCAAAGGCAGCATATACATGGATCTTACTTTTTTAAATCCATTTTGTCACTTTACATCTTTGGATTGAAAGATGTATTTACACTATTACACTCAAGATAATTATTGATACATTTGTACTCATTGTCTTTTATTTTAACTTGTTTTATGGTTGTTTTTAAGTTCTTTCCTGATTCTTTCTTCTCGTCTCTTCTTTTGTGGTTTTATGTCTTTATTTAGTGATATGCTTGGATTCATTTCTCTTTATTTTTTGTATGTCTATTACTGATTTTTAATTTATGGTTACCATTAGGTTTATATATAATATCTTATGAATTTAGCAATTTATATTAAGTTGATGGTTGCTTAAGTTTGGACTCATTCTAAAAGCAGTAAATTTTTATTCTCCTCTTCATCACATTTTCAGATATATGAGGTCCTATTTTTATTTTGTAGATTCTTTGACTAATTTTGTAGATATACTTGATTTTACTGCTTTTGTGCTTTAATCTCTATGCTGGTTTTATAAGTGATCTACTACTTTTATTATGTTTATATGTACCTATGAAACTTTTTCCTTTATTACTTTTCTTATTCCTACTTATGGTCTTTACTTTTGACTTAAAGAATCCCCTTTAACATTTCTCATAACATTTCTTGTTAAACTAAAACTGGTTTAGTGGTTATGAATTCCTTAACATTTTATTTGTCTGGGAAACTACCCCTTCTTATTTTCTGAATGATAGCCTTACTGTATAGAGTATTCTTGCTTGCAGGTTTATTTATTTTTTTTCCTTTCAGCATTTTGACTATGTCATGCCACTCTCTTGCAACCTGCAAAATTTCTGCTGAAAAATCAGCTCATAGCCTTATGGAGTTTCTCTGATCTAGAACTTTTTTTTTCTCTTGCTGCTTTAAAATTTTTCTCTTTATTGCTATCTTTTGCCATTTTTTTATGGTAAAAAAATTTATATTTAGATTTATAGCTGGCTGGACTCAGTTTAGATGATCCCAGTTTTGTTGACAATATCCAAAGCATCATGGTCAGGAGCCAGTCGAATATATGCTTTCTTCTCTCCATCAGGCCAAGGTCAAGGTGTTAGTCTTGGCCACATCAATGTCATAGAGCTTCTTCACAGCCTATTTGATCTGGTGCGTATTGGCCTTGACGTCCACAATGAACAAAAGTATGTTGTTGTCTTCTATTTTCTTCATGGCTGACTCCATAGTCAGGGGGAACTTGATGATGGCTTAGTGATCAAGCCTGTTTCTCCTGGGGGCGCTCTTTCAAGGATATTTAGGCTGCCTTTGGAGATGCAGGGTCTTGGGTCAGCAGAATGTAGGTGACGTATGGATCTTCTTTCTTTCTTTCTTTCTTTCTTTCTTTCTTTCTTTCTTTCTTTCTTTCTTTCTTTCTTTCTTTTCTTTCTTTCTTTTTTGTGACTGTGCACGCCTTTCATTATCACTTTCTTAGCTTTCAAAGCCTTTGCTTTGGGTTCGGCTTTGGGAGGGGCAGGGGCTTCCTTCCTCACTTTTGGCACCATCTCTGTGAAAGGCCCTTTTATGTATCTTTTTGTGGGCCTTCTTGGGTTGATTTTGTTGGGAGATCTCTGTGCCTCATGGATCTGGACTTCTCTTTCCTTCTCACATTTGGGAAGTTTTCAGCTATTATTTCTTCAAAAAAATTTTCTGCCCCCCCCTTTCCTGTCTTCTCTTTCTGGGATCCCTGTAATATGAATATCATTATACTTGATGGTATTGCTGAGTTCTTTTAATCTGTTCTGGTTTTTATTATTCTTTTTTCTTTTTCTTGTTCAGATTAATTGCTCTCCATTACTCCATCTTCCAGCTTGCTTATCTGTTATTCTGCTTCCTCTAGTCTACTATTGATTCCCTCTAGTGTATTTTTAATTTCAGTAATTGAGTAGTTCATCTATGATTGCTTCTTTTTTATATTTTCTGACTCTGTTACAGGTCTCACTCAGGTCTTCCACTCTTTTCTCAAATCCAGTGAGTATCTTTAGGACCATTACTTTGAATTCTCTATCAAGCATATTGCTTATCTCCATTTTGTTTAGCTCTCTTGCTATTATTCTGTCCTGTTCTTTCATTTGGGACACATTCTTCTGTTTCTTCATTTTGTCTGACTTTCTGTGTCTGTTTCTGTGTGCTAGGAAACATCTTCTGCTCTTGAAAGTAATGGCCTTATGAAGAAGAGATCCTGTAGTGCTCTGCAGTACAGTATTCCCTGTTCACCAGAATCTAACACTTCAGAGGTGTCTTTTATGTGTGTTGTGTGCATCCTGCTGTTTTGGCTGAGCTGTATTTGCTTCAGTCTAGTCATCCTCAACGGCTTTCTTTGTCTGTCCTGGGTAGAGTTTGATCCCTGTGTTTTTAATGCACCAGTCTGGGGCTATCTTGGACTTGATTTATGTTAAAGAGGATGTTTTCCAGAACTGTGGTGGCACCAATCTGCAGGATGCTCTCCTCCTGTTATCTCTTAAGGAGCTTTTTGGTGGCAGGGCCTGCAGTCAGAGCAGGTGTCTGTCCCCAGATCACTATTGGGGCTGCAGTTGAACTGGTATGTGTGGTTATCTTCCCTTCTCCACAGGGTAGTAGTCACTTTGGAGTGGTATTGGCCACTGTGGGGTGTTCTTGCACAATGCTATGCTTGTGGAACCACTCTTGGATGGGCTCCTCCCAAGTGGAATGGGTTGGATGGGGTGGATCCATAGGAGAGCATGGGGGTGGGGTGCACTGTTAGCAAAGTAGGTGGAGAGTATTCCTGAGGTGTCTGTGTATCTAAGCTTGGCAGTGGGGGAGAAAAATAATGACTGTCAGCTCTTTTGTTCTTAGTGAAGTCTCCTAAAGATCTTATCCCTTCCATGCATGTTCTGAGATTAGTAAATAAATCTCCCTCCTGTATATCCCAGGCATTTTTCAAACTGCTATTTTATGCTCTATCTCAGTGGGGTTGTTATTCTGTCTCCTTAAGGTTAAAGGTTCAATTTCCTATTGCCTCTGACTCTCCTAGAGTGAAGCATGCTAATTTTTCAATTTCCATGTATTAAGTGCCATTGATTGTAAAAATTTGTTAAGTTTCTCTGGTTTTCTTTGTTTTAGTTAATTAATTATTTTTAGAGAGAGAGATTGTGATGGAGGATTGGCGCAGAGGAAGAGGAAGAAGAGAATCTTAAGGAGGCTCCACAAGCATGGAGCCTGATGTGAGGCTTGATCTCATGATCCTTAAATCATGACCTGAGCTGAAATCAAGAGTTGATCACTTAACCAACTGAGCCACCCACATCCTCCAAACCCCTCTGTTTTTTTTAAAGATTTAATTTATTTATTCATGAGACGCAGAGAGAGAGAGACAGACAGACAGAGGCACAGACCCAGGTAGAGGGAGAAGCAGGCTCCATTCCATGCTCCAAAGGCAGAGGGAGAGCCTGATGAGGAACTCGATCCCAGGGCCCCAGGACCATACCCTAGGTTAAAGGCAACGCTAAACCGCTGAGCCACCGGGCTGCCCAACCCCTCTGGTTTCAAAAATGAAATATTATGGGGATTTGTCTTCCTAGTGTGGGTCTTCCATGCCTGGGGTGCTTGGTATGGGATCTGCTCCTCCTCTTTCTCTGTGGTGTACCTCCCTCCCATAGTCAGTTTGGTCTCCATTCTTCCTATTTTTGATGTGACCTCTTCTTTACGATTAATTGTGGAGTGTCTATTCTTTCACTCTTTGGGGCATTTTCTGGGTTATTTACACTGATGTGATTGTTATTCAGGTTTATCTGTTTATCTATTTTATTATTCCTTTATTCCATTCATCTGGTGCCTTCCTTTGAGATTTATTTTTTGTAGTAGTATCCTTGAATCACTATCTCTTTATCTTATGTATATCTACTAAAAGTTTCTTTTTCTTTTTGATTAGCATGAAGCCGACATAACATATCTTACAAATATAACAGCCTATTTTAAGCTGAAAGCAATTTACCTTCAGTCACAGATGATAGCTCTACACTTTTACTTCTTTTCCTACCTTTTATGCTACTAATGCCACACTTTATCTTTTTATATTGTACATCCAATAACAAATTATTGTAGCTATGGTTATTTTTACTACCACTGTCTTTTAACTTTTATAGTAGAGATAAATATGATTTATACATTACCATTACATTATTAGAAATTCTGAACTTGACTATATATTTACCTCTACCAGTGAATTTTATACTTTTATATGTTTTTATGCTGTTATTTAGCATCTTTTAATTTCAACATGAAGTCCCTTTAGCTTTTCTTGTAAGGCTTGTCTAGCTTTTGTTTGTCTAAGGATGTCTTTACCTGGCCTTCATTTCTGAAGGATGGTTGTGCTGGATATAGTATTCTTGAATGGCAATTTTCCTTTGTTGCCTTTCAGTATTTTGAATTTGTCATCCCACTCCCTCCCAACCTGTAAATTTCTGTTGAAAAACCCACTGATAGCCTTATAAGAATTCCCTTGTGTATGATGAGGGAATCATACACAATCATCTCTCTCTTGCTGGTTTCCAAATTCCTCTTTGTCTTTGACTTTTAATGTTTTGATTATAATGTGGTATAGAATAATCTTATTTGGGTTTATATTGCTTGAGGTCTTTTGAAGATTTTACTTGCTTATTTATTTGAAAGAGAGAGAGAAAGGAGAAACAGAGGGAGAGAGGGAGAGGGAGAGGGAGAGAGAAAGAGAGAGAGAGAGAGAGAAAGAATCTCAAGCAGACTGTGCAGAGCACAGAGCCCAATGTGGATCTCAGCACAATCCTGAGATCGTGACCTGAGATGAAATCAATAATTAGACACTTAACTGACTGAGCCACCCAACTGCCCCTCTTGAGGTCCTTTTGAACTTCTTATACTTATATGTCCATATGTCTCCTTTCCCTAGGTTTGGGAATTTTTCAGCTATACTTTTTTTTAAAGGTTTTATTTATTTATTCATGAGTCGTATGGGGGGTGGGGTGGGAGGAGAGGTGCAGAGACATAGGCAGAGGAAGAAGTAGGCTTCCTGCAGGGATCCTAATGCAGGAATGGATCCTGGGACTCCAGGATCACAACCTGAGACAAAGGTAGACGCTCAACCACTGAGCCACCCAGAAGTCCCTCAGCTATATTTTATTTTATTTTTAAAAAAGATTTTACTTATTTATTCATGAGAGACATACATGCAGAGAGAGAGAGAGAGAGAGAGAGAGAGAGAGAGAGAGGCAGAGACATAGGCAGAGGGAGAAGCAGGCTCCATGCAGGGAGCCTGATGTGGGACTCGATCCTGGGACTGCAGGATCATGTGCTGAGCCAAAGGCAGACACTTAACTACTGAGCCACCCAGACGTCCCCCTCAGCTATACGTTAAATAAGCTTTCTGCCCCCTTTTCTCTGTCTTCTCCTTTTTGGAGTTCTTATGATGCAAACGTAAGTTCTTCTGATGGTGTCTCATAAATCCCACATGCTTTCTTCTTTCATTCTTTTTTATTTTTATTCTTCTAACTAGCTAGTTTTAAATCACTTGTTTTTGAACTTGCTGACTTTTTCTTTTGCTTTACCAAGTCTACTGTTGAAGCGCTCAACTGAATTTTTCAGTTTTGTTGTTGTATTCCAGGATTTCTGTTTGCTTCTTTTTTTATGGCTTCTAGTTTTAATTAAATTTCTCATTTTGTTCATGCTTGGTTTTCCTGATTCATTTAATTGTTTACCTTTGCCCTTTTGCATTTTATTGAGTTCTTTTAAGGTTGTTATTGTGAATTCTTTGTCAGGCAATTCATAAATTTCCATTACTCTGGGGTCAGTTTTTGGAGTTTTATTACTTTCCTTTGGGGGTGTTATATTTGACTGGTTCTTCGTGATCCATGTAGTTTGCTTTGGTGTCTACATTTGATTGAACAAACACTTCTTCCAGTCTTTCAGACTAGCTTTTCCTTGTTCTGTAGTGATTTTTCATAAATCTCATTCATTACCCTTCTCTTTTCTCATTCTAAAATGAAGAGAGATCTAAACAGAGTCAGGGAGATGGGAGGAAAATCCAGAGTAGGGGACTCTAGTTTCATCTGGTCTGTGGAATTCAGCTAGATAGCTATCAAATCATTTTTAACACCTGTGAATTTAACCTGAGCTCTAATAAAAGAATTGCAATTCCACAAATAGAAAAGTGACGACTTTTCACAAGGTAGCAGGTGGGGAGAAGTGAATCTGAGGCGATATATCAGAAGATAAACTGAGGAGGGAGGGAGCCTCCATCAGCTGCCTACTGGAAAGTGATATAGCAGCAAAGTACAAAATCAGAACTTTAAGAAGTCTGCTCTGGTGAGGTACATCAGTGCCTGAAAAGTGCTGAGGTGGTGAAGCAGGGGAGAATCCTAGGTGGGATGGCAAGTTCTCAGGATCTCCAGGGTCACAGAAAGAATGGGGGTACCTGAGTGTGGCCGAGTTCCCAGGCATTGGATCAGGGAAGACAACTACAATCAGCAAACCCAGGAGTGGGTTTTCAGATCACTGTTGCCATAAACAATGAACTGTGGCTGGATGAGGTGACTGCTCTATGAGCAGGGGGAGAACCAGAACCATGAGGACACCCTCAGAACCATGAACCATGGGAAAATCCTCCTTCTTCTCTAGAGAGGAGCAGTGCAGGTGAGCACCACAGGAGTCTGCAGGGTTTGGAGTAGCAGGGGTGCATGCCACAGGAGTCTGCAGAGTTTGGATTCTGGCAGTGTGGGTGTATAGCATAGGACTCTGCAGGGTTTGGAGACTCCAAACAGGGTTGCATGCCTGATATAAAAATGCTTGGTCACAAGCTGGGTGAACACAGTGCACAGACGGAAACCAGAAAGATAAAAGTAATTGACTGCTTTTCCTTGAGGGTGCACTGAAGAGTTGGGGCTGTGATATTTTAGCTCAGGGGCTAGAGGTTGGAGGCCACCATTCTTATTTTCATCCTCTAAAGTGGGTTGAAAGCCTTCAGGGAACAAAAGCTACAGAAAACAATTTGAAGCCACTTACACAGCCAGACCAGAGTGATGCAACTCTACCCTGGCAAAAACACCTGAGAATCAGTGCAACAGGCCCCTCCCCCAGAAGACCAGCAGAAATATCCGGCTGAGACAAAGTTTACCCATCACACAGAACTGAAAAACTCCAGCATTAGGGGTAAATAGTGTATAGAAATCAAGGTATTTTTTCTCATGACTCCTTAGTCTTCTTTTAGTTTAAAATTTCCTTTTTCTTTTTTCCTTTCAACTAGTTCTTATTTAATCAAATCTTTTTTAAAGCCTTTTTTAATTTTCATTTTTACATTTACATTTTTGGCTTCCTATCATTATGTTCAGTTTTATTTCTGAATATATATATATTTCTGAATATATATATATATATATATATATATATATATATATATCCTTTAAGCAAAGAGAGAACCCAAAAATTACATA
The DNA here is from genome assembly GCF_011100685.1 of Canis lupus familiaris. Lineage (NCBI taxonomy): Eukaryota > Metazoa > Chordata > Mammalia > Carnivora > Canidae > Canis > Canis lupus. The sequence goes on from NC_049240.1 coordinate 40,662,676, forward strand.
GACCAGGAAAGAACAGAGACAATATGCAGAAAAAGTGACTTTACGGGCAATACAATGGCACTAAATTTATATCTTTCAATAGTTATTCTGAATGTAAATGGGCTAATGAGAAAAATTTCCCAAGAAACAAAAGACACAGGGTATCAGATGGATAAAAAAGCAAGATACATTGCTATGCTGTCTACAAGAGACTCATTTTAGACCCAAAGACACATCCAGATTGAAAGTGAGGAGGTAGAGAACCATTTATCATGTTAATGGACATCAAGAGAAAGTTGGGGTAGCAATCCTTATATCAGAAAAATTAAAATTTAAACCAAAGCCTGTAATAAAAGATGAAGAGAGACCCTATATCGTACTTAAATTGTCTATCCAATAAGATCTAACAATTGTAAATATTTATGCTCCTAAAATGGGAGAGCCAATTATATAAACCAATTAATAACAAAATTAAGAAACACATTGATAATGATACAATAATAGCAAGGGACTTTAACACCCCACTCACTGCAATGGACGTATCATCTAAGCAGAAGATCAGCAAGAAAACAATGGTTTTGAATGATGCAGTGGACCAGATGGACTTCATAGATATATTCAGAGCATTCCATTCTAAAGCAACAGAATACAAATAAGGTCTCAACTGGTACCAAAAGATTGGGACTATTCTCTGCATATTTTCAGAGCACAATGCTTTGAAACTTGAATTCAATCACAAGAGGAAATTTGGAAGGAACTCAAATATTTGGAGGTTAAAGAGCACCCTGCTAAAGAATGAATAGGTCAACAAGAAATTAAGAAGAAATTTTAAAACTCAGGGAAACAAGTGCAAATGAAAACACAACTGTTCAAAACCTTTGGGATGCAGCAAATGTGGTCCTAAGGGAAGTATATAGCAATACAAGCCTTTCTTGAGAAACAAGTAAAGTCTCAAATACAAAACCTAACCATACACCTAAAGGAGTTGGAGAAAGAACAGCAAATAAAGCCTAAATCAAGCAGGAGATGAAAATTAATAAAAATTAGAGCAGACATCAATGAAATAGAATCCAAAAGAATAGTGGAACAGATCAATGAAACTAGGAACTGGCTCTTTGAAAGAATTTACTGGCTCTAGCCAGACTTATCAAAAAGAAAAGAGAAAAAAAAAAAAACAAAAAGAAAAGAGAAAGAACCGAATAAATGAAATCATGAGTGAAAGAGATTACAACCAACATCGAAGAAATACAAATAATCATAAGAACATATTAAGAACAACTATATGCCAACAAATTAGGCTATCTGGAAGAAATGGATGCATTCCTAGAGACATATAAACTACCAAAACTAAAAGGAAGAAATAGAAAACCTGAACAGACCCATAACCAGCAAGCAAATTGAAGCAGTGATCAAAAATTTCCCAAGAAACAAGAATCCAGGGCCAATGACTTCCCAGGGAATTCTACCAAACATTTAGCAAGAGTTAATACCTAAGCTTCTGAAGCTGTTTCAAAAAATAGAAATGGAAGGAAAACCTCCAAGCTCTTTCTATGTGGGCAGCATTACTTTGATACCAAAAGCAGACAAAGACCCCACCAAAAAGCAGAATTATAGACCAATATCCTTTGTGAACAGGGGTGCTAAAATTCTCATCAAGATACTAGCCAATAGGATCCAATGGTACATTAAAAGGACTATTTGCCACACCCAAGTGGGATTTATTCCGGGCCTGCAAGAGTGGTTCAGCATCTGCAAATCAATCAATGAATACACTACATTAATAAAAGAAAGGACAAGAACCATATGATTCTCTCAGTAGATGCAGAAAAAGGATTCGACAAAGTGTAGCATCATTTATTGATTAAAACTGTTCACGGTGTAGGGATAGAGGGGACATACCTCAATATCATAAAACCATCTATGAAAAGCCCACAGTGAATACCATTCTCAATGGAGAAAAACTGAGAGCTTTTCCCCTAAGGTCAGGAACATGTCAGAGATCTCTACTCTCACCATTACTATTTAACAAACTACTAGACATCCTAGGCTCAGCAATCAGATAACAAAAAGAAATGAAAAGCATCTGAATTGGCAGAAAAGTAGTCAAACTCTTACTCTTTGCAGATGACATGATACTCTCTGTGGAAGACCACAAAGGACTCCACCAAAAAATTGCTAGAACTATACATGAATTAAGCAAAGTCACAGGATATAAAAGCAACATACAGAAATCTGTTATATTTCCATATACCAATAATAACAGCAGAAAAAGAAATCAAGGAATTGATCCCATTGGCAATTGCACCAAAAACAATAAGATACCTAGGAATAAACATAAAGAGTTTAAAGATCTGTACTCTGAAAACTACAGAAAACTTATGAAAGAAATGGAAGAGGACATGAAGAAATGGAAGAGCATTCCATGTGCATAGAATGGAAGAACTAACATTTTAAAAATGTCTATTTGACCTAAAGTAATCTATACATTTAATGCAATCCCTATCAAAATACTACCAGCATTTTTCACAGAGTTAGAACAAACAATCAGAAAATTTGTATGGAACCACAAAAGATCCCAAATAGCCAAAACAATTCTGGAAAAGACAGACAAAACCAGAGGCATCACAGTTCTGGATTTCAAGCTAAATTACAAAGCTGCAATACCCAAATGTCCAACAACTGATGAATGGATAAAGAAGATATGATATATATACACACATATATATAATGGAATATTACTCAGCCATCAAAAAGAATGAACTCTTGCCATTTGCAATGACATGGATGGAGCTAGAATGCATTATGATAAGTGAAATAAATCAGTCATATGTGGAAGCTCATATGTGGAATTTAAGAAGCAAAACAGATGAACATAAGGGAAGGGGAAAAAGGAGAGAGAGGAAAAACAAGCAATAGGAGACTAAGCAACAGACAACAAACTAAGAATTGATGGAGGGAGGTGGGTGGGGATGGGCTACATGAGTGATGAGCATTAAGGAGGGCACTTGTGATGAGCACTGGGTGTTCTATGTAAGTAATGAATCACTAAATTCTGCTGAAACCAATATTGCACTGAATGTTAACTCACTAAAATTTAAATAATTTTTTTTAAAAAAATGAGGGACGCCTGGATGGCTCAGGAGTTTAAGTGTCTGTCTTTAGCTCGGGTCATGATCTCAGGGTCCTGGGATTGAGCCCTGCAGCAGGGAGTCTGCTTCTTTCTCTCACTCTACTCCTACCCCCTGCTCATGCTCGTTCTTTCTTTCTTTCTTTCTTTCTTTCTTTCTTTCTTTCTTTCTTTCTTTCTTTCTTTCTTTCTTTCTTTCTTTCTTTCTTCTTTTCTCTTTCTCTCTTTGTCTTTTTCTTTTGTTTCTCTTTCTCAAATAAACAAATAAAAACACCTTTAATATAAAAATAAATAAATAAAATAAATGAGTCCCTGTGCTAGGGTCCATGGCCTAAACCCATAAAACAAAAATAAACAACAAACAAAAACAACAAACAAAAAGAAAAAAAGATGTACACATCCTTAACTATACTAGAAACAGAGCTGAACTTTTCACAAGAGATTTTATTTTGTGAAATCAAACAGTAACAAGATAATACAACCCAGCATGATTTAGATAAAGCCTGAATCTATGTTAACATAGATGTTTAAGCACCTTCTTCTATTTCCATGTTGCAAAGCAAAGAGGAGGAAATAAAAAGACAAATACTATATCCTTCCATTTATATGAAATATCCAGAATTGGCAAATTCATAGAGATGGAAAACAGATTAGAGATTGCCAGGGGCTGAAGAAAGGGGAGAATGGAAGTTAGTGCTCACTGATTACAAAGTCCCAAATTGGGGTGATGGAAGAGTTTGGGAAGCAGTGCTGATGGTTGTACACATTGTAATGAACGCTTAATAGTTAAAACCACAGATTTTATGTTATAGAAATTTTATCGCAATTAAAAAAAATCAAAATACAGAGTCACAGCAAAGTGTCTCCCTTCCTGCCATATCCTGGCCCCTTTGGACTACATGTGGCTCAGTACAAAAGCCTTTTACAGCAATTTAGTCATTTAAGTGTTTCTTAAAAGCCTAATGTGAGTCAGGCACTGTGCTAGGGGCTGGAGAAGAAGCAGAAACATCTCACGTCTGTGCTCAGTCGAGACCCACAGCTGAAAGTGCCACCGTCCTGTTTGTCCAGCTTGAGTTCCACCTCCTAGAAATTCTGAAGAGCACCAGGTTGGAATGAACTGTCCCTCTGTCTGCATCCCCACAGCTTTCCTTGACCTACTATTTGAGCCTTCATGTCAGTTTCCTGGTATTTTCTCCTTTACGTAGTGTTCTCTGCCCCAGCCGAAGCCCCACTCCTGCCCTAGCAAACTCTTTGGAGGTCCAGAGTCTATCTTTTCAACAATGTACCCACCCCTTCACATAATGTGTGCCCAGCAGGCATGCAATCTATGCTAAGTTCAACTATCAGGAGGGGAACATTTTCAGAGCCTGCCAACACCTAATAGCACCCCTCACACTCTGCTTTAATCACTTAATCCTCCCTCGATGCTCCTCACCATACTGCCTCTATAAGCTGCTGCTTAAACAATTAAAAAAAAAAAAGAAAAAGAAAAACTGGCTATTTCTCCTTAGTGAATTAGCCTTAGCATCAGGAGTGCTGAGATGTGCTCAGTGCCGGTCTCCTATCCCCAGCTGATAACCTCTGAGTGTTCAATACGCAAAGTATTTTAATTCCAGATAAAGTCAATAATGACTGACAGTCAAGAAATAAGTGTGGGCAAGAGAAGGGAAGAATGAAGGGGAGTATTCAATTATACAAACAGAAAGAATGTTTATAGTAGATAACCAACTGTCCTAGAGAGTTGGCTTCTCCTTTACTGGGCTCTAATCGAAGCACTTATACAGGCGAAGACTTTGGGAACCCTGGATATAATGTGTTTATATTTGTATTTTAATGTACAAGGCTTTTGTGAGGACAAAACACAGGATAGTTTTAAACCTGTAATAAGAGCGACCATTTATTAGGTACTTACTACAAGCCAGATACCATTAAAATTGACATACATTAGCTTATTGAACCCCTACAACAATCGTGAGAGGACATAAATATTGTCACTCTGCGGATACCGGCCCCCAGAGAGGGCATGTCCCTTGTCCAAGGTCACAAGGCTGGGAAGTGGAAAAGTCAGCATTAGAATATGCTTTCTGATCCCAAATGAATATCTCATTCAGTACCCTAAAGTGCCTCCTCACTGGTCCCTAATGCATCTTTGCTTTTGCCTATCTTGTACTTTTGCCAAACACCCAGGGGTCACCTCTGATCCCTGCCTTCATTTACTCCACATTCAATAAGTCATCAAGTCCTGCTGGCACTGCCTCCAAAAGGCATCCTGAACCTAACTCATTTCTCTTCTCTACTTTTCAAATTCTACTCCAAGCCAACATCAGGTCTGGCCTGGACCCCACTCTAGCTAATCTCTCTACTTCCACTCCTGGTCCAGATACCCCATTTCTCCCTGTGGCAGGCAGGATGATCCCCACTGACTGTGGAATAAAATCCTAAATCTGACCATCGTCCCCAAGGTCTGTCCTAAGTAGGCCCCTGTTTTTCACCTCATCTCCTCCTCGCTTCCCTCCTTCATGCCCCACAAGCCCTGTAGTCCACTGTATTCCTACCCACTGGCTTTCTCCCACACCCTCCAAGCACCCTCCTGCTGCTCGCCTGCCTGGAGTGCTCTTCCTCCAGGCCTCCTTTTAATCTCAGAGGTCGTCTCAGAAAAGCCTTTCCCATCTTTTCTAGCTAAAGTACCACCCTACCTCAACATTCTCTGACCTGTGCCTATTTTATTTGCTCCATACTACCTCTATCTAAAATTGTATTAGTTATTAAATTAAATATTTACTGGCTGTCGCCCTCATCTCACCCCTTAACTAGAACATAAGCTTCATGAAGGCAGGTACTTGGAACAGTGGCTGGTCCATACTAGAGATGCTCAGTGATTATTGGTTTAATTAATGTGAGCAGCTCCCTCTGTAAATCCTTCTTTCCTATCTTCACCTAATCCCACATGTCTCTCAAAACCAACGAAGGGATCACTTCTTTCGAGAAGCCTTCCTGGCAATCTCAGCTGGACTTTCCTTCTCTCTGAATCATCTTCCTCTTCCATCAGAATATTTATCAAATTCAGCTGTGGTTGTCTATCTCCCTCACGGGGTCATGACCTCCTCTGGCTTTTACTTCTATATCTCTACTCTCCAATACAGCCTGGCTATACAACAGCAACTCAATATATGTTTGATTAAAAAATTAGCAGACAAATCATTCTTAATATTTTTGGCAAAAGGGAACTTCTTAGAGTGCTTTTGGAATAAACTACAATGAAAAAAAATTAGTGTGCCTAATGCCTTAAAGCTTACACTTAGAACAGCAGTCAAGATGAATGGAGGGGTATTAAAATCCTACATAATGATGTATGGGAAATGCTTAGTATATCCTATATGGATGACTGACAGGGTGACAGACATGGAAATTGCAGGTGGCCAGCCATGACAGGGACACACCATTTCCTTGAAACACTCACCAGGCCATGGTGTGGCCCCATGAAGACTTTCCCATGATAGAACAGATTCTTCCAAGGAGGCCGAATAGCTAAGGCTCTCAGATGTTCTGTATTTATCTCTTGTACACATGGGTAAACCAACTAAATTCTGAATTGCTGGATTCCTTTTCCTTTAAACCTATGACAACTGTCCCTTCTCTTAAGAGAAGTCTTTCTTTGGCCATGTCAATCCATCTCTCTGGCCATGGCCATGTCTTCCTTTTATGGTTTGGGGTCTGTTTTAAAAGATGCACCTGCAGATATTGCATCTCACCAGTGCAGGGCTGACTTTTCTAGCTTATGTCACAGGAGTCTGGGGATACCTCACTCCTCATGTAATGCCATGTCCATTACAATGATCTGAAATTTTCATTTTGTCATTTATTAAATCCCAGTGTTCTCCAGCAAAGGATTATTTCCTCTTGCTGTCTGACCTTTACCCTTTCCTGCATCTTAATTTGAGTTGTTGATAGAATTTTCCCACTTGATCAATTGTGATTTCATTGTGTGTACAATGGCATGCAGTAAATAATCCTTGTCTCTAGGACTGTACTGGCTCCCTCCCTAAATTGCATTCCCAGATGGAACAACCTCATTTCTCTGAGTTGAGTCTATTTAGTCAATATGGGGTTGAAAAGGCTGGGAGGCTGGGATTTATGGATGTTCCTACCTACAATTCAGTAGTAAATTCCTCTAATGCATTTACTAGACACTGCAAAGTTGAATTCTATTTTGCTGGTCCTTCTAACTTCAGATGTTGACAAAACAAGTCATTTCTTAGCTGACACTGAATTCTATTATGTCTAACTTGTGTGCATTTGAAACATGGATTGCTGGGGGTTTTCTAGTTTTGTTTTTCTTGTTCGATTATTTTTGCTCAACTTTGCAGGTTTAATATTTGCTTCATGTTGAAAGAGAGCAATGGAAAAATTGCCTTATCACAGATGGCTTTTTATAGTGTTAGCCCTTTTGCTAAAACAAGATTCTAATCTCAGACCATCTCAGTCCGGTCACTTAGAAATCATTCCTTATGATTCTGTCTCCAAATATGAGTTCATACTCACCCTTGTCAAAATCCCCTTCTACTCTGCAAGGAGAATCAAACTAACTAGAATCTTCCTCATGTCAGGACTCAAAAACTCACCACAAAACTGATAGCAAGGGGGCAGAGCTGAGGATGAGATAGTCCTGCCCTGCAGTTTATCCTATGGAGTTTCATTACTGACACATAATGTAATCTATTCCAACATCATGATCCTGAAGTTCTGAAATGTGATCTTCTGGAGACAAGGTGAATCCATATACTCAATAGATCTTCTGGAGGGTCTGAGAGAGAAAAAAAAAGATGTTATCAACCTGAATGCTTTGGGGGATGTTCTAAAAAGCATTTCCAGTACTTCCAAGATTGTTTGAGATACTTGATACATACTTAAGGCTTTAGCTTTGTTTCTACAGAGTAGTGATAATCCTCTTTGACGTCTGGCAATAGGAGAGAAAGCCAAGATCACTAATTCAATGAATGTAATGATCAGGGTTCAATTTAACTCAACAAACACTAATACCTTGATCAAGTATTATGCATGATAGGAGAAATATGGAAATGCATCAGACAGTCCCTGTCCTCAAGGAGTACACAACCTATATGGAGAGATAGATGCATAAATAATTATATATGATTTGGAGGTGAAATAATAGGTGTGTGCATAAAATGATATGGAAACATGTGGAAGGGTGTTCAGCCTCAAGGAAGAGTCTTAAAAGAGCACAGAGAATGAAAATCATTATTTAAATTTGCTTCTGGTCAATTTATAATTCTTACCCAAAGAGGCCACAGTAGTTTATGCCTAGTCAAAACATGAAAATGATATTTGGAGGGCTGGAAGATAAACTTTATAGCAAAAATTTATATAAGTCTTCAAATCATCAAAGCATAAAAACTGTGGTGTGGGATGTGAGTCTGCACATGTGTACGAACAGGCAGACTTGGTATATGTACCCTTAGAGAATAGGCATTTTACTATACTTTTAAAACATAAGTTGACAAAGGATTAATTGAGTGAGAATTGCAACCCACACATGTGTGATATATTAGATTCCTCACAGATTTAGAGATAATCAGCAATCTGCCCACACAGGCAAGAATTCACAGTAAAATCCACTCCCAGATGATTCAGTTATGTCTTCTAAATTTCAGAGTAATTTCACTTTTAGGAGAAAGTGTAGTATGCCCTAGTCACACTGCATGTGATTGCTTGGTTGGAGTTCTAGCTTCTCTGTTTTATATCCTGCTTTCTAATGGAAAAAAATAACACTGGTTGAGCACCTATTATGTAAAAAACATAGATCCTTTATATTACATTTGTTTAATCTTTATAGCAAGTTTCTAAGGAAGGTATTATTTTTCTCCAGCTCCTATGCCCAGCACATTATACACATTTTACAGATATGCAGATTCGGAGAAGTTAGGCACGTGCCAAGTTCCCATAGGTAGCTTTGATTTCTTCCAAACATATATATCTTGTTCTCCGAAGGACATAAAAAGTTCTCCAATGTACCAAATATGTCTTCTCTTTCACCTATATCTCTCTGCATTGTATCACAAAAACAATAGTACAAGAAAACATTAGTTATGTTGGATTTCCTCAACCTATCTTGCAGGTAGAAGTTGAATACAGGTTTATAGGTGCTTCACTTAGGCAAAGAAAGCCCTAATATATTTCATAGCCCTGTATCCTAGATTTTTCCAGAAATTGCCACAATGTCAATATTAAAGTATGGCGCACCATAAATCACCAAAATTATAGCCAAATAATTGGAGCTTCTAGTGAAAATGGCCCCACTCATATTTTAATGGAAATAACTATAAAGATACTCCAAGAAAAGATAGACTCTCAACATTAAAATCATAACGAAGACTCAAGATATCACCACAAGGTACCCATATTTAAAAATGTGCCCACCACTACCAAAGAAAGAGAGTTGAGAAAGTTGGAATATCTTTTTCCCTCATCCTACACTATCTGTTTCCAATGCAAGGTCTCTGTCAACCAGATCTTCAATTTTAACCATTTTTAAATATACAGTTTAATGGGATTAAGTAAATTGTACAAGCATCACCACCATCTATCTCCAGAACTTTCTTCATCATTCCGGATTAAAATTCTGTACACATTAAACAATTATTCTTCATTCCCTCGTGCTCAACCCTCTGGCAACCACCATTATACTTTTTATCTATGAATTTGACTACTTCAGGCAACCTGTAAAACTAGAATCATACAGTGTTTACCCTTTCATAACTGAATTATTTCACATAGCATACTATTTTAAAGGTTCAACCTTGCTTTAGCATGTGTCACATTTTCCTTCCTTTTCAAGACTGTATAATATTCCATCATATGGTTATACTACATTTTGTTTACGCATTCATCCACTGGTGGACACTTGGGTTGTTTCCACCTTTTGGCTATTATGTAAGTAATACTGCTGCTCTAAAGGTACACAAGTTAGTGGTCAATTTATAATGTACAATTGAAGGCTATAACTCCTAAATAACAGCTAGGGAGATAAAGGAATTTGAAGTGGAGAAGATATCATTAGCATTTTAAATTCTGGGACCTAAAAGTATCTCAAGTGAAACATCAAGGACATGACAAAGAAAAGGACAAAACCAGTGGGAATACACCTAAGTGGCTACTGGGTCAGGCAGAGAAGGAAAGAGAATCCCAGGTCAGCCCAGGTGAAGTACAAAGAGAAAACAGTGATAATACCCGATTTGGGGGTCGAAACAGTGTGTATACAACCATCCTAAGAAGGAGATGTGGTTAGCATCATAGTGGACAGAATTTGGGCCAAGATATGACTTCTTTGTAGACAAATACTCTATTTATTTTATTTAATTTAAATTCAGTTAATTAACATAGTGTATTATTAGTTTCAGAGGTAGAGTTCAGTAACTCATCTGTTGTATGTAACACCCAGTGCACAATACATCATGTGTCCTCCTTAATTCCCATCACCCTGTTACTCCATCCCCCCACCTCCCTCAGTTTGTTTCTTATGGTTAAGAATCTTTTATGGTTGTCTCCCTCTCTTATTACATCTTATTTTATTTTCCCTCTCTTCCTCTATGCCCCTCTGTTTTGTTTCTTAAATTCCCATATGAAAAAAATTCTCATATAAGTGAAATCATGTGATAATTGTCTTTCTCTGATTGACTTGTTTCACTTAGCATAATACTTTCTAGTTCCATCCATATTGTTGCAAATGTCAAGATTTCTTTTTTTTTTTGTGATGGCTGAGTAATATTCCAGTGTGTGTGTGTGTGTGTGTGTGTGTGTGTGTGTGTACTGCATCTTCTTTATCCTTTCATCTGTTGATAGACAACTGGGCTGTTTCCATAGTTTGGCTAGTGTAGACATTGCTGCTACAAACATTGGGATTCAGGTGCCCTTCGGATCACTATATTTGTATCTTTGGGGCATATACCTAGTAGTGCAATTGCTGGGTCATTGAGCAGCTCTATTTTTAATTTTCTGAGGAACTTCCATACTGTTTTCCAGAGTGGCTGTACCACCTTGCATTGCTACCAGCAGTAGCACAACCTCCATAACCTGCCAAAATTTGTTGTTTCCTGACCTGTTAACTTTAGCCATTCTGACTGGTGTCAGGTGGTGGTATCTCATTGTGGTTTTGATTTGTATTTCCCTGATGCTGAATGATTTGGAGCATTTTTTTATGTGTCTGTAGGCCATTTGTGTATCTTCTTTGGAGGAATGTCTGCTCATGTCTTCTGCCCATTTCTTGACTGGATTATTTGTTCTTTGGGTGTTGAATTTGATAAGTTCTTGATAGATATTGGACATTAACCCTTTATTTGATAAAATATTTGCAAATATATTTTCCCATTCTGTAAGTTGTCTTTTGGTTTTGTTGACTGTTTCCTCAGCGGTGCAAAAGCTTTTTATCTTTATGAAGTACCAATAGCTCATTTTTCCTTTGTTTCCCTTGACTTTGGACAGCTGTATAGCAAGAAGTTGCTGCAGCCAAGATCAAAGAGGTTGCTGCCTGTGTTCTCTTCTAGGATTTTAATGGATTCCTGTCTCACATTTAGATCTTTCATACATTTTTAGTTTACTTTTGTGTATGGTGTGAGAAAATAGTCTAGATTCATTCTTCTGCATCTGGCTGACCAATTTTCCCAGCACCATTTGTTGAAGAGGTCTTTTTTCCCTATTGGATATTCTTCCCTGATTTGTCAAAGATTAGTTGAACATAGAGTTAAGGGTCCATTACTGGATTCTCTATTCTGTGCTATTGTGTTCTATTGATCTATGTGTCTGTTTTTGTGCCTATATCATATTGTGATTATAATATCATATTATAATCTTGGTGATTATAGCTTTGTAATATAGCTTGAAGTCCAGAATTGTGATGCCACCAGCTTTGGTTTTCTTTTTCAACTTTTCTTTAACTATTCAGGGTCTTTTCTGGTTCCATACAAATTTTAGGATTTTTTTGTTCCAACTCTGAGAAAAATGTTGATGGTATTTTGATAGGGATTGCACTGAATGTATAGATTGCTCAGGGAAGCATAGAGATTTTAACAATATTTGTTCTTTCAGGCTATGAGCATGGAATGTTTTTCCATTTCTTTATGTCTTCCTCAATTTCTTTCATGAGTGTTCTATAGTTTTCAGAGTACAGATCTTTTACCTTTTTGGTTAAGTTTATTCCTAAGTATCTTATGGTTTTTAGTGTAATTGCAAATAGGATTGATTCCTCATTGTTAGTGTATAGAAATGCAATTGATTTCTGTGGATTGATTTTGTATCCTGCAATGTTGTGGCAGTATGTGATCTATTCTGAAGAATGTTCCATGTGCACTGGAAAAGAATGTACATTCTGCTCCTTTAGGATGAAATGTTTCAATGTATCTGTTAAATCCATCCAGTCCAGTGTGTTATTCAAAGCCATTGTTTTCTTATTGATTCTCTGCTTAGATTATCTGTCCATTGCTGTAAGTGGGGTGTTAAAGTCCTCTACTATTACTGTATTATTAGCAGTGAGTTTCTTTATGTTTATTATTAATTGATTTATATAATTGGGTGCTCTCAAGTTGGGGGCATAGATATTTACAATTGTTAAATCTTCTTGATGGATAGACTCCTTAATTATGATATAATGCCCTTCTCATTCCTTGTTACAGTTTTTGTTCTAAAATCTAGTTTGTTTGATATAAGTATGGCTACTCCAGCTTTCTTTTGACATCCATTGGCATGATAGGTAGTTCTCCATCCCTTCACTTTCAATCTGCAGGTGTCTTTAGGTCTGAAATGAGTCTTTTGCAGGCAGCATATAGATAGATCTTATTTTTTAAATCCATTATGATACCTCTGTGTTTTGTTTGGAACATTTAGTCTATTTACATTCAGAGTGATTATGGAAATATATGAATTTCGTGCCATTGTGTTACCTATTGAGTTGGTGTTTCTGGTGAGGTTCACTGGTCCTTTCTAGTCTTTGTTGCTTTTGGTCTTTTTTCTTCCACTCAAAGTCCTCCTTAAAATTTCTTGCAGGGCTGGTTTAGTGATCATCAACAGTTTTATTTTTGTTTGCCTGGAAACTCTTTATCTCTTCTATTCTGAATGACAGCCTTGCTGGACAAAGAATTCTTGTCTGCATATTTTTTCCCACTCAGCACATTGAATATAGCCTGCCACGCTCTTCACGCCTGCTAAATTTCTATGGACAGATCTGCTGTGAACCCAGTGTTTCTTCCCTTGTAGGTTAAGAAATATTTTTCCCTTGCTGCTTTCAGGATTCTTTCCTTGTCTACGTATTTTGTGAATTTGATTATTATATGCCTTGGTGATGGTTGGCTTTTATTGAATTTAATGGGAGTTCTCTGTGCTTCTTGGATTTTGATGTCCATGTCCTTCCCCAGATTAAGGAAGTTTTCAGCTATAATTTGTTCAAATAAACCTTCTGTCCCTTTTGCTCTCTCTTCATCTTCTGAGACCCTGATGGTATGAATGTTATTATATTTTACTAAGCTGCTAAGTTCCCTAAGTCTACCTTCATGGACCAGTACCTTTCTTTCCCACTTCTTTTCAGTTTCATTATTTTTCATAATTTTATCTTCTGTGTCACTGATCCATTCCTCTACATCATCCATCCTTGTTTTTATGGCATCCATTTGGGTTTGCATCTCAGTTATAGTATTTTTAACTTAGCCCTGTCTAGATTTTAATTCTTTTATCTCTGCAGTAAGGAATTCTCTAGTGTCTTCTATGCTTTTTTTCTTTTCTTTTTAAAGGTTTTATTTGTTATTTTAGAGGACATGAGCAGGGGAGAGGAGAAGAGAGAAAAGCAGGCTCCTTGCAGAGAGCCTGATGTAAGACTCCATCCCCAGAACCTGGGATCACGACCTGAGCTGAAAGCAGATACTTAGCTGACTGGGCCCTCATGTACCCCTATGCTTTCTTCAAGCCTAGCTAATATTCTTATAATTATTTTAAATTCTAGTTCAGATATTGTACTTATATCTGTATTGATTAAGTCCCTGGCTGTGGGTTTTATTTCCTCTTCTTTCTTTTGGAATGAATTTCTCTGTCTCATCATTGTGTTCAGAAAAAATAAGGAAGAAAGAAAAAAAAAATACATCAAAGGACAATGCCCCCCAAACAAACAAACAAAAAACCCCCTAGATCCTTGGTATGCTTGTTAGAAGAATCTAGATCCAAAAAGAAAAAAATAAAAATAAATAAAATGAAAATAAATTAAAAAATATATTAATATATATAAAAATAAAAATTAAAAAAGTAATAATAAAAATGAATTAAAAATAGAAAATAAATGAAAAATAATTAAAAAATAAAAAAGTAAAAGTAAAAGGGAAGCTAGACCCTGTTTCCCCTAGAACTGAAGCTTTGCAGTATCCTATGATCAGTAGACTGCTTGTCTTCTGGTGGAGGGGCCTGTTTCACTCAGCTGGACTTACCCTAGTGGAAATGTGCCTCCAGGGTAGGGGGTGGGTTTGGTGTAAGCAGCTCTGGCCTATACTAGGTGGTGCTGTTTTGCTCCCTAAAGGCTTTCAGTGCTGATGAGTGGGATGAATATGTTGGCAACTTGCTCTCTAGCCTTGGAGCTAAAAGTGTGTACCCCCCACTCTTCTGAGAGCCCTTACAGAAGAGCCTCATTTACCCCTCTTGTGTCCGTGGTTTCCATAGAACCTTGTATTCACCCTGCCTATGTCCAAATTTTTAAATCTCAGGACTGAGTTTCAAAACTTCAAATTTTAGGAAGTCCTCTGGGGGAGGGTCATCCAAGCTTTTGTTGTTTGCTGGTCTGTCCCAGGTAGCAGTAGCACGATTGCATAGCAATTTGGAGTTTATGGCAAAACAGGGTAGAAAGCCAGTACCAAGACTTGCAGCTCTCAGCTCGGGTCCCTGCTCCTATGTCTGGGAACAGTCCAGCATGTTGGCACTACCATTTCTTGTGACCCAGGGGAACCTCAGATCATGCTGTCACTCCCGGGATCCTGCTTCTCTTTGCCACATGAGCAGCTTTAAGCCAGGCACATATAGCATGGTAGTGGACTTCTGAAAAAATCATATTTTGTGCTCTGCTGCTTATAATACTTTGCAGTAGCCTCTGTAAGGGCTCCCTCCCTGCCCTAATACCCACAATTATATCTCAACTCTCCCCACCTCCTGCCTTCCAAAATGCGGTCACTTTTCTACTTGTAGACTTGTAGCTTTTGTTCTCTCAAACCTGCAGTTGGCTTCTTCAGTGTTCAGAATGATTTGAAAACTATTTAACTGTGTTTGAGGGACAAGACAAGCTACTCCTCCACTGTCTTAACTCCTCCTCAGGTGTGTGAGAGACATCTTATCTTTGTCCTAGACTGTAAGCTTTGGGCAGGTAGATGCTTCACTGTCATGTATTTGGACGAGTCCCTATACTCAGTTGTGTTTGCTGAAGGTATTTAATAGTTTTGGGTTGCTCTTCTTTATCACCCAAAACTATTAAATACCATCAGCAAACACAACTGAGTATACGGACTCGTCCAAACACATGACAGTGAAATATGTAGGGAAATATGTAGATCTCAGAACAACACTAACCTCATCTAAGTAATAAATAACAAGGCACTAAGAAAAGCCCTAGTAATACCTCACAGGCCAGGATATTGGCAGTTGGGTTTGGTGAGGACAAGTGTTAATGATGTGACTGATTAGAATAACAGCAGTCTTTTCATAGAGGTTTAGAATAACAGCAGTCTTTCAATAGAGGTTTGCTATTGGCTAGAAGCTCCCACAGAGTATCTCGTTTTGTTGCAACAAGGAGTGCCTTTTATCCATCTTTTAAGTGTCAAGTTGCAACAGCTTTGTGATATGAGTGCCTTTTATCCATCTTTTTAAGTCTTAACTCTTAGAATGAGTTGTCCACTCTAACTCATGAACACAGTAAGTAGCTGAGCTTGGATTAGAATCGAGCTGTGGCTGGCTCCAAAGTCTAGCTCTTTTCTGCTGTGGAAAAATCCGTCTATCTCATTTAGAATATGGAATGGAGTCAGAGATAGATAAATTGACAGGCCAACAACAGCATTAATGAAGCAGCATAGGTATATTTCCTGGAAAAATTTGTCCAAGCTGTCCCCAGAGCGGCCAAAGAAATATTACCTACAACAGTGAGGGCATTAGGAAAAATATAAAGAAAAATAAAATATAATTCTTCCCATAATTGAGCTTGAAGAGGAATGATTATGAGTGCAATGTTAGTATAAACACTCAAGGGGTGAGGACTTGTAATAGCACCCACCTCTGCATGTTCCTTGTCATCTTGTAGTGCAGAGATAACACATATTATTAAAAATAATTCTGAAGACCCTGGTAGATCAACCACTTCTTTTCCTTTTAGGTCACACAGGCTAACACAATAGCAAAAGAAAACTTGTCAATTTTTTTACAAAATGCACAACAGGAATTTACCCTAGGATGCTTTAAAAAACAGAGATATTTGTACTTAGAGGCTATTAGTTGCTCTAGAGTAATGTCTGCTAGAGCTGGTTTTTCTATCAGAAAAATCAAATTTTTTATTGTACTATCAGCCCCCTACCATACCATTTTTCCAGGAGAGCCATAAAAGGTTTCTACTGTGGCAGCAAGGAGGGAAACTTTATTAGAGGAAAAGTAATGCAGTTTGAAAGAGTCCTGTTTCTGTTTTTTTCTAAAAAGATTTTTTTCTGAAAAAATCTGTTTAAGGCACTTAATTCTGGGCTTTACAAGGCAACCATGTCTTTCTTTGCAAATAAACACACAGCTTTCCAATTTAGATGCCAGGTGGAAAGAGCATTAATGTGTTGGTTTGGCTGTATCAGTTTCATGGCACAGTAGAAAATCTGGGGAGGGAAAGGTATAGTAAAGTCCATTTCCCTCCTGCTGTGACTCACAGTAGTACAGAACTGAAGGTTGGGAACACGAGTGAGATTAGTTTGATAAAGACATATATTTGCTGCTGTGTGTGGTTGGAGTAGATGTGAAAGCTAAGTGTGCTTGAAAATAGATATGCCTTAATGTCTCTTTCTTGCTTATCCTCTATCCTTATTTCAAATTAGTGACAGCTTGGTGATTTCCAGCTGAGTAGTGATTTTGAATTGTTCTTTCCCTCACCACCAGAACAACAACAATAACAACAACAAAAAAATCCCCTAAGCATTATAAATAAATACACATTTATCATAGAAAACTTGGAAAATACAGGAAAGCTGAGGGAGAGAGAAAACAATTAGTCGTAGTCTTATCAGAAAAAGTAACGATGCTGGTTTTCTTTTTTGGCATATATATTAAAAAAACATAACTATGATTATCTTACATATATAAAATTGTACTAATTAAACATCTATTTTGTGCATATGAAAGAGATATATATGCTTTGCATAAAACCTGAAAAATATAAAAGTTTAAAGAAAAAATAATTACACAGAATTTTACCATCTGGAGATAAATGCTATTGCTCCATTTAGTTGTATGCATTAAAAAAATGTATTTGTTTCAAAGTTTAAAATATAGTAAATGCAGGGACATTTGTAACTATTGGTTGGAAGATGACTAAAAAGAGGAATTGAAGAAGATAATATCTGCTATTGACTAGTTTTTTTTTTTTATTTTGCTTACAAAACAAAGCTCTGAGACTTAGTTCATTCAGTATGAGTTTTAAAGTTGCAGAAAATCATTACTTTAGTTCTTTGGCCATGAAAATGGTTATTCTGTTGCACTATTCGCTATACTTTTATGAAAGAAGAAAGAAATATACCATAGGTTAGTAATTCTCCCAGCACAGAATCTCAACCATGTAAATAGTTTATCTATTATTGGAGCAAGTGCTGGAACAGAATAATATAGGTCATTTTAAGTGGTAATGAAACATGGCAAAAGCTTTTATCCAAACTCTGGGATAAAGCATAGTACTAAAGAAACATATTTTCTGGTATTGTAAGATAAAGCAGCCAAGGGTACATTTCAAGGCCATTTATGTCCAGAGATGTGAAATCCTTCTGGAAACCTTAAACCCAATGTTTGAGGTCTAAAATATCTCCAAAGAATACATTTTTTATCTCTAGGTTCTTGAAACATATTGCCAAGTGACTCCTTTTTCCACAGAAGATTATGTGATAGCATATTTTACCTTTATATTTGAGAGACAACTTGGCTGGGTATAAAATACTTAGATAAAAATCTCCCCACTCAAAATAGCAACTGTAAAATAGTTTAAAAGTTAGAATTCTAATATTAATGTTCATAATAAGCCCACTAAGTTTAGTATTTCATTGCAGTTCATTACCTTTAGAATATATACCCTAAAGAAATACAGTCATAGTTTTGTATTCAAAGATATTTCAAATACTGATTTTCTCTGTGTGGTTAAGATTTTTATATGCAGGTGGGTTCATTTGTTTCTGATTGTGTACAAGCCTTATTTTTGGCTTAGTATAATTTTTAAATATATAGAATATTCACATACTTCAAAAGTAAAATTTATATACAGAAGTATATTTCAAGAAGTTCCTTTGTTCTCCATATTATCCACCCTCTATAGACAACCATTAGCTAATCTTTATGTACTTTGAAAAATAAGCAAATTATCTGTGTATCTACTCATTCCTTTGCCTCTCCTATATAAAAGATGTGAAACTATATAGTATTTTCCACTTTGATCTTATAACCTAATAATATCCTCTAGAAGTCACTCCATATTAATTCACGGCAATCTTGACTTTGCTATAATGGTTGTGTGGTTCTCCATTGTGTCTTATAGGCTATTCAACCAGTTGTCTACTAAGAGACATTTGGATTTCCATTTTTTTTCATTTGTTTTTCAAATGCTATAGCCATAAATAATCTTGTGCATGGGTTGTTTCATATTTGTGGAGTTTTGTCTTCATGGTCTTTGTTATTCTGTATTTGTTCAGGTGGTCTTTGTCTTGGGGAGAAGTCCATGGTTAGGTTTCTCAAATAAGCTTTATTTTCTTTAGGGTGCAAGTAAGTTCCTTTCAGATTCTGATATCAGGTTGAAATCAGTTAAAACTTAAGTATTTTTGTCTCTTTTTTGGTCATAAGTACAAGCAGTTCTCTCCTGTAATGCATAATATATTATTGAAAATTAAAAAAAAAAAAGGAAAATTTGTACAAGACTTGAATGTGGGAAACCTAAACAATAGACTTATTTGATATAAAGGAAGTGGGAGTTCCATCATAGAGAGCTAAAAGAGGGTTAAGACCCCTAATTATACCTCACCTTTTTGAACACAATAGTTTATGATTTATTGACAATATTTGGTACATGTTCTTTAATTGTGTTCTTTTCCTTCACAATTAATTGAACACACAATTGACCTGCCTGAGTCCAGTGAGAATCCGATTAAAGTGAAAGATTGTCTTCAGGCTGCTTAATCATTTTCATCTTTTTCCCTTATATTACATTTGCATGGCTTATACTTCTTATCACTTGTATCAATGCACTTTCACATTTCAGTTTTCTCTCATTTTATGAAATAATCAGACAAAAAATAAACATACAGATAATTGCACAAATTTTTCTGGACTGTAACAGAATAATTCACTCTCAGATAACACTATTATGTGATAGCTTGAATCAGTTGGTCCTCAGCTGTTGAATTCTGTCAGAATTTGACATACAAAAAGGGGTTTGGAGTGATGATATATAATCTGTAGATGTTTGCAAGTGGAACATGAAAGTTGAGGTGCCTCTATATTTTGTGAGAAGTTGGGAGAGGCTGCATGGGCAGCTGCTGGGTCATCTAAAAGTGAACCACAAAAATGCAGAGAAGAATGTGCAGATAGTCTTCAAATTATGACTGGAGGTGTACAGGTCTATGGTCCTCCTCACTTCTTTTCCTCCTCACTTCTCTCTTATCTTTTCTTTCCCTCTTCACTTATCTGGTGGTTTTGCTTGAATCCTGAGAGGGCTCTGCTATTGATGGCAGAAATCATCTAAAAAATGTGTGAATTAGAGGCATTATGGTTCTTGTTCTATTCCCATGTCCTACTCACAGAGTTTTTATAAGGCATGCGACTTTACCTCTGCATCTTGGGTATTAATCATGGCCTGTGAATGACATTGAAATATATAGAATCAACTCTGGATGGTACTTGAAGGAATAAATCTACTGGCTTCAAAAAGCCTAGAAGGAATGGCAGGAAACACCTGCTGACTTTGCAGGGAACTAATGTATGGCACAGAGCAGGTGACTCATGATGTCAAGAGAGCTTCAGAGAGTACAGAAAATGAATCTGCACTCCAGGGTCACGATCACATTTCTGAATTTGAAAAACATCAAGTGAAACCAAAAGGAAGGTTCTGGAAGAGACCAAAGAGAAACCCTGGGGATGGAGGTGGAGTCAAAGCTAGAGGCTGAGGGACAGTTCATCTATTAAACTACAATTTAAAACGAGGGACAGGAGGCAGAATGAGCTGTTGTTAGCAGAATGCTCCAGAGGCTGTGGCTCAGAAATTGAGCCAGTTGCTCAACCCACATACCTATTTTTGTTACCTTTTCCAAAGTACAGTCATGCAAAGAAATGGTTTGTTAAATAAAAAAGGCAGGGAGAGGAAAAACAGACATATGGGATGGGATGCATATCCAGGGAGTTAAAGCATTAGGATACTGACTGTGATGAATATTTTGAAGAGTGTTTTTAAAACTCTGTTCCTCAGAACAGAGTGCTTTGGTGCTTGCAGGCCAATGGGAATGTTTTCCCAAGTCAATGTGAGGGTGGCAGGGGGAGTAACCTGTGATGGAGGCCACTGCTTCCCCCTTGACAGCAATAGTTCTCCTTTGATCTATTTTACACAGTGGGGGGTTATATAAGATTTCATTTGAAAGGATGTTTTGGTTGTATTAGTTTCATGTGGCTGCTATAACAAATTGTACCAAAGTTGGTGCCTTAAAACAACAGAAATTTATTTTCTTATAATCTGGAGACCAGAAGTCTGAAATCAGAGTGCCTGGACCACACTTCCTCAAAGGGAAGAATCCATTTGAAGAGAAGGCAAAATTCTTTCTTTACTCTTCAGGATCTTCCAGCTGGACTAAGGATTAAATGTACATGAGACAGGTTAATAGGAGAAAAAACCCTTAAGTTTTATTACGTGCACATGGAGGCCCAAAAATGAAATTGAGACCTAAAGAAATGACCAAAGCAGCCAGTTTTTATACATTTTAGACAAAGAGACAATTAATTAGTGAGGAATTTATGGGATAAGGTGGAATTGGGACTGAGGTAGTAGGTTAGTAGAAAGTAACAACGTTTCTTTTTATGGATTTCTTGGCTTTAAAGTCCCTCTCTGTGGTGATAAGGATGTCCTTTTACTTTGTTATCAAGAGGATATTTGTCATATGGGAGATTTGTTTGCTGCTTTAAGGGGGACAGAGGAGGATCTGGATGTCCTTGCACTGGTTGTTTCTTAAGCAACTTTTACTTAAACTAATTGATAAGCCAGAGTGGCACATTTTGGGGCAGCCTTCTCTTGGCCCCTACATGTTCCTGGTCTCCTCTGGTTCCTGGTTGCTTTTGGCATTCTTTGGCTTGTGGCAGCCTCTTTCTCTGCTTCATATTCACACCACCTTCTCTGTAAAGGCGTTTCTAGTATCCTTCTGCCTCTCTTTTATAAGGACATTTGTGATGGCATTTAGGGCCTTATAAGGATAATCCAAAACAGTCTCTTGATTTCAAAATCTCTACATTAATAAAAAATCAATGTAATATAATTAACTTGATTATAGCTAAAAAGACTCCTTATAAGAGTTTTTTTCCAATATGGTCACATTCATACATTCTGTGGATTAGAATGTGGACATATCTGCTCCAAACATATCCAGCAGATATGTCCACATCCACCATTTAGCCCACTACATGCTGCAAAAAAGCTTGAAAACTTCTGATCTTAAATCATGAACATGAAAAATTGGTTAAGAAAGAAGACTGGAAAGGTCCTAAATTTTGGAGACTCTGTGCTGGAGATAGGGAAGAACAATTATGCCACAATTTGATAGTTTAAATATTAGGTAGATGCAACAGGATAGTTTAAGCCTCACAGAAAGGGTAGCACGCATATTCAGTCAGGGGCTGAATGTGGTGGGGCCCCTGGCTTTGTGAGGTCTCCATCAGGGAAGGCTTAAGTCACCCACTGTCGCTCACAATCTCTTCCCTTGTTTCAATACTGAATGTTGATGATTTTGAAGGAGAATCATGTGGTGCTCAACCTGGATGTGGTATGGTTTTCCAACAAAACCCAGGCTTTATGGAAAGGGCAAAGGGAGTAGTGAAGAATGGCCCTAGCCCTAGGTACATGTATCTAGAACGTTAATATAAGCATAGCATTTATAATAAAGATGTCTGTGATATAGTCAGTGGGATTTGATCTTATTCCTCATCCCCTTTCTAGTTAAGGAATAAGTGAAAATCTTTGGGTATGTTTGAAGACATGGTCTCTATTTTGTTCTACTTTCTCTACTGTATAGCTACTGTTTTTCCTTTTATAATTAATAAGTAACTTGTGGGGAGATGCTTTGAGGCCATGTAAATATCCCATTCCTCATCAAAGTTTTCTTTCTGGATTTAGCATCCATGAAGGATTTTTTGCCTCAATTTCTGCTATGGTGGTTTAAAATAGAATTTTACTAATAGTCATCCCTTCTGTATTTGTTAGTTAGCATTTTATGGAAAGGAAGAGATTTCCCTTTTTTATGTTTATTTATTTAACTTCTTTATTATCTGCATAGACTCATGGATTCTTATTTTATTCAATGGTTTATATAGTTCAATAATGTTTTTATTTATTTAATTTATTTATAGTTCAATAATGTTTTTATTTATTTTGATGCTCAATCATCCCACTATTTAACCAGTGAGAACCCTTTCAAGCTGCCTCCCATGTTCTTTTAACATGTTTTCATCATTCTTTGAGTACTTCCTCACTTTTTGATACAATAAGATGTTCCTAGATTGTCTCATACTTTCCTTGCCCCTGCTCTGGAATTAGCTTTTCCTCCAAGGAGTCCAGTCCCTTTTTGTAGGCAACAGTAATTATAAACCATAATTTAGACCCAATTTTTTTCATTACACATTTGCTATCTAAGAATTAAAAAAACCAAAATCTGTCATAGGCAGTGCCTTAGTCCATTCAGGCTGCTTTAACTAAATACCATAGACTGAGTGGCTTATAAATACCAGAAATTTATTGCTTACAGTTCTGGAGGCTAGAAGTCCAAGTTCATGGTGACAGTAGGGTTGGGTTCTGGTAAGATTGTCTTCCAGGTTGTAGAGTAAGGACTTGTATCCTCACATACAAGTTGAAGGGGCTAGAGAGCTCTGTGGGGTTTCTTTCATGAGGACATTAATCCCATTCATGAGGGACCATCATTATCACTGAATCACCTAGCCACATTCCTATGTCCTAATACCATCATCTTGAGGGTTAGGATTTATGAATTTAGGGGGGTGCACAAACATTCAGACAATAGAAGATGGTCTCAGTTTAGGTTCCACAGAACCAGACCTCTGAACCAAGAATTCAGAGGCAAGAAGTTGATTGGGAAGAGCAGTGTTAGATGAAGGTAAGGCAAGACAGGAAGGGTGCTATTGGGCCACCTACCACAGTGGGCCACTTTGGAAAATGGTATACAGCAAACGTCTCAAAACTACCCTGGCTAAGGGGTGAGAAAGCTGGTGTGTGTATACCTCACACCTATCAGAAACTGCTCTAGGGTGGGTGGTGGGGTGTGTAGGATGCAGGTTGCAGGGAGGCATTCATTTCCAGGCTCCTCTAGTCTGGAAAAGTGGCTGGAAATCAGGCTGGCTTATGTGGTGAGAGGGGTGGAGGTGTTGGCATCAAGAACGTTAGTCATAAGGTACTGGTACCACCAGGAGAGCATAGTGAAGCTGACTGAGAAACAGAGGGTCCTGGTAAGGAAGGTACTCTGGGAATCCTGGAGGTTACCTGACTTGGGTGGAGAATTTTAGATAAGGGTTTCTCAGAACTTCCCTCACAATGACCGCCCTGGCTGGCTGTTATGACTCCTATTGTTCTCTCCTCAGAAACTTGTGGGCCACATGCCTGGCCTCATCCACTATTGGCTATGTGAGTGTGTATCTATTTGTACTTCTAGGGAAGTGACTTTGGATAGAGAGGGTGGTGATACGAGTGTCGGGTATGGAGGCGGGAGGAGTTGATAATTTTGGTTGGAAAATAGGAGGAACAGGGAATAGGAGCCATCTTTGACTCCTTACTTTTTTTATCACCTCACATTCAAAGCCCTAATAATATTCATATTCCAAACCTGGTGATCTCTCACCACCTTCTTTGATTTCCACTAAGCCTGGTGGCCATCTTCTCTCACAAGCACCATTGTAATTGCCTGTAACCACCCTGCTGCCTCTACCCTTGCCCTCTATTCTCCATACAGCAGGCTGAGTGGAGCTTGGGCATGTTACTGTCCTGCTCAGAACCTAAGAAAGCCTTTCTGTTCCACTTAATAGGAAAGTCAGAGTTCTGCCCATGTTTAGCAAGCCTTATGCAGTTGGACAAGCCCTATGCAGTTGGGCATTCAGCTGGCAGCAGCCTCTCTGATTTGCTCCCTTAGCTATCTTTCCTTATTTTATTCTGCTTGATGATTCTGGAACATGCCAGCCTTCTTTCTCCACTGGCCTTGTGTTGCTGTTTCCTCTACTTGGAATGCTTTTCTACTGGTCATATGGCTCCCTCCATCCTTCCTTCTCTCTTCTCAAGACTTGGCTCCGATGTCATCTCCTTCCTAATCTCCCTATCCACTCATTACCCTGTCCTCTTAATCTGCTCTATTTTGCTTCAAAGCCCTATGGAAATAAATTAAGAGCACCCAAAAGAGAATAAACAGAGGCCACTTATTCAGACATCTTCTAGCAAGAAAGTCAGCCACCATTTTTTGCATTTGACAGAGATTCAAAGGCAGGCAGAGGAGTGGAAAGCTTCATAGTGGAAAAAGGGAAGGCCTCAGGTATGGTCTGACAGGAGGCTCCTGTCCTGTGGAAACTGTAGGTGCACTAAGTAGAAGTAGGGCCTTCTATGTGATTGGTCAGGGCTTTATATTTGGCTTTCTGTGGTTGGTCCTGATTTGGAAGCAAGGGTAAAAGGTAGGAAGCTTCCAGTTATTAATAAAGTCCTGGCCAGTTGTTACAGGGTTATTGTTTGGATTCCTGGACAATCGCTAGAGATTGTGGTCTGACTTCCTCCAAGTCTGACTTCTAGCTTGCTGGCTTCCTGGGTTGGTTTCCTGGGCAGGTTGTTGCAGGTTGCAGGTCAGAACTCTATTTTCACATATATCCTGGCCATCAGCCGTTTGTATATTTAGTCTCTCAGCACTTACTGTTTACCAAATGTGATATGTATTTATTTTTCTAGTTATTGCCTGTCCCACAAGAAAAGGGAAGCTTGGTAAGGGCAGGGGTCTAGTCTTGTTACCATTGCATCTCCAGCTCCTCAAACTGTGCCAGGCACAAGGTAGGTACTTAGTAAATATGTATTGAATGATGATGCCTGATTATTCTTCTATTTCAGTTTCTAGAAATATGATCCTTTGAGTAGAGCTTTGCTTTATATATTTTTCTTCCTTAATGGGCTGATGGCCTCTGACACTTTGGTCCAGGCCAACCACCATCTGGAGATGCTTGGGGAAAAGGCCCATGTGGAGGACCATGAGTTTTGGATTCAGGAGAATGAATGCAAACATCTGTAGGAGCTAGGCAGGTCAAAGAATAAACCAGATTGGTGGAGTAGGAATGACAGAGAACAAGGAGTCATTGTCCTGTGGAAAGATGGCTGTCTCAATTCCACACTTAACCTATTTTAATAGATCAGAATACAAGCCTCCCATTTCTGGAGTTTTATATGATAGTTCTATTGTTTAAATGTTAGCCACTAGTAAAAGACTACATACTGGGAAAGGGGGTGGAAGGTGGGAAAAAACAAAATGTGTTGGGGAACTGCATTCAGTCCTTGGGTGGCCAGGCTTGGCTGTGCTGTAGGCTTCCTCCTCAGATCCTCTCTGGAAGTCTCTTTGGGGCTCCTTCTCCCTGCTTGGCCTGACCTTCCCCAAGATCAAAACTGGGTGGTAAGGAAAAGGCAGGGGGTATGAGCCCCCGAGCATCAGGCATTAGACACTGGGAACTGAGTCTCAGTGTATGTGTTGCCTTCTGAATGCTTTTCTTCATCAAGAGGCCTGGATAGATTTGAGGAGGGTGATTGCATGAGGCCGTTTTGGCATCAAGCTGATTGTAAGTGCAGCCGCAGGAGCCAACTCCCTGATTAAAACTGAGATTCTGAAGCCAGATGAATTAATAATGAGGTGATAGGGAAAAGGAGAGACTCTTATGCTGCTCTTGGTTATGTTAAGAGAAGTTTTAGGTGCTTTCACCAAGGAAAAAAAAAAAGAATATTTCTCTAAACATTAAATCAAACTGATTGGTACCTGGATTAATTAAGCTTCTTTTCTCAGAGTATGACCGACTCTTCAGGAATAGCCTTTTCCTAAGCACCATTAATTACAATTTGCACAGGATTAAAAGATAAGGATTATGGACAGTGCAGATTATAAAATGGGAGAGAAAAGGAGCCACGGGACAGTTTTTGGAGGTTATCTTCACAGCTATCACTTAACAAAGATTATATTTAAAATGGATTTTTTTTTCTGGTTCCAATTCTAGGAAAACACCAAAATGCAAACCACCTAGGTTAATATTATTTAAGAGCTATTATTCTTGATTAAATCTAAGCACAACAAAAAAAAGCTATCCAGTTTCTTCAGAAATGGGAGATAAAGAAAGTGTTTTTGGGTAAGGTTAGCATTTTGCCAAATTTTGTGGTGGTAGCAAGCCCCATATTTATTTGAAATTGCTTAAAATTTTATTCTCCTTCATCCCTGATTGAGCTAATTAGAACTCACAGGGAATTATGTGGGTAATGGTGGCGTGGGGGAAGTATAAATATGCAATGCAATTAGCGCCTGCTCTTTTTCTGCGTGATGCAAACTGGGAGCTCATGGGCTTGTGCAAACCTTGGAACAATAGGAACCATTGATACTGAAGCTACTAGGGGAGTCCATAATTATGATATAATATTTTGCCAGCCTCTTGCATGCATGAAGGTAGAATGGAATATGAGTAGATAAAACCCAACAATTTTCTCCATCCATAATTCTTTATATCAATAGCATATTTTCTCTATTGTCTCTTTTTTCCAAAGAAGATAGAAACTTTACTTACTTGAACATTTTATGTACTATGAAGGATTTTATCTCCATGGGAGTAAATCTGGTTTGCAGTCAGTTAAATGGGTGATTTTCTCAGTGTTGTTATGAGCTGAAGAAAGCTACTCCACAATGCCTTCTGGCCTATCACAGGCAGATTTTCTTGACTTTGCTTGCTACTGTTGTATAAGCTCATGCCAGGAGATAACTTGAATTTTGTCCTTTATTCCTCAATTTGTTAGAACTATATTTGGGCTGGGCTGACTTCATGGGCACATGACCTATGAAGTCTCTTCTAGTTGCATTTAAAGCTAGCATTATACCGTATAAAAATGAACAAATTATTGATAATAATTTTAATATTTAATTTTTTCTTTGTTTAGAATAACATGAAACAGCAAATAAAAGTCACCATAACAAGTGATGGGAGAGACCACAGAATGAAGGAAAAAGCTTTATATTTGAGTACCTTTAACATCACTTTTTTCCCCTCTACTTTTTGAACAAAGGGCTCTGAATTTGCATTTTGCTCTGGACCCCGTGAATTATGTAGCTGGCTCTGTACCCAGGCACAGCTAAATGGAATCCCAAGATTTATTCACTCATTCAACAAACATTTACTCAGTACACCATAGTCCAAGGCATAGGAGATACAAAGATAATGAAGGGGGTAGTCTCTGCTTCCTGGACCCTACCACCTCGTTCCAAGAGACATCCCTGCAATCCAGTCTCATAGATGCTTGTAGAACTGAGATACCCAAATGGGGAACAGATGTAAATTCCCAATTGCCCCTGGTGATGGGAGGGATCAAGAAAGAATTTATAGAGGTGCTATTTTAGATTGTAGCTGACTGTTCAAACTTGTAAGACACTACCACTCTCTGAAGATAAAACCAAATAATTAGAATGGTCTTTGCAGAAATTGGAGTCTTTCTCATCTTTTACTCCACTGTCATAGATTATGAGGAAGACCCTGCAGTTGTCTTATTCCAATCTGAGACAGTGACTATATATGCTTCTGCTTTTAAGTGTCAAAAGTAGGCCTGAAACTTAGGTTGTCTGATTTCAATTTTTTAAAAAAGATTTTATTTATTTCTTCATGGGAGACACAGAGAGAGAGGCAGAGGGAGATGCAGGCTCATTGCTGGGAGCCTGATAGAGGATTAGATCCCAGCACCCCAGGATCACGACCTGAGCCAAAGGTAAATGCTTGACCATTGAGCCACCCAGGCATCCTTCATTTTTTTATTTTTTTATTTTTTATTTTTAAATTATTTTTAATTTTATTTATTTATTCATGAGAGAGAGAGAGAGAGAGAGAGAGAGAGAGAGAGAGAGAGAGAGAGAGGCAGAGACACAGGCAGAAGGAGAAGCAGGCTCCATGCAGGGAGCCTGATGTGGGACTCGATCCCGGGTCTCCAGGATCAGGCCCTGGGCTGAAGGCGGCGCTAAACTGCTGAGCCACCCAGGCTGCCTGTATGGGACCTTTTAAAAATAAAATTTTCTCAGTGCACTTAAATTATAATTTATTTTATAAAAATAAACTTCTTCCTAACCACCACCACTCTGAATAATGAATGCCCGTGTTCTGGAGCTAGTGTTCTGGTATGGAAGAGGTATAGGCTTGCCGTCAGGCCTGGTGGCATCTGAGTTTCTTGCATATGCTTTTGGAACTGTAATTAGCCTCCTTAAGCCTTGGTTTCCTCATCTGTCCAATGGAGACAGTACTAATTGCTTCATAGTGATATTGGAAGGATTGATAAAATGATGGGGAGTTCCAGTCCAAGTTACTGGGTGCTCTCCTTCTCTCAGAATACTAGGAACTTTGGGGGAGGTATCAGAGTCCATTTGAATAATTTTCTAGTGATAAGACACTGTAGAGATAATCATAATAGCTGACATTTCAAGAAGGCTTTGCTCTGGGCAAGGTACCCCTGGAAGCACTTTACTTGTATTAATTTGGTTATATCTTATAAAGAATCCAGGAGGGAAGTCTGTTTGTTATTGTTTCCATTTCACAGATAAGGAATAGAAGTAAGGAGTTAAGTAACTCATCCAAGGTCACTTTGGCTGCCCTGGACCCATACCCTAAGCATTATGCTAAACTGCCTTAACTGTGTTATAGTCCAGACCCCCAACTCTGCACATGACTCAGATCTGCAAAGAATAATTGACTTGGCCAAGGTCATCTAGCTGCTTAAATGCAGGGGTAGGACTGGAACCCCAGGATTCTGAACCCTGGGATCCTGACTCCCTAATACAAGGTTCTTTCCTCTCCCTGCAGAATTACTGGCAGGACAGGCTCTTGAGAGGCTCAAACTGGGAACCAGCCTCGCTAGATAATAATATTTCTATTCCTGTGGCTTTCATTAAAGATGCATGATTTTTTAAATAATTCTTTCCTTTAACAGTAATTGCTATGTTTTGTCTTTCAGGAACCTGGGCAGCAAGAGATAAGCCAATATATCTGCCTGTTGAACGTACAGTTAAAAATAATTATAGGGAACATGGTGATGCTTCAGAAACTGTCAGGTGATGCGACATTTTGAAATCATACTTTTTTACATTATTCAGTTGTAGTCTGGAGGAAATACCTGTTGGTGGATGGAGAAAAGAGGGGGAAAGAAAAGCCAAACTTTGTTCACTTATTTCTTTCATGGAAAATAACTGACTATTATCATATAAAGGTAAATGCGGATAAAATTTGGATCTGTAGGTCAACCAAAATTATTTATTGACTATGCTTACACTTTCCCAAAAAGAATTTGGTGTGTGAGTGAGATGACTAAACCGGTTTAGCAACTATAATGTGCCCCAAGAATGAACAGGAGGCAAAGATACCAACTGTAGGGGTCAGGGCTGTTGCTTGGTTCAACAAAACCTTGTGTCTGAGCTTCCTGGCCACCATTCTTCCTTATCAGAAAGAAACACAGCAGCGATGCTTACAGGAGGCAAAGCTTATTTAAATGAAATTCCAAATGCAGGTCTTACTAAAGAGGAAGGCACAGGAAATATTAGCCAGTAACAGAACAGCTCCCATGTTAGTAGTCGGCGTTCTCTGGAGAAACAGAACCGGTAGGAGACCTCTCTCTCCTTTCTCCTCTCTCTGCCTCTCTCCCCCTTCCTCTGTCCTCCCTTTCCCCACCCCATTTCTACCTCCGTCAAATTTATCACAAGGATTTGCCTCAATGTGATTACAGAGGCTGACAGGTCCCAGATCTGCAGTTAGCAACCTGGAGACCCAGAAGAGCTGGTGGTGTAGTGGGGTTTGAGGGTTTGAGCCTGAGGCCTGAAAACCAGAAGAACTGATGATGTGAGTTCCAGTCCAAGTCTGAAGGCAGGAGACTTATGTCCCAGTTCAATGACAGTCAGGGGTGGGGTGGGGGACTGAGCCTTTTCATCCTATTTATGCTTCCAGTGGATTTACTCAGCCTTTTTTATTCTATTCATGCTTCTAGTGGATTGGATGAGGCTCATCTACACTAGAAAGCTGGAAAATGTTCTATATTCCTCAGTCTAATGATTTGAATGCTAATCTCATGAAGGAAAACCTCACAGACACATCCAGAATACTGTTCAACCAAATATCTGGGCACCTTATGGCCTCGTCAAGGTGACGTACAATGATCACAATCCCCCTCCTTTTCAAACAGAATGTCCTGTTGTTCTCTAACTCATGACACAGCTATGAATCGGGAATCTGTGCCAGTACAAATCTATATTACATCAGTTCAAGTTTATAATTTACTTATAAGCAGTCAATGAGAGAAAATGAGACTGTTTTGGTTAATACAAAATATGCAGTAAGGGGTTATGGATGGCAATCACAATCTTACATTAGCCTCAGTTCCCCAAATCCTAATCAATCCCACCGTGACTTGGTTGTGCAATACTGGGATGAATTTGCAGATAATTAGCTATAAAATGTAACATTTTTGGTAGCTTGCCTTTGTGTAACAGAATACACTCTCATTAGAGTCATTTTGAAGCTGGAAAGAAGAGTAGTCAGAAGTGTTTATTTCAGCATGAAATCAGTGATGATACAGGCTCACGTTTGACTTATTGCAGCCAGGGACAAGCACTCAGGATTTAGAACAAGCTGTAGAGAGGCTCCATTATTACTGGTTATGGTCCATCCCTTATGGCTGAGTCTAGGTCTGAGATGAGCCCGGCCAGCCCGGTGTTTTGGTGGAATACATGTAGACTGCAGCCACCCTACATTTCCTCTTGTGCCATTTTGTATTCCACAGGTCTGCAGTTGATTTATTTTTATTTTTAAAAAAGATTTTGTTTATTTATTAGAGAGAGTGTGTGCATGAGCGAGCATGAGCGGGGGGGTGGTGACAGAGGGAGAGGGTGAAGTAGACTCCCTGCTGAGCAGGGAACCTGACTCCATCCCAGCAACCTGGGATCATGACCTGAGCCCAGGTGCCCTAACAGGTCTACATTTTAAAAAAGTGTAGTGTAAACTCTACACCTTCTGATTAATAACATATTTACCACTATTAATAGCTAATTATTTAAGTACTACTACTTACATGTTTTGGATACCTTTTTCTTTTTCTTTTTTTTTTTTTTGAGAG
Organism: Canis lupus familiaris; assembly: GCF_011100685.1. Classification (NCBI taxonomy): domain Eukaryota; kingdom Metazoa; phylum Chordata; class Mammalia; order Carnivora; family Canidae; genus Canis; species Canis lupus. The sequence continues at coordinate 40,694,652 of NC_049240.1, forward strand.
AGAGGGAGAGAGAGAGAGAGAGGCAGAGACATAGGCAGAGGGAGAAGCAGGCTCCTCGCAAGGAGCCCGGTGTAGGACTCGATCCTGGATCCTGGGATCACCACCCGAGCCGAGGCAGGCACCCAACTGCTGAGCCACCCAGACGTCCCATTTGAGTACCCTGTTGAGTGGTGGTGCCTCTCTCTCTACACACGCACACACATATACACACACAGACAAACAATTATTAGTTTTCTAGTACTACTGTAATGAAGTACAAATTTGAGTGGTTTAACAGCAGAAACTTATTTTCTCACAGTTTGGAGGCTAGAAGTCTGAAACCAAGGTGTCAACAGGGCTGTGTTCCTTCTGAGGGCTGTGTAGTTTGGTTCCTTCTGAGGGCTGTGTAGGAATCTGTTCTCCCTCTTCCTCTTCCTCCAGGATTCTCTCCTTGGCTTGTAGATGGTTCTTTTCCCTGCGCCTTCATATGTTCAAAATTTTGTTTGTGTTTTATGTCCAAATTTCTTCTTATAGGTCTTATTGGATTAGAGCCCATCCTAATGACTCCATTTTAACTTGATTATCTCTGTAAAAACCCATTCTCCCAATAAGGTCACATTGTAAGGTCCTGGGGGTTAGGAGTTCAATGTATAAATTTTGGGGGAACACAATTCAACCCAAAATTATCTACATATATAACTATACTTAATAGGTACCTATAACTATTAAGTATAGTTATATACTATATAGGTATAGTTATATGTATATCTATGTGTATATGTGTGTGTATAAATATATATATATACACACATATATAGTAAATACACTATACTATATGTATACTCTATATATGTGTGTTTGTGCATGTGTGTATGTACATATATACATCTATGTCCGTACATATGTATACATACACACACATAAACTCATTTAATCCTCAAAACAAGCCTATGTGGTAGGTACTGTGTTTATTATCCTGTTAAGCATGAGGAAATTGAGGTACAAGGCCCAGTACCCCACAGCTACCAAGTTCAGGGGTCGAGATTTGAACCCAGGTCCCTGAGTCCTAAGACCGTGCCCAGGTCACAAGACAGCAGTGAGTTTTCTTGGCAGCACAGGGTAACATATCGATAGACTACAAATGGTTAAAATTAGGGATTTATTATCTTGAATTTTTAATTTTATTATTATTATTTTTTATTGGAGTTCAATTTGCCAACATATAATGTAACACCCAGTGCTCATCCCATCGAGTACCCCCCTCAGTGCCCGCCTCCCCTTCCACTACCCCTTGTTCATTTCCCAGAGTTAGGAGTCTCTCGTGGTCTGTCTCCCTCTCTGATATTTCCCACTCATTTTCCCTCCTTTCCCCTTTATTCCCTTTCACTATTTTTTATATTCCCCAAATGAATGTGACCATATAATGTTTGTCCTTCTCCGATTGACTTATTTCACTCAGCCTTATACCCTCCAGTTCCATCCACGTCAAAGCAAATGGTGGGTATTTGTCCTTCCTAATGGCTGAGGGATATTCTATTGTATACATAGACCACATCTTCTTTATCCATTCATCTTTCGATGGACACCGAGGCTCCTTCCACAGTTTGGCTATTTTGGACATTGCCGCTAGAAACATTGGGGTGCAGGTGTCCCGGCGTTTCATTGCATCTGTATCTTTGGGTTAAGTCCCCAGCAGTGTATTCTCTGGAATTTTTAAAAACTGCTTTACTAAGTAGCAAAAAATTGTAGAATGACTCCTGCAAAAAATTCCACAGCCCACCAGAATTTGGTTTGGAAAACCTCCAGTAAGTGAGATTTTTGTTTTAAGTCTGTGAAAGTTTGCCCACGCAGTAGCCTATGAGGGATCTGGGCTGGGCCTCTGTCTCACTCTCCTGGCCTCAAGTTTAGCTGGCTGTCTTGTACATGCGTAACACTAAATACTCTTGAAAATAAAAGCCGGTAAGTAGGAATAGCTGACCCTGTGTGTGAAGGCTCCTTTTGGGACATGGTGGGTAGGGTCATGAGGTGAGGGAAATGTGGCCTTCATGTGGCCAAATGTGGGATCAAATGTCTTCTCTTCCTGTCCTTCCATCAGAGTGTAACTCTTCTCTCAAAACACCATTCAGATGGCATGGCCAGAAGAGTAAGCCCCTGGGGATGTGACACTTTGGGCCATAATAAACTTGCCAATTGCCCTTTTGACTTAGGATCAACTATATAACCTCACTGTTTTCCAGTTTCCTCTTGTTCAAAGTGACACGTGTTGACTAAGTCATCTTTCCTTTGACAGGTTTTGATTGGACCTTCCCCGTGGTAGGCGTTGTGGGTGTGAAAGTCTGAAGTGGAGGGGGTCTGGTGGTGAAGAGCGTAGGGTTGTTATGAGGACTTAACAACAATGTTTGTCAAGATTTAGAGCTGAAATTGGTACATACGTGCTATGTGTTTATTAAATAATCAACCATCTCTGGCTTTAAAGGATTGACCCTGTTGTTAGGTTGGGAAAATGGATACTGATGAAATGAGACATAATTGCTAAACCCACACCATAATGTTCTGGGAAAAGGTGTGAGTTGGCAGTCTGAAAGAGTCAGGGGAACTACGAGATTCAGAGCACAGGGAGGGGAAAATCCTTGGGCACTTGCTGTGTGCCAAGCACTGAGCTAAGGGCTTCACATACATTTCCTTTTAATCTTCAGAATAATTCTGGGTAGTAAATCTTGTCTTTCCTATTGCAAAGATGAGAAAACTGATGCTTTAGAGAAGTCATGTCTGGTACTAGAATTTACTGGTGACAAAACCTGGACTTATTTGGGGCTGTGAGTGCAGGAGAAGGCCAAGTGGGCCAAATGGAGGCACTTGTGTAGTCAGGGTAGTGGCAGGACTTCTGGGGCTGGGCCATGCTCTGGGGTTTTAAAGGATCCTAAGCTAGCTGCTCATGCCACCCCTTTTAGAGGCCTCTTGGGACTGAGGGGGCCTCGACAGGTACCTTGCTACACTGCTCATTTGGATTTTGCTCATCACTGCAGCGATAATCCAGTGTCAATATTTTACAGAGTGATTTGATTATACTTTGCTCCTGAGGCTTTAAAAGAAGAGCATATTTTAAAAAATTAATAAATAAGTGTTTAACTCTCTGTGTTAACTACCCTTGATGCTGATAGTGTTTTCCTTGAGGAGCAAGAGTGATGCTCTGTGTATGGATTTCTGAAATCAATTATGTTTTTGTTAATTGAATTTTGTTCCCCTTCTTTTGGCCTTCTCCTAACATAGGAAATAAAATCTGGGGTGAAGCCTTTCCCACTGATGGATGACGCCCAGGGCAATACAAGCATTTTTCACGAATCTACTTTGTTTTTCCAGACGTCTCTGAGTGGCCATTACATAAGTCTAAGGGACCCAGGGTCAACTTCTATTTATGTGACAGATTCCTCGTGTTTGTTTCTCTCACCTGAAAATCTAACCCTGTGGAAATGTTTCAGGATGCTGACCTTTAAACACTGAATAAATGCTTCTCTTCCATGCTTAATAACAAAACCAACTACCACAATTACAACAATAGCTGCTGTTTACTTAATGTTTCATATATTACAGGCACCCTGGTAAGGGCCTTTCATGCATAATCTCGTTTAATTCTCCTTCTAGCCCTGTAAACTAGGTGGTATTTTTAATCTCTGTTTACAAATGAGGAGATGAGGCTTAAGGAATAGAAAGATCATGTCCAGACTCACACGGCTAGACACTGTGGAGGAGTGTGTTCCAATCTGGTCCTTTTGCCTCTGGCATCAAATAATTCCTCAATTTCTTTAAAGGCAGATCTAGCAATGAGTGGTCCTTCCTTCTCAGACAGTTCGTGAAGTGCAATGCTCTATGTTTGAGGTTCTCAAAGTAGAGGAAGCAGACCTAGACTTAGCTCAGAAACTTTGGAACAGTGACTAAGACGGCCGGAACTAGTGTGCCATGGCAGAGTGACATACCACACAATCTGATTCTCTAAATGGCCAGTGAGGCTTGGGATCTTTAATGTTTTACAGCAGGAGGAATCACCTAAAATCATGAATGCTTACAGTACCTTCCTGCTCAATAACCTGTCTCAGGTGCCTGATGCCTCCAAGTGGGCTGATGATCAATGGGTCCTGTTTGCCTGATTTTTCCTGTATTGGCACCAAATGTTTCCCATGCCCAGAAACCCCTCTCTTAGTCTTGGGCAAATTGGGATTGGTGCTTGCCCAGCCTCTAAGGGGGAGTTCAAAATCACCACCTTACCTCTCATTATCAATCCAGTCTTCTACATAGAGAACTCTGTCCATGCCTGGGCTGCTGGCTAGAAGCTGCCTCCTGGCAGAGGCTGTCCTTGACCAAACTGCAGCCAGGCTCCTCTGAGCTCTCTTCTCTACTAGGCCTCAATATTAGCCTATAAAGACTTGAACAAACACTTAGCATGGTTTCTAACAGCTCAATATTGCAGCCCTAGGATGACCCTAGTCCTCTTAAAGTGCCTGCCTGAGAAAACTAAAGGCTGATTAAAGAATTTGCTTTCTTCCAGCCAACACCTAAAGATAGGGCCCCAATTTCTCAGTCTCTGTGAGAGGGTAGGAGCCTAACTTTAATAAGCACTGGTTAGCAAACCCAGGTTGGGTTCACATGGACCAACCCTCTTCCTGCTTTTTGTCATTTTTCACTTCCTGACTCTGTTGAGACCCTGCTCACCCCCTCCCTCTTCTCTCACCCTTCCTTTGAAATGCCCAGTTACCTCTGCACAAATCAAAGGTTGGGTTCAGTTCATGCTGGACACTTTTTCCTATTCCAATAGGATATTACTGATTAGAATCTATCCTTAACACTCTAACTAGTGTCTGGCTTTATCTTTGATACCTTCTCTGTTCTATATTGCCTCCAATGTTTGCCCCTCCCCCTTTATCAGTCTCTCCTTCCTCCAGGCACATAGGATCTTGCTTCTAAAGTTCTGCTTAATCCTATGGGCCTGCAGTGTTCGCTCCACTTCTGTTTATCTCATTTTAGCTCTTGATGATCTCCTTCCTTTGACCTCCTATGGGACTTGGATTTGGCAGTTCTTCCTGGGGAAATAAAGATATGCTATCTCATATTGCTTTCTATGTAAAGGTCCTATGTTTACATCTGGTTTTGAGTTTCTGGAGGGCAAGAAGAGCATCTTGTACATTTTTGTGTATCCCAGGCCTCAAGAAGGCTTGTACAATGGGCAATCAAAAGTATGTATTGTCAATGATGGCTTGTAATAGGTGACTGTTCAGTTCTTGCATTACCTACCTTTACTCAGAAAACAATGGCTCTGTTTTTGAACAACTTAGTCTGTTGGAAGAGACATACAGAAGCACATATATAAACTACTCCTTGGATGGGCAGTTTAATGAAATAGATAAGAGCATAGCATTTGGAGTCACATTGGCCTAGAATTCCTTCCTCTTAATTCACCTTAAAAAAGTCATGGACAAGTTTATATCACTTCTCTGAGCCTCATTTCATCAACTATAAAACAAGCATATCATGTTTCTCACTGGGTGACTGTGGTTGGAGGGCTAAGTATTATAACAATACCTATGCATATTAAGTACCAGTAAATGGAGTCAATGAAAAGCATACATTAGCCACACAAAATGTGTCAGGGATAGATAATTAAACAAGTGTGGAGTTGGAGGGGAAGAAAGGAAAGGAATGAAATAGGAACTGGAGCAATTGGGGAACCTGGAACTTCAGGGTAAGGGGATCTGGAAAGACTTCTCAGAGGATGGGATAGAAAAAGGGAAAGGAGGGTGTCTTTTATTTAGATATAAGATATGCATTTTCATGTAATTTACTGATAGTGACATTTTCCCGTGGTCACAGAATTTATAAGTGGCACAGCTGGGATGGACCCAAGGTTATCTCATACCAGAACCATGTTTTTCCCAGTTTTCTAACCTCTCTTCCTTACCCAGTTACAAGTTTCTGGGCATAACCCATATGAGTACATTAAAAACTTTAAACTGTCTTACATAATGATAAAAGGACCAATCCAACCATTGGTTATAAGAAGTATAAATACACACCCAGCACTGGAGCACCTAAAAACATAGAGCAAATATTAACAAATATAAAGAGAGAAATTGATGGTAATACAATAATAGTAGGGAACTTTAACACCCCACTTACATCAATGGATATATCATCCATACAGAAAATAAACAAGAGAACAGTGTCTTTGGGGGTGTCTGGGTGGCTCAGTCAGTGAATCATCTGCTTTCAGCTCGGGTCATGATCCCAGAGTCCTGGATCAAGTCCCGTATGGGGCTCCCTGGTCAGTGGAGAGCCTGCTTCTCCCTCTCCCTCTGCTGCTCCCCCTCCTTGTATGCACTCTGTCTCTTTCTGTCAAATAAATAAATAATAATTTTAAAAAATCTCTATATAAAAAAGAAAACAGAATGACACATTTGACCAGAAGGACATAACAGGTATAGACAGCATATTCTATCCCCAAACAACAGAATGCACATTCTTTCTAAGTGTATATGGAACATTCTCTAGAATAGATCACATATTAGACCACAAAATAAGTCTTGATAAATTTGAGAAGATTGAAATCATACCATACATCTTTTCTGATCACAACAGTATGAAACTAGAAATAAATCATAAGGAAAAAACTGGAAAAATGCAAACATTTGGAAGTTCAAAAACATGATATTAAACAACCACTAGATCAACAAAGCATTCAAAGATGAAATAAAAAAATTACCTGGAGATGAATGAAATGAAAGCACAACAGTCTGAAATCTTTGGGACACAGTAAAAGCAATTATTATCATCATTATTATTTTTTAGTAAATAAAAAATCTCACTTCAAGAGAGAAATATATAGTGACACAGTCCTATCTCAAGAAATTAGAAAAAACTCAAACAACCTAACCTTATACCTAAAGGAACTAGAAAAGAAGAGCAAACAAAGCCCAGAGTGAGTAGAAGGAAGAAAATAATAAATATCAGAAATGAATGACATAAAGATAAAAAGAAAAAAGAAAAAATCAGTGAAATGAAGAACTGGTTCTCTTAAGAAAATAAACAAAATTAATAAACTCTTAGCCAGACTTACCAAGAAAAAAAAGAGAGTCAAAATCAGAAATGGGAGAGTACAACTGACACCACAGAAATACAAAGGATTATAAGAATACTACAAAAAATTGTTATGCCAACAAATGGCACAACCAAGAAAAATGGATAAATTTCTAGAAACACGTAATCTAAAACCGAATCAGGGAAAAATAGAAAATCTGAACAGACCAATTACAAGCAATGAAATTGGTAATCAAAAAACTACCAAAAATAAACCTCCAGGACTAGATGGATTCAAAAAGGGAATTCTACTAGACATTTTAAAAAGAGTTAATATCTATTCTCCTCAAACTCTTCCAAAAATAGAGGACGAAGGAAAACCTCCAAATATATTCTATAAGGCCAGTGTTACCCTGATGCCAAAACCCGACAAAGAAACCACATACACACACACACAAAATAATAAAAAAATTAAATAAAAAGAAAAAGGAAGGAAGGAAGGAAGGAAGGAAGGAAGGAAGGAAGGAAGGAAGGAAGGAAAGGCCAATAACCCTTATGAATGTAGATGCAAAAATCCTCAACTAAATACCAGGCAACTGCATTCAACAATACATGTGTTAAAAGAATCAAACACTGTGATCAAATGGAATTTATTCCAGAGATGGTAAAGATGGTTCAATATTCACAGGTCAATCAACCTGATACACTACATCAACAAATGGAAGCATAAAAATCATATGATTATCTCAATAGATACAGAAAAAGCACTTGACAAAATTCAACATCTATTCATGATAAAAGTTCTCAATGAAGTGGGGCCAAATAAAGGTCACATATGACAAATCCACAGCTGACTTCATACTCAATGGTGAAAAACCAAGAGATTTTCCTCTAAGATCAGGAACAAGACAAGGATGTGTCCATTCTTACATCTTTTATTCAACATAGTACTGGAAATTCCAGTCACAGGAATAAGAAAAGCAAAAGAAATGAGACATCCATATTGCTAAAGAAGAAGTAAAACTTTCACTATTTGTAGATGACATGATACTATATGTAGAAAACCCCAAAGACCCCACCAAAAACTATTAGAAGTAACAAATGAATTCAGTAAAGTTGCAGGATATAAAATTAATACCCATAAATTGGTAGCATTTTTATATGCTAGTAATAACATAGCAAAAAGAGAAATTAAGAAATTTCTCTCACCATTTACATTTTCACCAAAAGTAATAAAATACCTAGGAATAAACTTAACCAAAGAATTGAAAGACCTGTACTCTGAAAACTAAAAAATACTGATGAAAGAAATTGAAGAAAACACAAATGGAAAGATATTCTATGCTCATGGATTGAAAGAATTATAATTGTTAAAATGTCCATATTACCCAAAGAAACCTACAGATTCAGTGCAATCCCTATCAAAATACCAACAGCATTTTTCACAAAAGTAGAGCAAATCGACCTAAAATTCCTGTGGAACCACAAAACACCCTGAATAGCCAAGGTAATCTTGAAAAATAAAAACAAAGTTGGAGGTATCACAATTCTGGATTTCAAGATATACTGCAAAGTTATAGTAATGAAAACAGTATGGTACTAACACAAAAATAGACACATAGATCAATGGGACAGAATAGAGAGCATAGAAATAAACCCGAGATTATAGCATCCATAATCTATGACAAAGGAAACAAGAAAATACAATGGGGAAAAGACAGTGTCTTCAATAAATTGTGCTGGGAAAACCAGACAAATGCATGTAAAAGAATGAAACTGACCACTTTCTTACATTATACACAAAAATTAGTTAAAAATGGATTAAAGATCTAAATGTGAGGCCTGAAACCATAAAAATCTAGAAGAGAATACAGGCAGTAATTTTTCTGACATTGACCATAGCAGCATTTTTCTAGATATATTTTCTGAGGCAAGAGAAACAAAAGCAAAAATAAACTATTGGGACTACATCAAAATAAAAAGGTTTTGTACAGTAAGTGAAAATATCAATAAAATGAAAAGGCAACCTACTGACTAGGAGAAGATATTTGGAAATGATAATAAGGGATTAGTATCCAAAATATGTAAAGAATTTATGCAACTCAACACCAAAAATGTCTGACTAAAAATGGGCGGAGGACCTGAATGAACATTTTTCTAGAGAAGACCTATATGTGGCCAACAGACACATGAAAATGCTCGACATCACTAATCATCAAAGAAATGCAAATCAGGACCACAATGAGCTATCAGCTTACACTTTCAGAGTGGCTAAAATAAAAAATACAAGAAATAAGTGTTGGACAGAATGTGGGAAAAAAGAACACTTGTACACTGTTGGTAGGAATGTAAATTGGTGCAGCCACTGTGGAAAACAGTATGGAGGGTCCTCAAAAAATTAAAAACAGAAACACCATATGATCCAATAATTCCACTATTGGATATTTACTCAAAGAAAATGAAAACACTAATTTACAAAAGTATATACACCCCTATGTTTATTACGTCATTATTTATAATGGCCATGATATGGAAGTAACCTAAGTGTCCGTCGATAGACAAATGTGTGTGTGTGTGTGTGTGTGTGTGATGTACGCACACCACATTATTCATATATATATGAATATATATGAATATTTTATAGCCATAACTAAGGATAAGATAGTGACATTTGAGACAACATGAATGGATCTAGAGGGTATTATGCTGAGTGAAATAAGACTGAGGAAGACAAATACCATATGATTTTGATTTTTACATGATTTCACTCATGTGAAATCTAAAAAAAAAAAGAATAAACAAGCAAAATAAGTTCTATGAACACAGAGAACAAAGTGATGGTTGCAAGAAGAGAAGGGGGAGGATGGGCAAAATGAGTGAAGGGGAGTAGGAGATACAGGCTTTTAATTAGGGAATGAATAAATTATGGGAATAAAAGGCACAGCATAAGGAATACAGTCAATGATGCTGTAATCGTGATGTATTGGGACAGATGGCAGCTGCACTTGTGGTGAAGGTAGCATAATGTATAAATTTGTTGTATCACCATGGCGTAAGCCTGAAAGGAATGTAACATTGTGTTTCAACTACAGTTGAAAACAAGAATGCAAACTGAACTTTGCAGCTGCAAATAGTTGCTCTATCTGCTCTGACTAAAAAGTCTGTGTAGGGATGGGTTAAAACACTAGCTTCACCAGAAAAGTCCCTCTAACCTGCTTTGAATATATTGGCTTGTGCAAATACTGGATATTTTTAACTGGCAGGAACAGAATTCCCACCTAAAGCAGTTTAAACAGTCAGGAAATTTAGTATTTCTCATAACAGGAGGTAGGGCAAGCCCCAGGCACAGTACCCTAACCTAATCCTTGAACCTATGGCTCTATTTCTCTGCAAGTCTTCGTGCTCCCCCTCCTTGTGCTCCCCCTCCTTACCCTCATCAGTGTGTAGGCTCAGTCCTAAAGAGGACTGCCCTCAGAGTTTCAAGAGGGCTGAATTAGCAGCCAGGACTAGTGATGTCTGTTCTGTGTGAGTGAGAGAATAATCTTTCCCTGAGTCATGGACTAAATATTCCATTTCTTTAGTCTGACTGGGTCAGACCGTGGGTCCCACCCTGAAAAAAATAGCAATTAACAAGGGGAATACTCTGTACTGATTGGCTGAAGGCAGGATACTTAAACCAATTAGTGACAAGAAGGATAGGATTGCTGTGATTGGCTGATACTAATCAGGGCTCTTTTCTGCAGTCCGGGCTGGTAGGTACGTTGCCTCCCCAGAGGACTGAGATTCTAAATATGTTAGTTAGGTCTAGGGGTGCCTGGGTGGCACAGCCGATTAAGCAGCAGACTCTTGGTTTCAGCTCAGGCCATCAGGGTGGTGAGATGGAGCCCTGTGCTGTGCTGCTTGGCTCCGTGCTCAGCGAGGGAGGCTGCTTGAGATTCTCTCCCTCGCCCTCTGCCCCTCAGCCACCTGCTCTTGCACTTGTGGGTGCTCTCTCTCTTCCTCTTAAATAAATACATCTTAAAAAAATATTTTATTTATTTATTCATGAAAGACACAGCAACAGAAAGGCAGAGACGTAGGCAGAGGGAGAAGCAGGCTCCAGGCAGGGAGCCTGATGTGGGCCTCTATCCTGAGACCGCGGATCACGCCCTGAGCCAGGGGCAGGTGCTCAACTGCTGAGCCACCCAGGCGTCCCTAAATACATTTTAAAATATGTTATGTCTAGTACAGTTTGGTCTTGATGAATCAGAATGGATACTAGGTGTGAACAACAGTAAGCCTGTCTGTTGTGTTCTGATTATCAATCCTAGATAGGTAACCACAATGTGGGTTTTCCTAGGAAGGAGGAAAGGAGAATAAATCCTGGGTAGGCAGCAGGTGACTAAGTCTGTTATGTCTCTAGCTGAGGTTAGGCTTAAAGGACAGCTAAGGTAATCCCCAACCTGTTTTCTAGTCTGACAGCTTGATATGTGGCCCCAGTGATGACGGCCCCAGGCAGTCTTTTAACATGCTGTCTTTAAATCAGTCTCTTCTAAAAGGTGAGCCTAAATGTCATCTGAACCAGGCAAGTCCGACTACCTCCTATGTGGGGGACCTGACCATGAGTCAGTCAAGTCGGGTCTCTGTTTAGTGCCAGGACAAAATAGAATTGCTTGACACATAGGCAAAGTGAGTTAAGCTAGGCTCTGCCTAGAGTGATCTCCTCGCCCAACTAAAAGCTTTAAAAAAGTCCTTCATCAGGGGGTGCCTGGGTGGCTCAATCAGGTAAGCATCTGACTTTTGATTTCAGCTCAGGTCATGATCTCAGGGTTGTGAGATAAAGCCCCACATTGGCTCCATGGTCAGTGTGGAACCTGCTTAAGATTCTCACTCCCCCTCTGCCACCACCCCCCATGCTCTCTCTATAAAAAGTCCTTCATCAGTCTTTGGTTTACTCTATCCTTAAAATTCCTGTGGAGCCTAGGCAGGTTAAATCAGATACAGGTCTGATTATGGGAGATTTTGAGAGGTATATGGTTATATCATTTTCAAGTATGGACAGTAAGTAGATTAGATTGTAAGAAATGTGTTATAAAGCCATATATATATATAGCTTTTAAAATTTAATATATATAAATGTATTGTTTATAGTGAGCTTATCAATTATTTGTATTTAATTATTTGCTTTGAAAGTACTTATGGTGGCTTGACACCAGTGTGTTCAGCCAATTACTTTAACCTTTCCCCCAGAAATCTTGTTTGCACTATTGATTTGGACTATCAATGCAGAGTCTGAAGTAATAAGGTTTTGGCCTATTCCTGATTTTGCAAGGAAGATTGAAATCTTATGTGTTCATCAGATCGATTTTTTATTGGACACACAAAAGGGTGTTTGGTCTTTGGGTGCTAGCTACTTGCAGAGTCAGCTGGAGAGAAGAGTTTTGGTTTTTGTAGGTTTGTTTGCTATTATTATTGTTTGTTTAAGGATAAATGTGGAGCCATATTGCTAGGATATATTAAATGGAAGTGTAGAGGGATAGTTTGCACAATCTGAATGTGAATAGTCAAATTGGTCCCAGAAAATTAGCTATATAAAGGCTGGCAGTGTAGCCAAGTTAATGGAGCATTGGCTCACAAGAGAAACTGAGTTTTGCTTTGTACTAGCTGGCTGGTGACCTTGGACAAATCACTCAACTTCTCTGAGCCTTAGTCACTTTATCTAGAGTTTTACTAGGCCACCAGCAGCAAATACTTATGGCCACATGGAAGATAGAAAATACACATGAATAAAGAGGACTTGAAACAAAACAAAACAGAATATAACAATAAAACAGAAAGCCAACAAAACCCCAACTTTAACGAGAGACTGTTGGGCAATGGAAGATGGTGGGGATGGGGACAGACCACAGCCCCATCTAAAAGGTGAACCATTATTCAGCTTCAAGTTGCATGCAGGCCTCAGGTGACCAGATCTTTTGATTTTTTTCTCTTAAAGAGAAGCTGAAAAATCCAGATTTTATGCAAAATCTTTTCTTTATTTTGGATGAATGTTCTTAAATATTGGAGGAAACAATAAACCTGTGTGCACCAACACTCTGTAAACAAAATGAAATTTCCCGCTGGGCTAAATTCAGCCTGGTATTGCTACTTTGCAAGGTCTAGACAAGATGAACCCAGAAATCTGTTGCAGGTATAGAATGCTTTGACTCTGTGACTTGAATTTAGAACATCTCCTCAGAGTCATACCAGCTTTGATTTGGAAGAGGTCCTAACAGGTAAGTGGGTTGCCTCTCATGCACTATCCCTTGGCAATTGTTACCTAATCTCTTTAGCTGTTCCGTAAGACAGACTGTTCTGAAAAGGGACTCTGAAGGTCTTCCCTGAATGAAGAAGAAACACCTTGTCCAGCAACTTCTCTGATTGGTTCTAATTCTGTCATCTGGAGCAACACAGCATGCAGTGTCTTTGGTGTCTTGGAGCTTTAGTCCTGGGTGAGCCTGCTTCCATTCACTAACACACCAGACAGCTGTTTCCTGGGCAGTCAGACTCTGAAAGGTCTTAGAGCACAGAACACGGGATGAACTAGAGATGTTTTTCTAAAAGAGAATTCAAACAGATCCTCTTCCATCATCACCGTGTGCTGTGGGTGGAACAAAGTCTGGACTGCTCATGGCGAGCCACAGTTCCTTCATCTGGGCTAAAGGGGAGGGTCCTAGGAGGTGTGGACTGGGAAGCCACAGCTAATTTGGTGGGTGGCATGAGGGTACAGGTGTGATGTGTCTTCTTCAGAGGGTCACCATTGGGAGATCTTTGTTTTCTAGGATGGGTCATCCTGGGGGTGTCATTTTATCCCAGAAGGGTAGTAATGTACTTGTTTCCATTTCTTACCTCATTATAACCTTAGGACACTTTCTCCCCATCCAGGACTGACCTGGAATCACTTTATCCCATGTAGTCCCTTGCCAGGCTTTTTAATAGAGAGCACAGATGGGGCTTTTGCTCCCTCCCACAGATGGAGGGAGATGGGGAAGTTGCTGTTGCTTGCCCCTGTGTATGTGTAGTTCAGGAGGTGCTTGGAGCAAGAGGTGAATGCCTGGATGTGGGTCAGTCCTGAAGAGAAGCAGAGGGGCTCAGCTACAGTTCAGAACTGTTCTAGTGTGTGTGTGTGTGTGTGTGTGTGTGTGTGTGTGTGTGTGAGTGTGTGTGTGTGAGAGAGAGAGAGAGAGAAAGAGAGAGTGAAATACTTCTTCCTAAATGTGACTGTGCATTATAGTAGAGTCTTCATGACATATTGTGCGAATAATCCTTCACATGCTCTGTGATTTGACCCATAAGGCCAGAACAGGGAAATTAACTAGGTGTAATAAATAATAAAGAATCTGGTGAATATTTAGGGTCTGGTAATGATGATAAATCAGGTTTGAAATGTTCCTTGAGGTGATTGTGAGATTCTGAGAAATGAATCCAGAAAGATTGATTAGAACCTATTGCTGTTCAGAAAATCTACTGCAAAAAACACAGGGAGGTATTGCGAGGCTAATAGAAAAGGCGAATACAATCCACCTTGGCCTCTAAAAAGCAAATGAGTGTAATCAACAAATGTCATTGCTTTTATGGGCAAATGCATAGAAGAGCAAGAGAATCCCGAAAGCACCTGGGGAAAGTGTTGATTTGATCAGTGAAAGCAAAGAATGAACACATTTGGCTTTCTCTATGGTCCTTACTTCCTTTGAAGCTTTATTGATTCATTTATTTGTATATTTGGCTATTTATCTGTGCAATTTAATGAAAGGCCTCTATTGAAGAAATAAAGCTCTATGTTTTTAAGAGTTTGTGCTGCCAAAATTTGTTCTTTTTAGGGTCACATACTTGTTTTTCAGCTCTTGGTGTGAAGATTCATATCTTACGGTTTGTTCAGCTGTACTAGGTGGGGGTTTATGTTGAATGCTTTAGTGATGTATTATCCCATTCTTCTAAAATCTGGCCCAACTTGTTTGGTGAACTTAGTAGTAACAAAATACCGACCCTTTTGGAAGATAACGGAGGGAAAGAGTAACCCTAATCCTGTAGTTTTTTTTTTTTTAAGTCAGACAAAACCTTAGCTGTTTAAAGGAAATGGAAGCATAAAGAAGCCATGTGGGCAAGAGTGGTAGTTAGTAGAATGAATAATTTGTGATATAGCAGGAAGAAGATGGGCTTGGGTGCAGAATTGTCTGCATGACTTTGGGCAAGTTACTCAACTCCTTTGGGCCTGTTTCTGCCTGAGTAATATGGGGGGAAATATGGGAGGAACAAATTTGTATCTCTTGGAAATTAAAGTAGAAAACATGGGTCAGAGCCTATCACTGAATATGGCACATAGTGGCTCCCTTCTTCTCACTTGGTGGCCTTCTGTCTTCACATATTTATTGTTCAGTCCTTGGCACATAATGAGGACTTAAGATTTGTGGGTTCATGTACAGAGGCCGGGAGTCAGCATTCTCCAAAACCCTGGTGGCAGACAGCCTGCCTCAATGCTGCTCTCTGATCTCTTGTTTGGAATCTAGAGTAAATTATGGGAGCTTATTTGAGCATCATGCTTCAGGGAGAATGTATGGTGCCAGACACAGTCCTTACTCTCATCCCACACATATTCACACAGGCAGGGCATGCCAGGCAGACCTTTGTTAGTGCATATTCTAGGACCTTCCCTGTCTCCCCAACCCTGCTCCCTGGGATGAAGAGAGGTAGGTGATGGTGGTATACCAGGTTCCAAATTAAAGACTAGAGTTTGAAGAAGTTTGTCTTTCCTCCTTCATTTCATAATGTGAAGTATGAATAGAAATGTTGATGCTGTGTAAATAAATTATTTGATTAAACAGGACATCAGTATGGTCAATGGTTAGACTTGGCAAGAAACTCGAGGCAAGCTGGTAATGGTTTTCCTAATTTACTTGAGGATGAATAATGCAGGAAGCTCATCACACTCATCCACAGATAGATTTGAAAGAATTTGATCCCCAAAACTAGAGAAGTGGTTGAGAAGGAAAAATACTGCCATGAAGCTGGTTTTACTGCTAGAGAAATCTGGAGCTGCAAAAAGCCATGTTAAAATCACATCACAGATCTGTCTTTAGCCAGAAGCGGAAATTAAAAGTTAAAGAGAAATGTCTCTCTCAGACCTGGTTTTATTACTCCACTTCCATACTGGGTGGTCTGTTTAAAGATTGGCCCATTAAAGCTATTGTGCATTAACAAGGCTTTCCCCCAATGGGCCATCCCAGTTGTGTGACTCCACTGTTTGACAGGAAGTGAGTTATCATGAGAAGAAGGCCCATGGGTGAACAGTGGTATGTCACTGCAAGGGTTTCTAAAAATATGCATGCTGTCTTCAATTGGCTGCAAATTATGGCTAATTGAGGGCACTGGGGGCATTTTATGACAGATGAATATGCAGTTAAGATGCCCTGCTGTCCCTGAGAGGAGATGAAATGTTCAACTATCTTTGGAATATGAATCACTGTGTCAGACCTTTGGGATATTTCTAGTGGCTGCTACTCTGAGGGAAAAAGGATGAGACTATGATTACCCATTACTATTGGCTTAGTTTCATTGATTAGATTAGCACTGTCCTGATGGGAGACCACTATAGTATAGACCCTTCTCCCTCTAATCCATCCTTCTTACCCTCCTACAAATATGTTAGGCAAAGTTCTAGGTTCCCGAAGATACATCGGTGAGCACCATAGAAAAAGTCCCTGACCTTATGTACAGTGCTTATGTTCCTTTCTCTCTCTCTCTCTCTCTCTCTCTCTCTCTCCCTCTGTGTGTGTGTGTGTGTGTGTGTGTGTGTGTGTGTATGTAGAGGGAGACAAACACTAAAACGAATATATGTTTTTTTATATACACATAATTATACCCATCAGTCTTTTTGTCATTTAAAATCTGATCTTGTGATCAATTAGATATTAAAAACCAAGTAGAGACATTTAGGACCTGTGAAATCTTTCCAGATACTCCCTACTACCTCAAAGAATAGCAAAAGGGACAAACTACAAAGTGTCTGCTTTTTGGTTTCCAAGTGTATAGTCATGGGCCACTTCTGAATTGGACAATCAGATGGAAGCCTGGGAGCAGGAGGCAGGTGTAGTGAAACTCCAAAATATTCTTGAAGAGTTAAAGGACCTCCTCTCTCCCACTCTAGGAGCCAGGCAGGTCTTTAATGTCAAGAGGAACTCTAGGGTTTGATTCAAAACAGGCTAGTACTAGAGGCCCCCTGAGGCTTAGCCTCACTTTGATTTGGATCAGTGGTTCTCCAGGTGTGGACCAGGGCAGGATCCCCTACTTGCACCAGGTCACCTGGTATGTTGGTATCTTTGCTGCATAAATAGGAATTACCTGGTGTCTTAGCTCAGGCTGTTGTGATAAAATGCCACAGTGGCTTGATGGCTTAAACAACAAATATTTATTGCTCATAGTTCTGAAGGCTGGAAGCCTAAGACCAGGGTGTCAGCATGGTTGAGTTCTGGTGAAGACTGTCTTTCAGGTCATAGACTGCTGATTTATATCCTCACATGACTGAAAAAAAGTGAGCTGTGTCTCTGGCCTCTTCTTATAGGGCCCTAATCTCATTCATGAGGTCTCTACCCTTATGACTTAATCACCTCCCAAAGGTCTCACCTCCAAAGGTCTCACCTATCACATTGGGAATTATACTTCAACATATGAATGGGGAGGGTACACAAACATTCATTCTGTAACACCCCCCGCCCCCGTTGGTGTGTAACAAATTATTACAAATCTAGAAGCTTAAAACAACCTACATTGTTATCTCACAGTCCCAGAGGTCAGGGACCTGGGCAAGGCTCACCCAGATTGTGTCCTCTTATGAGGCTACAAATGAAGTGTTGTCTGCCCAGGTTGTGGAAGAGCCCACCTGTGGAAGAATGTTGCCACCCAGGTTGCTGGCAGGATTCACATCCTTGTGGTTGTCAGGCTGAAGGTTATGCCTTTTGGCTGGCAGAGGCTGGAGGCTGCTTCAGCTCCTAGTGGCTGCCTACAGTTCTTGGCCCACTTAGGTTTTTCCAACATGGCCACTTATTTGATCAAACCAGCAAGAAATTTCTAGAGTGAGTCTTCTGGCAAGATGGAGTCTTCTATAACAATCTAATCATAGAGGTGATTCCATCATTTAACATATTTCATTGGTTGAGAAGAAAGTCATGGGTCCCACACATACTCATGAGGAAGAGATTACACAGAAGCATGAGCCAGAAGGATGGCATGGCTGGGGGGAGCCAAACCTGGTTTACCTGTTAGAAACAAAATAAATAAAATAATAATATAAATAAATAAAATCTTAAAAAAAAAAAGACCGATGGATTGTATGAATGTCAGTATCCTGGTTGCTATAGTATAGTATAGTTTTGCAAAATGTTACCATTGGTTACAACTGCATGTGACTCTGATTTTCTGAACTAAAATTTTAATTAATCAATAAAATAGAGCCTGGATTTCACCTTTTTTTTTTTTTTTTGTATTTCACCTTTCACACCTCATCTTTGCTGTCCTCAGTCATCTGGAGTAGATCTTTATTAAAGGACCTTTCTGTTTTCTTACCCTCAAGCTGTCTGAGGAGGAGGTCTTAACTTTGGTTAAGTCACTCCCCTCTTTTTACAGAAAGTGTTCTCCTCAGCTGACTGGCATTGTTGGGTGAGAGTTTTGGACATGGAAAATCCAGCAAGTTGAGATATGGAGTGTCTTGGGAGGTCAGGGAAACATAGCTTCCACTTATCTCAGGGTCACAACCTGTAGCTGCAGTAAATCAAGAGCAAAAGCAAGACTCCAAAGGCATACCCCTGGATAGCTTCCTCTTGCTCCCCACTGAAAAAACTAATATGCTGCACCAAAAGAATGGTAGATAGATTTACTTCTCTTGTGACATCATTGCACCATGTGGTTCTGACGTTAGTAGCATAATTATTAGATCAAGAAATCAAAAAGCAGCAGCACTCTGTCCTGTTCATCTCTAGCACAAGGGTTTACAGTAAGCATTTGTTGAATGAATGAGTGAGTGAATGAATGAATGAATTCTGAGGCTGACTTTATTACTGCTCAGTTCCACTTGGGGGAGGAGGTGTCAGAAGCAGTGGCTCTCTAAAAGAAATGATACTTGTCAAGATCCATTTCTCAAGGCTGGAATCAGTGTCAACATAATATTGTTTTATTTTATTCCCACTGATTTGCATTGTAGGTGTTTGCTCGGGGTGAACAATTACCTTTTTTTTTAAAGCTCTATCTATCTATCTATCTATCATCTATCTATCTATCTATCTATCTATCTATCTATCTATCTATCTATCATCTATCTATTTATTTTAGAGGGAGAGACCTAGCGCACAGGGGGAAGGACAGAGGTAGAAGGAGAGACTCCTAAAGCAGACTCCCCGTTGACTGCAGAGCCTGACGCTGAAACCACGACCTGAGCCAAAACCAAGAGCCACCCAGGCACCCCCTGGTTGAGCAATTCTTTTTCTTTTGGTTGAGCAATTCTAAACAAAAGTTAAGAGTGTTTAAAAGTATTGAGCTAGATGCTTGATGAGGAAAGCAAATTTAACCTTTTGGATCATGGCAAGTTGTTACTTCTGGATTTTTAATATTAGGAAAAGCATCCTTTTAACAAAATTTGAGTTTAGGATTGGAGCAGGAGCCCTTGCTTAGCTGGCAGCCTTACCATTCCTTTCAGGTCCGTGATGCCCCCTACCACTCTGCTGAGCTATCTTCCCAGGGAGGTGACTCATGCAAGATGTTCTGCAAATTCTTTCTGATTGATGGATTGAAGCTACACGTCATCTTCTCAGCATCTCAATAAAGCCAATTCTGCTTAGAACAAATCACTTTATTCCTTCAAGAGTTCCACTTTATGAGTTTTTGAATGCAATGTCTTCATTGAGAGAAGCATATCTGCAGAAGTATTAAGTGGTCTACTGTATAGATAAAGGAGGGTTGTGTTTGGGCCCCCAAGGAGTATACATTCCAAACATGAGTTTGAGTCACTGGCTCATTTAGCCTGGTATCTAATGGGTGATCAACCAGCCTAACCAGGTAGTTGTACTGGGTAAATTTCTCACCTCAGCACAATAGGCCAATAGGTCTTCTTATCTTGATGACTGATGGTCCTGTGGGCTGACTGCTCTTGGGGGACAAACCCCTAGCTTAAAATGTGCCCTGTGGGGGGAATTCATATGGACATGGCATTTAATAGAGAGTATTCTTTTTTAAAAAGAGATTATTATTTTATTTATTTATGAGAGACACAGAGAAGGGCAGAGACATAGGAAGAGGGAGAAGTAGGCTCCTCTTAGGGAGCCCGATGACAGACTCAATCCCCAGACCCGGGATTAGGCCCTGAGCCAAAGGCTCAACTACTGAGCCACCCAGGCATCCCTAATAGAGTATTCTTGATGTTCTTGTGGGATGTGATGATGATAGAGCCTAGGTGAAGTGTTAGGAACCAAAGTTCCAGACACCCACTGTGGGAAGTTGCTTGACTCTGGATCCCAGGGAGATCAGGGGAGGGACTGGGGCCAGCCTTAAGTTGTGTATCTGTAAGGAAACATTATCTACTGAATCAACACTGTGTCTTACATTATACATCTATAAGTCATATAAATCCTGGTGTCTAGGGTAATCAGAATAGGAATTTAAGGCTTTTGAAGTCTCTTTTGAAAATGGCAAAGGGTGGAGGGTGGAATGGGGAACAAATCCAGCCAGAAAATATAATCTTGCTCTTTGCTCTCTGTAAACTCCCACAGACTTTTCCTGATACTTAGCGGAAACCGCTTCTTCCTTCACTAGTCTTCACTAGTCTTTCTTGGTCAGCTCTTTATTGTGTACACTCTCTAGGTTGTTTGGGCTGAGTCATATGCAAACCCCCCCCCGCCCCCCCCCCGTCCCCCCCCCCCGCCGCATCCTCCCATATGCCCTCTTAGTTAATTACTGGTGATCTGATCTCCAGAGAAGAGCACAGGGCTGGACCTGCACCTTTAAATACTTCCTTTCTCCAGTAGGGCATGGTTTAGGGTGTAAGACAGAAAGGGGAAAGACTGCAACTTCTATACTTTAAAGTGTTTTGTTTTATTTCTATGGCACATGACTTTGCTAAATCTCAAGTGTGTTTAGAGTACTGTTATGATAAAAATAACAGAAATCTGTTTAGGGGGTCACTGAATTCACAGAAGCTTTTCATCATTTATATTTTCCTGATCAGTAGGATTAAAATTTCAACTACTATCAAGTAGGGGAGCTGTGAAATGTTTAGATATTAAAATAAGGTTCTTCTCAAAAGAGAGAAATCTATAGGTTGAAAATGCCACTTTTTTTTTTTTTGATAACTGTCTCAAGTTTTCATGGTTTAAAAAGTGTTTTGAAATTTAGTTTTTTTCTGATTTAGCTTAACCAATAAGAGGGTAAATGATCTCACTCAGCAGTATACTTATAACATGAACAGATTGATTAACTTAAATAAAATCCCTAATGGAATAGTTTCTTTAAGCAATAATTATCTTAGTTACCACAAGCACTAGGTGAAAGGTCACGGGGAGACTTTTTAGGGAGATCAGGTTGGCATGTCCTGCACTCATTGATTATCACAACAAGTGGGGAAAAAGAAACCCCCCAAACCAGACATTCTACACCTCCTGAGGTGATGCAGTAGGAACTCACAGTATTATCTATGGCATCTTGTTGCTAGAAATATCGAACCTAGATGTCTCTAGATCCAACTACTAGTTTCTAGAAAATGCAGCAGAAAGGAA
The DNA here is from genome assembly GCF_011100685.1 of Canis lupus familiaris. Taxonomy (NCBI): domain Eukaryota; kingdom Metazoa; phylum Chordata; class Mammalia; order Carnivora; family Canidae; genus Canis; species Canis lupus. The sequence goes on from NC_049240.1 coordinate 40,716,470, forward strand.
ACATGCTGGATGAAAACCAGTGATGCATTCAGTCACTGGACAAATGACTAATTTTCTTCAACAAATAAATGATATGGAGAAGAAAGGGAGAAACAGCTGTTTTGGATTGAAAGAGACTTAAGAAACTAACAAATGCTATTTGTGGACTTTGTTTGGCTATTGATTTGAACAAATTGGCTATAAAAATACATTTTTGAAACCAGGGAAAAATAAGGCAGGTTATTAGGTGATAATAAGAAATTCTTATTAATTTTGTTGGATGAGATAATGGCACTGTGGTGATGTTAAAAAGAAAAATGTCTCAGTCACTTCGAGATACATGCTGAGGTATTTATGGGCAAAATGGTAGGACATCTGGGATTGGCTTTGAAATGTAATAAGAAAAAAGGCAGGGGGCAGAGATAAAATCAAAATGGCAGACTTGTTGGTAATTACTGAAGCTGGGGCTAGGTACTTGGCATTCATATTCTTCTCTTTCTACTTTATATATTTGAAAAATTTCCATAATCAATGGTGAAAGTATAATTGAAACACATTCTAGTTTCTGTTTTTGTTTGAAGGCCTTAGAGACATGCAGCTGAAGACATAAATCATGGAATTGGCCATGCCTCTTGTTGATACTTCCATTTTTCTTTTTTTCTCACAGATATATTTTGTGTGTCTTTGGGATTAGGAAGTAGGAGTGCTGCCATCGGGCTCTCTTAGTTGAGAACAAGGATCCAGAGGAGGTGGTAAGTGCTAATCAGCTGGGGGAAATATGGGAGGGGCGGTGCTAATTTAACTGCCCGAGGGCTTTTGAGTGCTATGTTCTGAATGTTTGTATCCCCTCAAAATTCACGTGGGAAATTCCAACACCCAACATGATGATGTTAGAAGGTGGGGTGGTGATTCAGGAGGCGATTAGGTGAAGAGGGTGGAGCCCTGACAGATGTGATGAGTACTCTTAATAAGAAAGACCCCATGTCACTTCCGAGCCCCTTTTGCCATACAAATATATGATGGGAAGTCTGTGACCCAGAAAAGAGCCCTCATATCACCATGCTGGGTAGTCTGATCTCAGGCTTTCAGGCTCCAGAACTTTGGGAAATAAATATTTGTTCTTCATAAGCTACTCAGTCTGCAGTTGTTTGTTATAGCAGCTGGTACAGACCAATGAACTGGGCCATGTTTATTTCCAATGTGTTTCCTTTTTCTGCTTAGCTTGAAGCCACAGACTATGTCTTAGCTCTTGAGCTATCCTCAGTGCCTGCCAGTATGTCTGGGCAAAAGTTGGACACTTTGTAAATGTTCACTTGCAGAGTAATTAAATTTCCACTAGTTGGCACCAACTTTTTCTATGAGTGACCTGGTTAAGGCTTTAACAAATCACCAATGCAATAAGAAAGTTAATCTAAACAAATCCTTAGTCTTGAAGAGAAAATAGCCACTATAATAGGTGTCAGGAACATTATGCCAAATCAATACAGATCATCTTCATTATAGGTAGGCACTGGGCAGGTTTGGAGACGGAGTCACTGTACCTGCTTCTCAGCCTCATGAATTCTCATTATCATCTCCCTGGCAATAACAAACAAGTATAAAGCTAAGAACTAGTTTCTTAGGGAGAGTATTACAGGTGTGGAGGCACAGATTACTTGCAAATGAGGAGACAAAAGGGGCTTCAATAAAATTGCTTCCTATCAAGTGTAATAAACATGTACAATAAGTTATTATTAAGGATCTTTGAGGCAGGCCACATTAATGAGGTACTGAGACAACTAAATGAGATTTTAAGTAAAAAAAAAATCCCACAAAACCAAGAAGGCTAGAATAAAGATGAATGTAAAGAAGAGAGGAAAATGGAAAATGAAGGAAACAAAGAGGAGCAGATATGATGAAAATTGCCCTGCCATCCTGTTGGCAAGAGTGAAAGCAAATCTAATGACTTTCTCTGCTTTCGGTTTTAAAAATAAGACACATTTCTCAGATATGAAATGTGGTCCATTATCTGCCAATGCTGTTCTGAGTTGTCTTCAGGCAGCAAATATATGCCATAAAATAAACTTTAAACTCTCCACCCCCTCCTTTTTAGGAGTGGCACAACTCTAGCTGTTTGGAAAATTGGTTTTTGATGACAGTTTTTCTGCCCTTGCTAGAGAAATTCATTGATGAGTGTGATGTGTGTATGTGTGTGTGTGTGTGTGTGTGTGTGTGTGTGTGTGTTTGCTGTGGTTCATGGATTTTATGATGAACACCTTTTTTACATTTTAACATCTCTGGAACCCACATGTGTGTGACAGGGTTTAACTGGCAGGATTTTTTTTTTCCTTTAGTGCTGGTTTTCAAAGTAATGTTTCTTATTATAATTAGCCACATCTTAGGTTGTAAATTTGATTTATTTAGAGGTGAGGTGGGGGTGGAGAAGGAAGAAGAAAACAGAAGTGGAAGAAAATTTGATGCCATGTATAATGGCATAATTCAGAAAAACTGTTTTTCTTTAATTCTTATTATTTGTATGACCATTTGGGAATAAAAATGACATTTACTTGTATTCTTTGAATGAATCCATGAAAACTATTAAACTCTTCCTTCTGAATTCTCCTTCACTTTTTCCCCCCTACTCCTTCTCTGCTTCTCATATACTTGAGACTTTGGCTTAGTGCAAAGTTGCACACTTGCAACTTCCCAAAAGGTGCACATGACTTAGATTAACTATTGATTGGAGAAGAATCAGTCATGACAAGACCTGAGAATAGCACCAGAGCCATACCGTAGTGTGGGACACAGAGGTTTTTTGATATTTCAGAGAATTCCACTTCTGCTAAGTCCAAACACATTGACGTGTGCCCAAGCTGTACTTCTGCTTCTCTTTCGCATTTTGGGTGTTCTGGGCACAAGCTCATGCTCAATGCCAAGCAATTGCAAGCTTCAGCTCTGCAACTGTGAAATAAAAGAGCCTTGGTTTTCTCCTACTGGGAGGAATGCTTTTAACCCTTCAGAGCAATTCCTTTTGTTCCTTTCTGTAGCTACAGGTCTTTGGGACTCCCACTTAGAGGTGAAGACATTAACTATGATGGGCTCAGTTGGCATGTGTGTCATCTCACACACAGAGAGAGGCAGTGAAGCTGGAAACCCAGTCAGTTCTTAGTACTTTCAGGTCAGAAGTCTTAAATGTTGTTTTCATGAAGGATCAGGAATCTCTTAAACTCATTTTAATTTTGTGATACAGCTGAACTCAGATGAATGTGGGATAGCCTGCTGTGCTGGTGGGTTCAGCAAGATGATACCACTGAAAGTTATGAGGGAGAGAGCAAAGATGTCCCTCTAGATACTGGCTGCTGACAATTAGGCGATGAGTTTGGATAGTAGATAATAGAAAGCTGGAGTATACAGTCTCTGGCCATATCTATCACTCTGACAATGGACAAAAACTTAGTGAAAAATATTCATCAAGGCCATTGAACCAAATTAGTATAGGCAAGGTTTAAGAGTTCTGGCCATACACTCATTGCAGACAGTAGAAATTTGGTGATGTTCACTCATGCCCTATGGAAGTGTTCTTTTATGCATCCAGTCTCATCAGACCTAATCATTCTTTGCCAGAAACCAAACAAAATGTCACCTCTCTTTTGGAAAGATTTCATCATTGACAGAAACATAATTTCACTTATCCAGCAAGAGAAATGTTGACACTGACAAGAAGATAGTACCTTTTACCTTCAAAACTGTTTTATAGGAAACAATTTAAGTTAAAATAGCTTTTTCCTTTTTTTCTTCAATTTTATCAGGAGTGATTACTCCCTGCTGCTGCTGTGCCACGTCAGCCCACATCTAATAATTGCCCAAGATGGATCTTATCAGTTTCTGATTTAAAATAAAGGTTAAATATCTGGAGGACAGGTTCTGGGGTTGGAGCCTCTAAGGGGACCTTGGGTAAGGTTTACTGTCCTGGTAGGTTAACCTCGTAGGTGTAAGGAAGTAGAGGGGACATGAAAGCTCAATGCTGTGAGAGCTCCAGTGCTGGGGCTGCTTCTGAGCATCACCGCTATGTTGAACAAAGTCCCTGCAGGTAAAAGAGCTGTCCCAGGTCCTTAAGCAAAGACCTTATGGAAATAGGGGTAAGGAGTAAGTTAGGCAGGAGAGAACTAAGGAGAGTGATTAAGGGAGTTGGCTATGTGTCTATGTTCCCAACTAGATGTGGATATCTTTGTGGTTAGAAGTATGCCTTGGGCATCAGACTGCCTACCTTTAAAATCCTGCTTCTCCCCCTTCCTAGCTCTGTGACCTTTGGTGAGCCATTCTTTCTGAGCCTTAGTTCTCTCATCTGTAAAATGAGAATAATAATGATTCCTACCCCATCAGAGGCTTTGGTGATAATACATGTAAATCATTTAGCTTAGTTCCTGTCAGGTAGTAAGTGCTCAATAAATGTTACGCTAGCTTTTTATTCCTTCATCAATCATATTTCTCTTTCTTATCAGGCTTGAACTCTTCTGGGATGAGAATTGTATCTTATTCATCATTTTACTTTTGAATTTTCTTTCACCTCAGCGGCCTTAGAATGGACCTAAATGTGGTTTTGCCTTGCTTCCATGACATCCTCCTCCCCTTCTATGACATAGTTCTCTTTAGACCTCTCACTGGCTGCTCCTTCTCAGTTTTCCAAATCCAGGTCTCTAAACATCAGCTTTTTGCTTGGGCTTCTCTCTCTTTATTCTCTCTCTCAACTCCAGAAATGATGTTCCCTGAGCTGATCTCTCTTCTGAGTTCTGGACTCACATAGCTGGATTTTTACTAGACATCTCCACTTGGATGTCTCACAGACAAGTCAAATTTCAGAAACCCAAGTGCTCAAAATCAAACTATTGTTCCCCTTCTTCCCCCTCCTTTTTTTTTTTTAAAGATTTTATTTATTTATTTATTTATTTATTTATTTATGAGAGAGAGAGAGAGAGAGAAGAGGCAGAGACACAGGCAGATGGAGAAGCGGGCTCTCTACAGGGAGCCCAATGTGGGACTCAATCCCGGGACTCCAGGATCATGCCCTGAGCTGAAGGCAGATGCTTAACTTTTGAGCCACTCAGGCATCCCATTCCCCCTTATCAAAATATCTCAGTGTATGGCTCCACTATCCATCTAATTTCTCTGTCAGAAACTAGAACCTATCTCCTTTTCGTTTCCCATATCCGATTTATTAGCAATCTCTTTTGGCTCAGCCTACAAAGATCTCAGAGCCAACTCCTCCCCTCCACCTCTATGCCACCACTCTAATCTGGGCCATCTTTGTTTCCCTTCTGGACTATTGTGGCAGCCTATAAACTGTTCTCCCTGCCTCTGGCAGTCCATTTTCCATGAGCATCAGGGAAATCTTTTAAAAAATAATTATATCATGTCCTTTCTTTGATTGAAATCCTTCATGGCTTCCTACACACACAGCATAAAACCACAAGTCCCAAGAGAGCTTACAGAGCCCTGCAGAATGGGACCTGCCTGATTCTTAAGCATCCTGCATACCCATTTCCTACACTCAGCATTCTCTAGTCAGATGAGCCTTCTTTAAGTTGTTTTATGCTCTGGGATCTTTTCCTGGGTTATGCCTGATTTTGGGAGTACCCTTTTCCCAGGCTGCCCCTCCCATTCTTCAGAGCTTGTTTTGAATTGTTGCCTTCCAATGTGGGCCACCATTTCCTTAGTATTCTCTGTCCCAGCTTCCTTCATATAGCCCATTCCACAATTTGCAATTTGTAATTGCTTTATTTTTTCATGTGTTCCTTTATCCTGCCAAAGCACAGAGATCACATCTGAGTCATTTGTTGAGGTATCCTAGTATAGTACCTAGCATGTAGTCAGACTCTGTGAATACTTGCTGAATGAATGAATCCAGAAGAGTGCTCACTAGATAGATATGCATTGAATGAATGAAAAAAGTCATGTATAAAAGTATGATTCTTTTTAGGATTGATGGCATTGTTACCAATGCCAATTAGATTAATTAAATTAATTAAGCTCGATGGGTACAGAATGGTGTAGGCAAAGATTGGGGACTGTGGTGTCACTTGAATTGTGGCTCTACTTCTTATTAGCTTTGTGACCTTGGAAGTGTTTCTTAACCAGTCTCACTTTCATATTCTTACCTATAAAATGGGGAATTAAACCTCTTGATTTCAGAGGATGTCATGAAATAATGTATGTAAATCCCCTGGCTTAGAGCTAGCACAAGAGTGTCACTCAATACTCGGTCATTCATTTCTTTTCTTCTACCAGATACAAAACTCTGTGGAGTTTCAGGCATCAGCAAGTTGGTGAGAGGATAGTTTTGGAGGAGAGACATATTCTAGGTGCCAGCTTTCTCCTTTCCTCTCCCTCTCTAATCACAATGCATTAGGAATGTCAGGTCAGTGCAGGAAGCACACTTTTTCCAGCAGTGGAGGTTGCCAATCATTGTGGAATTTATAGGGTAGGTGATTGCCTTTGCTTTTTCTTCCTCAAAGTTTCAGATTTCAAATTCTCAGATCGTTCTGTTCAGAATATGACTATATTTGGGGGTAAAGCCCAGTGCCATTTCCCCCCTAATTTTCTAAACTGTTTTACAGCATAGTTATATGTTATATATTGACTCCTGACTCCCACCTCCATGATCTAAGAAGTCCACTCACATAGATACCTTGAGGCCACTAAGAGCTCCTAACCCCATTTCTATAAAGTACCATTGTCTTATTTGTTCGAAACACTGTTCTCTTCTCCTAATTCTCTTCTCCTGAACAGGTGATTGAGCTTTTCTTAGGATCCTCACTACTTTCTCTTGCTTGGCTTCTGGACTCCTTCCTTTCTCTTTTCTATCTCCTCCTTGTCCCTGTTCCTACCATCTTTCTTGATCTTTCTTCCTCAATCTCTCTGGTCCCTTATCTCCACTAATTTCTCCAGTAAGTGCTCTCTGGGCCCTCCCTGAGTAGCACAATTGGCGAAGCAAATGCTTACATGCCCAGTATGATATCTCTGGGTCTATCAGTGATTCCAGCCACAGATGTGAAGGACAGTCCAAGCCCTCCTTGCTTTTCTACCTCAGGACCTTCTCTAATGCCAAGGCAGCCTGCTAGTGCAGGAGAGTCATCACCCCAGGGACAAGTCTCAACCATTGGGGGATTGGAGCAGTGACCCTGGGTCCCGGTGACTGATTGGTTTGGCATTTGAAGGGCAAAGAAGAGTGTGGGATAGCTGCCAGGCTGTTGAGGTCGGGAAGACTGGGTCAATCCCAGGGATGATACTGTCAAGGTAGAGGTCATAGGTGAAATATCAAGTGAGGGTGAGTGACCTCAGGGCTGGATCATTATTTATTTTGTATTCCCAAGATTTAGCATAGTACTAGAATCTAAGGGTTCACAAAATGTTTGCTGAGGTAGCTAATCCATTTCTTCATGTGCCAGTGCCTTTAGGGAAAGCTTTTATGTTGATATGGTTTTCTTCAGAAAGCCAGGTGCAGCTATCCAGTCACCATAGTATTATCCTGGAGATACTGATAGATTTTTCTCTTTTATTACTTGTCCCATTGTCACACAAAACAGTATCAGATTCATAAAACTGCTATTTCCTTGTCATTTGTCAAGCCACTTTGGAAGTCGTTTGCTTTTAGGGGGAATTAATCTTCTAGAATATCAGTATTACATGGTATTTCAGTAAGCATCCTAAGTGATTCAGCAAACGTAAATTGTTTAGCATTTATGTATCACTTATATTCTCCAGGAGCTCAACATTAGTTAATTCTCATGATACTTAGAGATAAGTGTCATTTCAAGTCATGATTTGTATATGTTTCAAGTTCATAAGTGTTCTCCGCCTGCTTTTTTTGTCAGTAGCTATTTCATTTTCTGTCACGAAGACTTCCATTTAATTTTATTTACTGCATTCTTTGTGGACTTGGAACACATGATAACTTTTGTTTGATGCGCCATCATTAATTGAATAGCCTTGGGCTCAGAGCTGACCTCAAAGGTCCTGTGTCCTGCCTGGATATGTTCCCCAGAGTTAAAGGTTGACGACAGGGAGACTAGTGGCACAGGATAAACTAGCAAGTTGCTTCATGAACAGCAGAGTTGTCCTGGGTTCTAGCTGGTCCCACCGTTGGGAGAATATCAAGTAGGTTTCACAAAGACAAGCACCCTCAGACCTCTTCCCACTTCCACCCCGGATCCCTGAGTGGAGAAAGTGTGAGCATGAGCCCAGGAGTTAATACCAGTGTGTTACCCTTAGAAACGCTTGATTGAGTAAATGAAGACATACCAGAGAGGACACTGCAGTGGGATATATGCCCCTGGAGGTGCCACAGGGTATCTTGGTCTTTGAGGATCTACACACTGGGAAGCTTGGATACTAGCAGAAATCACCAAAGTTAGATCCATCCAGGTATAGAACAAGGAGGCCTGCCTTTCTCCAGTTAACTCTGGCTGTGGCTGTGGCTGTGGCTGGTATGACACTTCCAGCCCAAGCACCAGAACAGATGTGAACCCCAGCAGGGGGGATGACTTGACAGATACTGCTCCATTCCAATACCATGAAGAAGCCTCTTGGACCCAGATGCCTTACAGGGATGGAGAAGTTTGAAGGGTGAACCTTGATTCAGTATTTCCCAGTATTTACCCCCAAAGAAAGTCTTGAATTAGAAAAGACCAGGTTATATTGTACTGGAGAATGAACAACTTTCCACCCTCAGCAGAAATGGAAATCCAAGAGCTAAGCTAAGATTGGTTATAAATAAATTTGTAAAAATCAATTTTGCAAATTTTATTAGACTCTTATGACTATCAAACATTTTATCAATTATTTTGTTATTATACCGTTCAGCAAATGAGGGAATTGAAGCTTAGAGGATTAAATAACTCACTTGACGGCGCCCAACTTGTAAATGTTTTCCAGGCCAGGTCTACAAGACCCTGGACTATAGGATGCCAGGTCCATCTGATCTTTGCCTTTAACCTTTGCCCTAATTTAGCATTGGTGCTTCCTAACTTAACACCAAAGTGTTCTTAAGAGGCAGAGGAGCTCAGATGCATAGCGCTCCCGTGGTGGGTATGGATATGGGAGGGTGGGAGCTGGTTAGAGGTTGAGTCAGACACTGTAGGCAAACTGGAATTTCTTTGAGTATTTTTTAAAATTATATTTTATTCAAAGGACTCATATATGTTGTATTCCACATATTATATGTTTTCTCTACTTTTGAAATGTTTTAAATTATGTAACATTAAGAAAAATTAGTTTTCTCTGACAAGCCATTTATCCCTCTGTCTCCAAGTATAACTAAACCAACTTTGATGAACCCTCCAGGGTACATGTACCCCAGTTTGGGAACCAGTGGGTGGCCTCAGGCAGGTATAAGTTGGGGAGACAAGGTGTAGATTCATGTAATAAAAGAAAAGAAAAACAGAAAAGAAATGTACTTCTGTATGAGAAAACAAGGAAATAAAGTGAGAGAGAGAAAGGAGGAGAGAGGGAGATACAGAGACAGAGAGAGAGAGAGAGGCAGAGACAGAGAAAGAGAGACAAAAAGAGGATATTGATTGATTGATTGATTGGCCCAGAAAGTTAGGACAGGGTGTTAAGGGAGGCTATTGGTTCTGTGCCCTTAGGCCTGTGTGGCTGATTAGTTTTGTAGGCTAGAGGGTGACTGGGGTTAAAGTTGTTAGTTGCCATCATGTGGGTCATCCACAGCCACAGACCCCTCTCCTGGCCGTACATGTGAGGAGGGTAGGTCTCTGGATGGGCTTCATGAGACTAACTTTCCTCAGGACACCTGGAGCTGGAGAAAGAATTCTCCAGTGGGTGGGATTCTGACCATCTGCAGATATATTCTGGTGTCTGTCAGTGTTCTCTTGCTGCTCCTCTCTGACTCTGGGGATACATTTTTATTCATCAGATAACCTTCTGATTCCTAATTTGTGTTTCAGAACAGAGTATTCTAGATATTATACATGAATATTTCTACTGTTACAAAGATCATATATTTTTCTAAAGATTTGTTTATTTATTTGAGAGAGAGAGTGAGAGCATGCGTCCCTGCGCGTGCACATGAGCAGGGGAGGGGCAGAAGAAGAGGGAGAGAGAGAATCTCAAGCGGACTCCGCATTGAGCTTGGAGTCAGATCCAGGGCTCAGTTCCTTGACTCTGAAATCATGACCTAAGCCAGAATCAAGAGTTGGATGCTTAACCCGCTGAGCCATACAGGTGCCCCAAGATTGTATTTTTTATTATAAGTTGATACATTAGCATCCTGGCTTATCAGCACATTACCTGTGAATTGTTTTTAGCAAACACTGGGGTGAAAAGAAGTCAGATTTTGCACCTGCAAAGCTGAGGTGCAATCTCTGGGAACCACTGATTTGTAGACATGAAGACAAAGTCTCTGAGGCCAGGTCTGAGCATCTGGCCAGTGAGTTCCACCACCCTCTTCCATGTCATCTTTCTGTAAGGGATTCAATCTTGTACTTACGAGTTAAGAATGTGGTTATGAAAATGTTCAACCTCCCTAATAAATAGAGTCATACAGATAGATAAATGACATGGCATTTTTTAACTTAGCAAACTGACAAAATAATAATAATACCCAGCGTTGGGGAGCATGTGGAGCAAATTTCCCTTTCATTTTGCTGGAGAGAGGGCAAATTAATGTAGGCTTTCACTTTTTTTTCTTATGTGGTAAAAGATTTTAAAATGCTATTGCCCTTTGCTTCACCAGTTCTACATGTAGGTATTAATCCCAAGGAAACAGATGATGATGACTATATTGTATTATAAAAGAGGAAAATCCTACACACCCTTTACTGTTCATGCCCTTGAATAGGGAGTGGCTGAGTCGGTTGTGGTTCATATATGTGATGGAATACAGCAAAGCCACTAAAATGACCATGCAGCAGTACATTCGCAGGCATGAAAAAATGTTCCTCGTCTAGTTGAGTGAAAAAAAATGGACACTCTATATATAGTCTAATTCCGTTCTTGAATATCTAAGGGTATATATGGGTGCATATTTGTATATACACACATCTGTATGTTTGTGTATATGTGTCTATGCCTGTTGACAATGGCTGTCTCTGGGAAGTGGGATGGAGCTGCTAACAGAAATCTAACTGGTTCCTTAGCTTGCTGAGACATTAGGAGAGTCCTTGGCATTGGTCTACTCAGGCTTTCTAACTTTGCCCACCATCCTTGTGTTAGTGATCACTTCTTCCTGAATTTTTTAGACTTGGCCAGCCTGGCCTCTGGCTGTTCTCAACTGCTCTGCATTCTGACTTATTCCACTTCTGCCCTTCCCCCGACCCCCTGCTGCTCCCCACCAGTCCTGAGCCCCTCACACCACTGGGGTTTGATTCTTTACTAGTCCGTGAGCACTGTGGTTGTTCTTTGCCAAGCCTGGTGCCAAGACTTCTTTGCCTCTCTCCTGGCTCTCTCCGCTGTATGTATGCTTATTTAGTCAGCTTGCTGCTGTGGTTTCTTAGCTACCCGCAGTGAGGCCATGCCATCTGTTTGGCTTTTGCTCATCTCCAATGTGTTTCTCCCGTCTCCCATACGATCTCCACCACCCCCATGCCTTTGGCTGCCCACATGGTGAGACCTGTCACTCATTCCTGGAGAATGTCCAAGACAGTGGAGTTGAGTGGCAGTGAGTTCACCTTCCATGTGGGAGGACTGGCTGAGATCCAGTCTTTGCTGATGGCCCTGTCCTGCCATTCTCTATTAAGCATGACTTGTGCCTGGGGTGGATGACATTGTCTTTCCATGGAGAATTGGGCTTAACATGTGTGTGGAAAATGGCGTCACTGATGGGTAAAACAATGGGAATTAAGGGGAAAAAATGTTCCAGAAACTAGGAATGATACAGTGCGATATTTCAAAAGCATTACCCAAACTCTTTCTCTCTTTCTCAGGTAGCATCTCTATTTGTTCATCTAGTCCTAAGACATCATTGGAAGGAAGGTGCCAGAACCATAGATATTTTTAGGCAGATGAACCTGAGTTTGAGTTCTGGTTCTATTACTGATTATATAATAATATTGGGCAAGTTATTTTTTTAAATTCATCAGAGACACAGAGAGAGATGCAAAGACATAGGTAGAGGGAGAAGCAGGCTCCCCATAGGGACCCTGATGTGAGACTCGATCTCCAGACCCCAGGATCATGTCCTGAGCCCAAGGCAGACACTCAACTGCTAAGGCACCCAGGCATCCCAATCTTGGGCAAGTTCTAACTCTTTTTGTCTTTTACTTTTCCTCACCTGCTAAAAGGCAGTTTAGTAATAATAATAATGATGATGCTAATAGTTACTTATGTGTATTTACTAGAAACAGCTACTATGCTAAACCCTTTCATTTAATCCACTTAACTAAACTATGGTAGATACCATTAATTTCCCCTTTTATAGGTTGGGAAGAGAAATTTTAAAGAGGTTAGATGTCCAAGTTTAGACAACTTGTAAGGCACAGAGCCAGCATTTGAACCTAGTCAGCCAACTATGAGCCTATACTCCAAGACTGCCTCTCCTCTGAACCAGTGTAGGCAAAGTACCTCATATAGTGCCAGCACATACTAAGTGCTCAGGGGCATCCTGAGTTGACAGGAGGTCAGGCTTTAGAGTCAGGGGTTCTCTTTTTTATGGATATCCCAGGACTTTACAACTAAAACCCAGAAGGGGGCCAACTGCAGCTGTCTCTCTCATAACTGAGGCTGTAGGCTGAATCTTTCATTCCCTATATGACAGTGAGCAATGAAATTCCAGTTTATGATCTCCCATTCTCTTTATGGAGCCTCTGTTCCTGTGCCTCATCAATCATTGTCACTTTGAATTTTTGCAGTGTCTTACAAAATCAACCTATGTTGATCTTTCCATTGGTTTAAAGCTCCTGTAGTGAAGATCTATGGCTATCTCATCTCCTGAAATAGGCATTGTACCACATAGAATCTACAACAACAGACCTCAGCAATGACAATGAGGATGATAGCAATTGCATCAGCCACCCACTGTGATTAATGTTACCCCAGAGCCCACCACAGACACCCACTGTTTGGTGCACTAAGTGCTGAGCTCAGGGGTCTCAAACTCAAATTCCTGCTGGGCCAGGCAGGAGCTTAAATAAGGAAGTAGGCCACGTGGATGGCAGTAAACCAGAGCCCGTGGCCTCACCAGAGAGAAGACTGCTACTTAGCTCTGGTGGAATGTAGCCAGGCTGGACTATAGGCTCGCTCCTGTCAGATCTTTGCATTTCTCAAGAGAGATGGTAAATATGGATTTTTATGTGCAATTTCCCATGTAAAAATGTTAACAAATAATTAACATTAAGAAAAAAAAATCTTTGGGATGTCTGGGTGGCTCAGTGGTTCAGCGTCCGCCTTCAGCCCAGGGTATGGTCCTGGGGTTCTGGGATCAAGTCCCACATCGGGCTCCCTACAGGGAGCCTGATTCTCTCTCTGCTTGTGTTCCTGCCTCTCTCTCTCTGTGTCTCTCATGAATAAATAAATAAAATATTAAAAAAAAAAGAAAGAATCCTCATCTGTAGGCTGTATACCATTTGTTTTTATATTATCTGACCCAGTCCTGTTAGGATATGGAGTGAGCACCATATAATAATAACAATATAAGCCATAATCATGGGAAAGAAGATATAATAAAAAGTTTATGTATCAGGCCATTGCCACTTAAAGAGGCCTCCTGTGGCTCCAAGGGTTCATCTACCAGTGTGACTGGTAGTGATTTCCACATCCATTTCAGGCTCCCATCCTGGTTTCCTCATTTTTGTATTTTGGGCTTTAACATTCTTTATGCTCTCTTTTGGCCTGACCCCCTACCAGCTAAACACAGTTGTGTTGCTGCCAGAGATGTGGTTTTCCCCAGGTAGGCTCCATGAGCCCCCAGAACCTTAACTTTTGATGCCTGTGCTGCTCCTGCCATGATGCCAGCTTCACCATCTGCTCCACCGAGAATCTTTGAGGTGGAAGTCTATATGTGGATTCTAGCCATGTAACACAGTCTCTGTGTATCCACCCTGGCCAAAGGACTCAGAGGACCCTGAACAAAGATCTCACCTAGTGCTTCTGGTTCCCAACACAGCCTTCCTAGTCCTCTCTAGATGCAGGCTGGTGCCATGACTACCATGATCCACATCGTGCACTTTTAGCCAAGGAGTTCAGAACAGCTGGTTCAGGATGGAACTGTGGCCATAATGATTCCTGATGTGTCTTGGTTTCTCACCTGGGACTGAGATGAACACAGTGGCAACACCAACATTTACAGCCTAAGGTGGCGGACTTGGTCAAGAGGGGAGGCAACGTTCTATTCTGATAGGAGGGAAGTTCTGCCAGAAGTCTATGGGATCAAGGGTGGTTTGTGTTCTCATCTGCTGATGGGTTGGAATAGGTGGTTAGCATCAAAGCTGTGAATAATCAGAATACCAGAGGGTATTCAAGGCCTATTTTTATGTCAGCATCAAGGGCCCAGGCCAGGCCAACTTTAAAATTCTTTCATCTGTTACAGTTGATTACATGATCTTGGTTCATTTTCTGCCAGATGAAACCTGTGTGTTGAAGTGTTCTGTTTGAAGAGCACTTACAGCTCCTCAGTACTTTCATTATTTTGTCTTGTGTCTGGATCTCTTACAAGTATTGACCAGCACTGAAGTTAGCAAAGCAAAAACTTATTAGTTCATATTCATGGAACTCACACTTTCCGGGAAAAGATAAAACCACTGATGCATATTGTTTTTAAATATGAGGACTTCCAACAAATGAACCTCTTCTTCCTGGCAGATCTTTGGGAATCACTCAAAGCTGCTGACCATGGCCATATGACACAAAATACTGAGCATTGCTTCCTGCCTTCCTGGGCTTGGCAGATGCAGCATCCTGTGCCTGCATGTGGCCTTCCCTCCTGGACGGCTTCCCCAATGATCATGCCTTGACTCTAAGACCCCAAAATGCTGGGAGGTTGAGCAGAGCCTTGCATTTACCACAGCTGACAGTTTTCATTTTGACAAGTTTAATAGTCTTGGTGTATTGGTGATTCACCACAAGGCGTTAGTGCGAGCTTGTATGGAAAAGAAAGTTTACAACATTGATTTGTTGTAAATGAGGTCAAAGAAATGTTGGGTCCCCAAATGAGTAGGTATCTTTAGGGCCAGAAAAAAAATGCTGATTCTGGGACTAAGAAGTGAAGGGTACTGAACTATGGTGAGTGGGACCTGGGCTTTCAAATTTTTTTTTTTTCCAAAAGCCATCAATGGTAGCTAAATTTGGGCCCACACACTCCTTAGATGGGGCCACAGTCATTCATTTCTCAAACATTTATTGTGTACCTCGTATGTGCCAGAGACTTTTCTAGATGCTGGGGACCTAGAAATGAACACAAAACAAAATAAAAAATCATCACTGTTCTTACGGAGCTTTCATTGTAGTTTTGGATGGCATAAGCATATAAGCAAATGATGTCATATGATCTATGCTGTTATGCACAATAGGCTGATAGGATATAGAAAGATGGTGGAAGTCTGCTTTCTGAGATCTGGTTAGTGAAGGGCACATCCAAGGAGGTGACATTTAAGCTGAAACCTGAACCATGAGGATGAAGCCGCCAGGTGGAGATCAAGGGGAAGAGCACCTGGAACAGAGGGAGCTGCAAGGACACACACTCTGAAAAGACATCATACTTGCCATTTTTGAAGGGAGAAAAAGTACCCATGTACCTGGAGCCTCATGAGCAAAGTGGGGAGTGGAAGGAAATGGGATCAGGACACATTCCGTTCAGGTGGGGCCTTATGGATAAGTTAAAGAATTTAGATTTCATTCTAATTGCCTCTTTTTTTTCCCAAAGATTTTATTTATTTATTCATGACAGACACACACAGAGAGAGGCAAAGACATAGGGAGAGGGAGAAGCAAGCTCCATACAGGGAGCCCGATGTGGGACTTGATCTCGGGACTTCAGGATCATGCCCTGAGCCAAAGGCAGATGCTCAACTGCTGAGCCACCCAGGTGTCCCTCTAATTGCCTATTTTAACCAACAGGAAGGAAGGTTTGGGGTTTAGAAAAGCAAAGCTAATTGTAGGTGAATGGATGGAACCAGACCAGATGGAACTCTGGTTAGTCACAAGTCAAGAGTCCAGACTGGGGCCTATCTACTCCAAAGTGTGTGCCTTTTTGATCCCTTTCTGAATCCTTTCTATCTCATACTTAAGAGAGAAGCTGTGTATTAGAGGGGATGTGGTTCTGGAACTCATCTACCTCCTCTAACTGTGATTATGTAATGCTCTGAGGTTCAGGGTCTGGTCCTCATCATGTAGAGGCCTCGGGTAAGTGCAAAGGCCTCAGCTGGGCATTACCTGTGAGAAAAGGTTTTTACAGCCCGGGGGTAACAGGGCTGAGATTTTATAAAAATAACTGAAGTGCACTTTATGAAAAATAGTAAGCGTCACCCATTTTAACTGGGAATAGAAGACAACAAATTTCTTTTAAGTGGAAGTTCTTAATTGATGTCCTTAGACCTCTAAGGGATCCATGAAGGCCATAGTGGGGTCTGCAATTTATTTTTTTACGTTTCAAGAAATCTCTAATGTCTAATGGAACCACTTTGACAGAATCTATTTGGTAGAATCTATCTACTAACCTGAAAACACACATGCCTAGCAATCCCTCCACTAGGTATGGGTACTCGATACAGAGGTGCTTATATATATTCCACAAAAGACAGGTGCCAGAATGCGCAAAGTAGCTGATAGCCAATACCTGGAAATTATGCAAATGCTCACCTATACAGAACTGATAAATTGCTGTATCCTCCAATTTATTGTATTTATTATATTGTATATATAAAATATGCACCAATGCCTTGAGAATGAATCATCTTTTAACTGTGTGTAGCATGGGTCATAGCTAATGTTGACAGAAAGTAGCTAGAGACAAAGAACACAGTTTATGGAACCATTGACCTGAAGTCCAAAGACAGAGAAACTACTCTATGCTACTTCAAATCAGGATGGTGGTTATCCTTAAGGGTGGTGGTGATGCGTAGTGACCGGAGGAGACGTCAAAGGTGCTGATAGTTAAGGGTACCGATGGTGTTCTGCTTCTTAATATGGGTGCTGGTTATGTGGGTGTGTTCAGCTTGTGAAGATAAATTGAGTGTACTTTTGATACATGTGCTTTTCGACATCATACTTAAGATGAAATTAAAAAAAATGCTTAATGGAAACTATGTGATAGTCATTTCAGCTTTTAATTGCATGCCCAGTTAAATATGACTTTTCATAGTATGAGAGAGGAAATTAGTTGTTGCTGGAAAAATTGTTTGGAAGGCAATGATTTTTTTAAATGTGGGCCCAACCCTGGGAGAAAATATGATGAGCAATTTCCTGGGGGATCACTCATGAATGGCTTCAGAGCCAGTGGCCTTATTTTTAAATTTATTTTATTTTAAATTGAGTAATACAATTCAGAAAAAAAAAAAATTCTCTGGGCCCTACTCTTTTCGTGTTTACTTGAAGTATGGTTGATGCACAATGTTACAGTAGTTTCAAGTGTAAAACAGTGATTTGACAAGTCTATCCATCATTAGCGGGCTCAACTTTTAAAATAAACTGTCTCACTGGTGGCATGTGTGTTAGCAAGAGAGTCCATGGACAGTTTGTGGTATGGTTATGAACTTTATAAGAGAATGTTGTCTTTCCAACATGACTTAGATTCAGACTTGCAAGACACAGGCAGGTGGGTTAATGATCTTTTCCTGCTGCCATTTTTAGATTGGCTTGTTATGGGTTTCCTGTTCAGTGACAGTGAGGAGAGGCTCCTAAGTTCATCTGGAGTCCTCCACTTTGCCCCATTGGAGAACTGCAGGTGGCCAGCCATGTTGTCTAGTGCTCTGATGCCATCTCCTGGTCAGTCATAAACAAGGAGAACCTCAGGAAAGGTTCCTATGCTGATTGAGAGTGAGATTGTCACGTGGATCAAGGAGACAAAGGGCTTATGTTCTGTTAGGACTAGGGTTTACTGCTCCTCTTGGCAACTGGGTAGCCTTCTACCATCTGCCAGCCACCCCTTGCCGCCATCTGCCAGCCAGCCAGCCAATCCGGCTTCCTGCCTGTTGTGTGACTCAGTGGGGGGAGTCAGGCAGTCTATGTTACAGATACAATCCATCCATCCCTGCATTGCAAAGACAATGCCAGAGCGGGGTTTGCTGCAGGTGGTGGCAGGGAAGTGGAAACTGCCACCACTATTGCCTTGCTTCATTGAAGTAATTCTAGGACGATGGTGATGAATGTAATCTGATGCTTGGAGCTGAGGAACAGCAGACCCAGCTGGTGATGCCACTACCCAGGAACCATTCTTGTCTTTCATCCGAGTGTCTATTCCTTTGCTTCTTGATTCAGGGACAGAACTCAAGAATTACGCCTGGATTAATCAAAGCCAAATTTAGGAGTCTAGTTCTTCTTGCCAATGATTGGTTTAGGAAGGGGAATCTATCCTAAATTAAGCCAAAGAGAAGAGAGGAGAAATATAACAGGAAAATCTGGTAAATGTTTTCTCACAGGAAAGGGTGGCTCTGTTGTTGTGTCCTGATGTGCTAATCCTTAATGTTTTGACCATGAGGATAGAAGCCTAGAGATAAGTTGGCATGGGTTTAGGTTGCTGGCATGGGAGTGGGAGAGAGATAGAAAGAACAGGGGCCCCCCAGGACACCACAGAGCCCTTAAAATAATAGTACTGAGCTGTCCCACCTTTGGACTTCCCATTGTAGGAACTAATCTATTTTCTTTATAGTTTCAGCCAGTTGAGTTTGAGTTTTTAGTTATTTGCAGCATAAACTTCTAAATTAATCTGAAACTTCAGTCTAACTTTTTCCCACTTGCATGGCATATTGTCAATTTCCAGCTCAAAATCATTACTTAGGTATATCCTATGAACCATTATTCTTCAGACTCAAAATATCTGACCTAACTACTCATCTTGTCCTCAAATCTACATCTCAAATTTGTATTAAAATTAGTGGTTTTTGACTTCCTCTTTTCAGGCTGTCAATATACCACATATGCACATACATATAACCAGACAATTTTATTTCCATCATATACAATAGAATTTTGTATCATTTATGAAATGCTTACTGTGGCAGCGCCTAGACTCAGAACTTTATGTAGATTTACATAAATTATTACAAATCCTTGGAGCAAGATTGACAATTGTATTCACCTTGTGTGAGAAAGTAAAGCAACAGAGCTTTTAGGTAACATTCCCAAAGATCCACAGCATATCTTGGCTGAATGGGGATTTGAACGCAATTGAGGCTTTCCCCTCTAGATGCACCTCTTCTCTCACCACCCCTTCCTTCTTCTCTGACCCATCTTGCATCTCCATTTTCCTTTCCTCTCCTACCAACACTCCTCAGGTTGGGGCCTCGGTGTCTCATGCCTGGGCTATCGCAGGAGGAATGTTCTAGACTCCCTTGCCTCAGATATAAGCTGGACGTCCCTGCTGTACTGATTTCCCTACAGTTGCTGTCATTCCACATTCCCACTTTAAAATCATCAGTGATTTATCATCATCTGTGGCAGCAGTCACAGAGTCTGACAGGTAATATAAATGTGTAAAGTTCTGTTGCATGTAAGACCCTGGGCTCTAAGCTGCTTGTGTTGGGACCAAATGCCTTCTAAAACGCCAGGCAATTTAAGTAAAAAGCCTTCAGTGTTTACCAGTTTGTAATCAATGGCCTTTAAGACAATATCTACATTTTTAAATCTTAGCCTTATGATCATCTTAAATTGAATTCCAAGCTAATTTCTCCCTGTTGTCCCTAGTTACCAGCCTTCTGAAGCCGCTCATTCAGAGCTACACAGGTCTAATCACTTCACTGTCCCCAAATGATCTTAATCCCTGTGCTTTTCCTCAAGGCTGTGTCCCAAGAATTTTGGCCATTTGTTCTAACCTATTAACTCAGTGACCTCCACCTAGCTCCAGTCTGTTTTCCCTGACAATCCCTATGCATTCCTGGGATTGTATAGTAGAGACTTTCTGAGTTGAGAGTAGCCTCAAGACCCTTCAGGCCAGCCTCCTAGATCACCCTTGCCAGGCATTTGCCACTCTTTGGCCTGGACTCTGATGGTGACAAATAGCTCACTAGTGCCCAAGATGGCTCATGTCACCAGCGGGCAATGTTGCCTGTTCAGAGTTTTGTTGTAGGTTGAGCCACATTTTATCATGCTAACTTCTGCCTTTTGAAGTCAGACAGTACAGGCCTGCTTTTTCCTTTTAAATATTTGAAAACAGTGGTCATGTCTTCTTCTTCTCAGAATGCCCTCTCTCACTTCCTCTCAAATCTTGCTTATGTTCTTCAAGAGATCAGATGTAGTATTTTGATTGTCCAGCCAAGTTTCAAAGCCCTATAAGGAAACAAGTGGCTTTTAGCAATAAGCAGGTGGTCAGACCAAAAGGGAAAAAAGTGGAGAGAAATATCAAGGTTACGTACAGTTAACAGTGCAGAGGGCGTCCCATTGAAGAGCCTTCCCCACAGAGTGAGTCATAATGTGTGCTTGTGGTGTGTGTATGTGAGTGTGTTGGGGGGGAGAGAGGTACTTGGGTGGAGTGAAATTGGGGAGGTATGAGTGTGCATGTGAGTGC
The DNA here is from genome assembly GCF_011100685.1 of Canis lupus familiaris. NCBI lineage: Eukaryota > Metazoa > Chordata > Mammalia > Carnivora > Canidae > Canis > Canis lupus. The sequence goes on from NC_049240.1 coordinate 40,737,093, forward strand.
ATATTTATGGGGAGCTGGTTTTGAGGGTGGACTCAGGGACTTGAGACTGAATGGAGATTTTTCTGAGACATCTGCCTGAAAGAACCTGAAAAATCTGTTTTGCTGATAGCATATTTAATCTAAATTTGTCAATTAGGCAGTGACTACAGGGCTACAGTAGATTTTGATATATGTACCTTTCCCTCTGCGCTCAAAATCTGTGATACTTTCTTGACAATTGACCTCATTCTTTCTTGTGACATTCTGAGCTGTTGTGTCATTGTTGGCCATATGACTGAAATTCCTATAGGTATCTCTTTTGCATAGGTAGAAGGTAAACTCCTCAGAGGGAGGGTTTGTTGTCCTGAGTCTGATGACTCTCATAACTTCTGGCAGAGTAGGGAACAGAACACAGGTGCTTACAAGCATTTATTGTCAGACCCTCAAGGAACAGAAAGAACCATAAATACAATGGAACAGTTGCCCAGTGGGCTCTTTAGGCTTGAGCAGGCTATTACCAGTATCACTGCATCTCAGGGTTTTAAAAGCTATCTCTTTGAAAAGTCTTCCATTTAGCTGAGAAATGTTTCCTGTGGCTTCTACCAATTAGTCTACACAGAGTAAAGATTTCTATTCCTTAGAGGAGCCCTTAGAATAGATAGCCATTATGTCTCTTCTCATATATGTAGTGTGGGTGTATATGTGTGTGTCTGGGCATGTGTGTGAATGAATGTGTTTGTGTGAGTGAATGTGTGTGTATGGTGTGTGGTGTGAGGGGAACATCATCTTACCTGTAACAAACCTTTGTAATAATGGGCTATGCCAATCAAGGGGTGTACAAGTAATGAAAATTTGTATATTATAAAAGTAAATTTAATATATAATTCATATATTTGAAAGGAGTGTGAAAAAGCAGATTTGATTTTGTCTTTAGCTAGGGTGGGGTTTGGTCGTGATTTTTCCTTGTATTTCCTCTTTTCCATATCTACTGGTATAAATTAAAATTATGGGCCTTTAAATAAAACATTTAAAAATCACAAGAATAACTTCTCTGTTATCCAGAGTTGATGACAAAAAAATGCATTCTTTGGAGACTTCATCCCAGGAAGGAGCAAGTCAGGCATTAATTTCCATTTCCTGTCTCTTGTTCTCACCTTCAGGAAGTTCCCAGCACAATCCAGAGCCCTGTGTGGACCCTGATCTCCATAAGGACTGTTTATTGCCGGGACCCTGCTGCACTAGAAAGGTTATTCAGAATTACATTCAGCTCTCCAAAAGAAGAGCAGAGTCTGTACATTTAAGCTTTGATTTTTCCATCAGGTGTGAGCCAGGGCAAGAAAGGATGTAAATTAAAAAGGACCTGTAACTTGCTCACCAGTGCATTCTCTGTGCATTGGACGTTAATTGAAAAGAGTGGGGTTTCTTTTTTTTCTGAATACTTTTCTATGCTTTCTAAATTTTCTTTAGTGAGCATATATTAATTCATCCATTTATTCATTAATTTACTCCTTTACCAAGCAGGTACTAAAGTAGTTAGAGTGTGCTTGACATTTGCTGGGTATTGAGTAAACAGTAGTGAAACGGAGTCCTTGCCCTCGAAGAACTTATATCTGGTAGAGCTGTTCATCTTAGTTAGCAATGACTCTGAGGCAAGTATGGTACCAAGCATTTCACTTACAGTATCTCATTCAATTCTCATAATAATTCCTTCCATAGCATAGGAATAATTATCTTCATCTAATAGATGAAGACTGAAGCTTAAACATAGAGCATGGCCACAGCCCATCCATAATGGGTATTTTGAATGAGTGACGAATGGTTGCTATCGGAAGCCACTAAAACCCTGGGGTCATTTGTTTTGCAGCATGACCATCTGACAGGCACAGAATCCTTAAACCATGATACCAGAGTGCCTTCTTTTTATATCATTTCTATAATTAGAAATGAAAACCGTAGGAATTGGAGAAAGCATTATCTGGTCAGGATTTTTCAGTGTAAAGTGTTTTTCTGAATCTCAAAGATTTTTTCCATGTGCTGTATCTGCTACCACTCCTTCACTATTACAGTGTTCCTTATCCAGAAAAGTTGACCAGTCATCCAGAGAGGTAGCACCATCCTCTACTTTGCTGTCTTGATGCCCTTGCTGATACCTCTTCCTGAATGTTTTGTAGTTGAATTCAATTCCATAAGCGTCTTTGGAATGTCTGATATCCTGCTCCTTCAAAGTCCCAAACTCCTACCTCCTTCATGAAGCCATCCCTGTTGCCCCTAGACCCATGTGATCTCTCTTGCTCTCCCCTAGACTTTAATACCATTATTTGTCACACATTACATGTTACCCAGAACATTTACTGTCATTTTTAATTGAAATAAAATCCACATAAGATAAAATCTACCATTGTAACCATTGTAAAGCCATTGGTTATCATTGTAGCTTCTATGAAGTATATAAAGTGGATGTTGTGGCAATTCAGTGATTTTTAGTATATGCACTATGTTGTACAACCATCACCACCATCTACTTCTAGAACATTTCATCACTCCCAAATAAACCTCATACCCACTAAATAATCACTCCCCTCTCCCCCTTCCCCTGGCCCTTGGCAGATGCTATCTACCTTTTATTCCTTATGGATTTGCCTATTCTGGGTATTTCACATTAAAGAAATCACACAATAGATAGCCTTTCATGCACACCTTCTTTCATTTAGCATAATGTTTTCAAGGTTCTTGCATGTTGTAGCATGTGTCAGTACCTCACTCCTATGACTGAATATTCCATTATAGACATATGATATCTATATAAGGATTTTTGTTTATTCATTTATTTGTTGATGTTGTTTCCACTTTTTGACTATTATGAATGGTGTTGCTATGAACAATGGTACACAAGTTTTTGTGTGGACATATGTTTTTATTTCTTTTGAACGTATACCTAGGAGTGAATTTGCAGGGTCATATGGTGACCCTTTGACTTTAAGTCTCTGTTTTTAATCTAAGAGATTGTGAACTCCTGGGAGCAAGAGTTTTCTAACTTTTTCTGTCTGTGCTGCTGTAGTACATTCATTCCTTTGGCAAATGTGTGTATGCTGTGTTGAGTGCTTACCTGGTCCTCCCTAAACATTACAGCCGGTTGATTATCATAGAGTCCTGGCTGGTGATCCGAGAGGTCAGATCTTTCCATCCAGTAGAATTCTATATCTAAGTAATCTGGTCTCTGTGTAAATATTCATCCTCAAATCATGTAGTTCAGCTCCCTAAAAATAATTTGTTGCATTTTGTGATTACAGAAATAGTATATTCGGGATCCCTGGGTGGCGCAGTGGTTTGGCGCCTGCCTTTGGCCCAGGGCGCGATCCTGGAGACCCGGGATCGAATCCCACGTCGGGCTCCCGGTGCATGGAGCCTGCTTCTCCCTCTGCCTGTGTCTCTGCCTCATTCTCTCTCTCTCTCTCTGTGACTATCACAAATAAATAAAAATTAAAAAAAAAAAAGAAATAGTATATTCTTACTGCAGAAAACTTGAAAGTATAAGAACATATAAAAAAAAAACCAAAAATTATCCATAATTCTATAACCCAGCAATAAACACTGCTAGCATATCACTAAATTCCCTTCCAGATATTTTTCATTCTGATACATGTATTTCTTGTAATTGGCATCAAGAGGCATTATCAGATACCTCTTGTGCACTGTTTCAGATCTCTGTATTATCATCAGCCATGGTTACGCAGGCTTCAACCAGTTTATCGCAGGTGTAAACTGACTTTGTCTCACTTTAGGAAAATACAACGTGCCTCTTGCTTCTCTGATACAGTGGTGTCAGTGTGACACATCTAAGAGAGCAGTTCAATATGGGCGACCCAAACCTTTGACTAAAGGGACATGCCATTGCAATACTTCATCTTTATAGTCTCTCTCCCTCCTCTTCTCTTCACTCCTCCTACTCCTCTACTCTTGCTCCCTGGGATCATATTCCTCAATAAACCACCCACGCATCAAACTTTGCTGTAGATGTTTCTTTTGGGAGAATATAGGCTAAGGTACTATATATGCAATTTTCAACATTTCATTTAAAGATTTTGCTGAATTTAGTTGATATATATATCTATATATATATACATACACATATACATATTAACTTATATTTATATTGATTATAATTTATATTTCTATATATGCATATTAATTAATACATCTATGTAAATATAAATGACATATATTGGACTTCATCCCTACTCTCTTCTATGATCTCCCTCTATCAGAGGGGCTGGAAGCCTAGCACAGCATGTCCCAGAATGCTTTGCCAGCTGGGTTCTAATTTAGACTCTGTCAGTGAGAGGCCTCATTCAGGATTGGAAAGCAGAGAGAAGCAGAAGGTAGTATTGCTCCTCTAGCACTGATGAGCGAGTGTATGTAGGTGAATGTGAAGTTTTGCAGCATATGGTGAATGTGAAATTTTGAAGCAGCTTCTGTAAAGTCACATGCAGTTGTAGGAAATAATGCAGAGAAATCTTGTATACATTTTATCATTTCTTCCACTGGTACCACTTTGCAAGATGGTAGTATAATAGCACAACTAAGATGTTGACATTGATAGAATCCACTTATATTATTCAGTTGCCCATTTTTACTTATACTAATGTGTGTGTGTATTTAGTTCTATATGCTTTAACATTTAAAGCGTATAATTCAGTGATGAAACCTTCACTACTGTCTAATTCTAGAACATTTTTATCAACCCAGAAGGAAATTCTGTACTTGTTAGTGTTCATTCCCCATCCCTCCCTCCAGCTCTACGTAACCACTAATCTACTTTCTCTATGGATTTGTCTATTCTGCACATTTCATATCAGTGGAATCATATAACATGTGGTCTTTTGTGACTGGTTTATTTCACTTAGCATAAATAACACCTCTAAGATTCACTCACATTGTAGCATGTATCAGTACTTTATTCCTTTTAATTTCAGAGTAATATTCTGTTGTATGGATGTACCACATTATTTTATCCAGATCTAGGGAGTACCAGGTAAGCACTCAACACAGCATACATACATTTGCCAAAGGAATGAATGTACTTATTTATTTTATTTATTCTATCAGATGATAGAATTTGGGTAGTTTACACATTTGGACTATTATGATTAGTGCTGCTATGAAAATTGATGTGCAAATTTTTGTACGTACATATGTTTTCACTTCTCTTTTGTATATACCCCAGGACTGGAATTGCTAAGTCACATAGTAACTCTATTTTTAACATTTTGAACTTTCAAAATATTTTCCAATTTTATCACATATGTAGGTTCTTGTATCCACAACTGTAATCAAGATACCGAACAGTTCCATGACCACAAGGATCCATTATTAAACCCCTTTATAACCATATCCACCTCCCTTCTTTGCTGCCACCCCTGGCAATCACTAATTTGTTCTCCATTTTGTCATTTCAAAAATGTTATACAAAATAGAATCCTACACTCAGTAACCTTTTGAGACTGATGTTTTTCACTCAGCATAATTCTTTGACAATTTATTCAAGTGATTGTGTATATCAGTAGTTCATTTCTTTTTATTGCTGGGCAGTGTCCTATGGTCTCAACATACTGCAGTTTATGTAAATATTCACCCATCGATGGACATCTGGGTTGTTTCCAGTTTGGGCCATTATGAACATTGCTGCTGTAAACATACATATATCGGTTTTTGTGTGAATGTAGGCCTTCATCTCTCTGGAATAAATGCCCAAGTGTGGTTTTGGGCTGTATGGTCAATGACTGATTAGTTTAATAAGAAATTGCCAAGTTGTTTTCCAAAGTGGCTGTACCATTTTATATTCTCATTGATCATGTATGAGTATTCTAGTTACTCTACATCTTCACTAGCATTTTGTATTGCCACTCTTTTGTTTATTGTGTCTTAATTTAATCTACATTTACTTATCCTTCTCTATGCAAAATTTCAAAAATTAATATTGTTTTTAAAAGCCATATTTTCATTTATGATAGTGGTTTTTATGTTATAGTTAGGGATGTGGTTTTCACTCTGATACTATGAAAGCTGTTTCTTTATTTTCTTCTGGTATTTTTATAGAGAGGCAATATAGGATAGAGTACTTAAGGATGGTTGGAATGCTCTCTGTAATGAGATTTGCTCTGTTTCAGTCATGGCTCCACCACTTGTTACAATGCCCACTTCGGTTGACATGCTTCTCTAAATTTTTCTTAAATAATATCTCTTGTCCTTCAACTGTTACTTAGGTGATGTTTTTTCATGCTGTTTTCATCCTGGTTGATCTCTATTGGAAGTTCTCCAATTTGACAATGTCTGCCTCAAGATGACATAACCAGACCTGAGCACTCCATTCCAGATGAGTTTTGACAGTGCAGGGAAAGTGGCTCTTAACCTGAGCTATTCTGCACACTATCAGTGTTAACCAAGATTGCAATGACTTTTGAAGGCAACTGTGTTAACCCTGTGGCCATCATTAAACTTATAAAAGCAAAACCCCATCATTTTTTACATGAACTACTATTAAATCGAGCTCTTCCATCCTACATTTCTGCATGCAATTTAATGATCATTATCTGCTCCTGGAGTAGTTCCCTTGATTAATGTATAGGTGCCCTATTTATTCATATGAATGTTTTTCACCTTAAAATCTATTTCATCTTGTAAAAATATTACTGTATTAGAAATTTTCTGCCAAGATTTTCCCTGCATTTCTTGCCTTTACATTATTTTTTTTTATTTCCAGCATTATTTTGTTTTAGAATGATATACACTTGTGTATAGTGTATATCTGGGTTTTTAAAAAAACCTATTTAATACTCTGAATTTTAACAGCTGAGCTTATTCACTTACGTTTGTTGAAAAAAACTGATACAATTGGACTCATTTATGCCATAATTTTGTACTTTTATTTTATCATTCCATCCTTTCCCCTTTCCTGTTCTCTGCTTGATTTTTAAAGTTCCCATTTTTTCCTCCTGATTGTAGTTATAGATTATATTTCTAGTTTCTAAGTGCTTGTTATTAACAATTTTAAAATTCTTTCCAAATTTTTTAAAGCCTAAAATTATTTAATATCCTTATCCTGTGTTTCTTCTGTACTTTTTTTTAACAGAGCAGAGTTTTATATTTTTTAATTAAAATTAATCTTGTTAATTTCAATTCATCCCACCAATCCATTGAAGGATCTAGAGGTCCCCATTCCACTCCTCCAAGTTCTCATTTTGTTTTGTGTCATCTTCAATTTAATATACATGCATTTATCCAAGTCATTAAAAAGAAAGATAAAACAAACAGCACTCAGCTCAGGGTCCTATATTTTCCTTTTAGGAGTTCTGTGCCTTAGGGAGTCAAACATAAAACCTTCTCTCCTAAACCATGAGCTGTGTCTGACTACGACGAGCTTTCTCTTCCTTGATTATTACAAAACAATTTCATTGCTTTTCTCCCAAAGTTCCATGGGAGCTGTCACTTCCACTCTGTCACTCAAGGCTGACTGTTGATTAAAATTAATTGAGGAAAACTGCTCTTCTCATTGCTTCCTCACCTTCTGAGTGATGAAATTGTCAATGATGCAAGGCAGGAGCATATCAGATTCTCAGCCTTTAGTTGAATGAGACTGCTGGCTGATGTCTAGGTAAGAGTTATGTAGTTGTGATGGGGTGAAGGTAGGGAGAAATAAGTGGATACAAAGAAGACATCATGCTTTCCATCTCAGTGGGGTAGAATCATGACTCCTGGGAGGCAGGAAACCCGTGTTCTAACTCTGCTCTGCTGTTGACAGTATCCAACGTCAGGAATGGGAAATTCTGTACATTTACATAAACACATATGCTAGACATGAGTTAGTTACTTGGAGATTTCCCGCCAGTTTCTCTCACTCACTTCTTATCTCTTGCAATCTTTTTTGCCTTCACTTTTCTGTTGGAATTGTTTTCTCCTCCTTGACCAAACCCCAGAGCCTGTCTTTGTTTTTGTTTTTGTTTTTGTTTTTTTTTTGTCTTAATTCTAGGAACTCTCTTTTGTATTCAGCACTGCAGGCCCTCTGCTTTCTTCATAAATTTCTTCTTTTTATTCCTTTGTCACTGCATTGTCCTGCTGTCTTCCTGCCTCTTTCCCTTGCTTTTGTCTCCTGTTTCCTCCCTGTGTTACTTAAATGCAGGCTTCTACCCCAGGCACAGCCCCAGCTGCCTGATAGGTATCTTCCTTTTGCTCTTTATTTTTATTTTTTTTTAAATTTTTTTTTAAATTTATTTATGATAGTCACACAGAGAGAGAGAGAGAGAGAGAGAGAGAGAGAGGCAGAGACACAGGCAGAGGGAGAAGCAGGCTCCATGCACCGGGAGCCCGATGTGGTATTCGATCCTGGGTCTCCAGGATCGCGCCCTGGGCCAAAGGCAGGCGCCAAACCGCTGCGCCACCCAGGGATCCCCCTTTTGCTCTTTAAATGTCCATGTGCCCCATGTGGAATTTGTCACATTATACCTAAAAGGAATTTTTCCTTGATTTCACTATTTTTGTAAATAGTACCATCATTTCCTCAGTGACACTGACTCAGGATCCTGAGTCCTGGTGTTGGGTGCTGAGCTGTCTCTACTATTAATGAATTAAGTAAATACTATTGAGTGCCCATTGATAGTGCTAGGTCATAAGCTTTTTGCACTGAAGAGCTTAGGTCTGGAGAATTTCAATGAGAACACCATATAGCCAGAGATGTTGTCAACAGGTTCATATTCTCTCATCAGCCCAGTGACAAGAGGGCAGGGAAGATGACATATATCCATGGAGAACCTGACAGGTCCCATTTCCTGCACTAGGCTCTTCATATAGGCCATCTCAGTTGAAGTTTATGACCCTTTGAGGTAGATTTATAGCTGAGGAAAGGTAAGTTCATTGGGGTCAAGGTTATAAGATTACTAAGTGCTGGGACCAGGTTTTAAATTTGGATCTGTTACCTTTTCAGGATAGCACTTTGCTCCCTGGATTGTCACAAAGGAAGTGACAAGTGTGTCATTTGTTTATAGATTAACATTTCTCGGTAGTTCATATGTGGAAAAGAATTCCTAGCATACAGAATAGGATGTAAAAAGGTACAGATGTATGAGAGAGTGTGCATTAGAGTTTGAAGTAGAAATAAGGGACATTGGAGGATGTGGAGGTTTGGAGAAAAAAAAGATGCATTAGGTTTCAGGCATGTTCAGTTTGGGGCATTTATAGGCTGTCCACATTGGCAGGTCAGTGAATAATTGGAAAGATGAGTTTGGAGTTTAGAAAAGAGTTAGAGAATGAGAAGTTTACATTTATGTCATCAGCACAAGAAAGGAATTGGAGCTGTGGAGATGGGAACATAATCTAGGTAGGATGTGTAGGGCCAAAATACAAAAGATGTGAGCAAGGAGCTATGGAGAACCAGAGGATTGAGAGGGAGCTGTCAGAGAGGTAGAGGAGCAGCAGGAGGGAGATGATGAAAACCAGAGAAAAGTTTCAAGAAGTTCAAAGCTGACAGGATTTGCAAAGGGATAATTTGGAATCAGAACTAAAAAGGCCAGTTGAATCTGGCACCCAGGAGGTCACTGGAGAAATTGGTGTGAATAGTTTAAATTCAAGGTGGGAAACGGAATGTAAATTTCAAGGAATTGGGACATGAGCCAGGAATGAAGAGTGGGGGATAAAGAATATATGGCAGTGGGCCACTCTTTTAAGATCAGGATGTCTGAATTCTCTCTATGTAGTGTCTCATCCCATCTTCAAGGCCCAGCTCAAATGCAGACTGATCTATTAAATTTCCTCCTATACCCCTTTCCCTGTCTGTGTTTCCAGGTCATTCTTCCCTTCCATTGTAACCCTGACCACAATCTGGTCGGTGTTTGTTATTTGAGTACAGCTTCTGGGGCTAGATTGCAAACTCCTTGAGATGTGAGATCCTTACCTGGTGTCACCTGTAACACCCAGCCTTGAACACAGTGCTCACAATGTCCCTTGTACACAGTAGGCATCATGAAATATTTGTTGGATTGAGTGACTTAGAAACTAGCATCAGAGAAAGCAGTGTAGATTCTTGTAATAATTCTGGTGAAATTTACCCACCCTACCTTCCTTCCATTTTCCTTTTCTTTTCTTTCTTTCTTTCCTTTTTTTTTTTTTCCAGAGAAGCAGAGTATATGCTGTTAGACTGAAATGTAGGTAAGTTTTCTGATGGGAATATCTTCCAGGTGAATGGGGTCTGTGATCTCAAGGGAGATAGCTCAATCAGTGATTCTTTTAGTACTTTAAATATTTTGTCTACATAAAACCACACAATTAGCATAAAGTTTTGTTGACTTGATCTTTGGTTAAAATTTTTAAAGCTTTTAAACATTTTATCTAGTATTTGACTTTGTTTAGAAATGAACTTACAGGGGTTCTGATCTTTCTCAATGTTCTGGATAGATTTGGGGCCATGAAATGGAGAAGGAAAGATGCTAACCAAAAAGAAGGGGAACATTGCTTTATAGCGTTCTGGAAAGAGCACTGGACTTAGAGAGTCAGGATATCTGATTTCTGCTCCTAATTAGCATTGCTACCCTTCTCAACTGCCCCCTGTGTTTTGGTCTCTGCATCTATAAAATAAGGTGGTTAGACAAGATGTCTCTAAGATCACCTTCCTATTTTAACATTTTATGAATCTATGAAAACCATTTCTACAGTAAAACATTTCTACTCTCATGCTTTCTACTTTCCAATATCTATTTGGCAGTGAGCACAGAATTATTGAAGGAGGGAAGCTCAAAACTGGCTCCTTTCCTCCCTCCCCTCCATCTTTAGTCCTGCCTGCTGTTATTATAAAGAACTAAATGCAACTTGATGGCCCCGGTTTGATTATTGAACTGTAAGCTCTGAAGGGAAAAGGACCATGTCTAATCTCCTCTGTGGATCACCTCAGAACTGTGGTTCCGGATCCTATGTGCACTACTCTGCCTGTTTGCTTAACTGACCGTCTCATTGCTTGATTGTGTTGAATCTGTGTGGTGACCTGTTGAAGGTGAATTGCTCAGCTTGGCAGGTAATTCATAATTCCTATTTGTTGCTATTGATTTTAATTATGTACTGTATTTCTATAAATATTCTATATAGACCCAGAAACTTACAAAAGCACTGTGTGTGTGTGAGTGTGTCTGTGTGTATAAGTGATTGGAGATATATATATATATGATTGAAAATGAAAACCAGCAAAACAGAAGAAAATCTCTAGCAGTGGCTTCTTTGTTAACATTTTTTATTGCAATTTAGGTGGCAACTCCTAAGGCTTCTGACTTCCTGGGTTCTGAGCAGTTCCTCAATTGGGTTCTAGGAGTAAGGTGGAGGGTGGTGGATGGCAAGAGCTTTCTTATCAAACATGACATGACTGGTAGGTATTTTAATGTAAAGATTGGTTAAAAATGTGAATCTGAAAAGCATACACAACTCAAACATTTTATGTTCACCTAAAACCTGTGAATGTATATCCCTTTCCCTTTCTCAATCTTTTGATGTAGAAGCTGAGGCTTTAACTCTTTTTTTTTTTTTTTTAAGATTTTATTTATTTATTCATGAGAGAGAGAGAGAGAGAGAGGCAGAGACACAGGTAGAGGGAGAAGGAGGCTCCTTGCAAGGAGCCCGATGCAGGACTTGATCCCAGATCCTGGGATCACTCCCTGGGCCAAAGGCAGACACCCAACTGTTGAGCCACCCAGGCGTCCTTGAGGCTTTAACTATTGCATACACATTACCAACCTTTCTTTCTCTCTGTTCTTAAGGCAGAGAGGAAACTTAGACTCTTGTAAAGCAATCTGAGCACAGAATACTTTTAAAAAAAGGTTTTATTTATTTATTTGAAAGAGAGAGAGAGAGAGAGAGCAAGCGCACACATGAATGAGGGAGGGGGGAGGGAAAAGGAAGATTCTGCCCTGAAGGAAGATTCAGCCTATGTAGGGCTGATCTCACCACAGGGAGATCAAGACCTGAGCCAAAACCAAGAGTCAGATGCTTAACCAATTGAGCCACCCAGCCACTCCTGAGCACAGAATACTTCTAGATATTTACAGTAATTTTCCCAGTCTTATAAAATTTCTTCACTCTCACCTAATTAAACACAACTTTGGAAACTTTCTACAGTACTCAATCTAATTTTCATAGAATTAGCTCGCTTTTTTATTCACATTTCATCACTTTATATAATATTTACTTGTACTATATAATTTAAATATCATATAAAATCATTAATAGGCTCAAGAACAATTTGAGCATGCTTTTGGCAGAAATGGATGGTAAACCGGTGGGTACAAAAGCATGTGGGCTTCTACAAGTGGCCTACCAGCCACGTGTCTGGATTGGACCACAGGCACCCACCACTATGTTTTGTAGAGCAAATGCAGGGTGGCAGTTCATCTGGTGATTTGGTTAATGGAGCATGGACTGAACCTTTGAAATATCTCTTCACCCCAAAAGCCAGAAGGATTGTTGGTCTTGTTGCAAGTACTGCTCAGAATGGCCAAAGCTGATTTTGTCTGATGCTTACTCTGTTGATTGAGCACACCCATGGGTTGATTTTCTTTCTTTCATCTGTGTAGTCAGTTTATGGGCAGGTGCAACTATCTCAGTGCTTATTATGCACTGCTACTGAGGTAGTCCTGGACAAATCTTTATTATTGTCACCACTGGTAGTAAATATTTTGGTGTACTTAAAAATGAGAGGTATGTAAGATACTGAGAATGCAGAATATAAATTATGGTCCCTGCTCTTATGAAGCATGGAATCTAGTTGGAAAGGAAGGATGTTTGTACGTCCGGACATACATATATATGGAAATATAGTAGTATGGAATAATATATGCAAAATACTAAGTGAGTTGTATAGATGGTAAGGGTTATAGAAATTTGGCTGGACCAAATGTTACAGTCTTATTCATATTTTACACAAAGGCTTTAAATGATTCTTTTTAAAAATCAAAGTATAATCGACACACAATGTTATATTAGTTTCAGGTGTACAACATATTGCTTCAATAATTCTATACATTACTCAGTGCTCAACATGATAATTATAGTCACCATCAGTCACTATATAATGTTATTATAATATTATTGACAATGTTCCCTATGCTGTATTTTTTATCTCTGTGACTCACTTACTTTATAACTGGAAGTACTTCTTAATCCCCTTCATGTATTTCACCCATCTCCCATCCTCCTCCTCTCTGGCAACCACCAGTTTGTTCTCTGTATTTAAGAGTCTTGGTTTTGTTTGTTTGTTTTGTTTTTCAGATTCCATGTACAAGTGAAATCATGGTATTTGTCTTTCTCTGTCTGACTTATTTCACTTAGCATAATACCTTCGATGTCCATCCATGTTATTGTGAATGGCAAGATCTCATTTTTTTATGGCTGAGTAACATTCCAGTGTGTGTGTGTATGTGTGTGTGTGTGTGTGTGTACCCAAAACCATTCTTGTCATATTTGGACATAGGTAAGATAACTGGACTTGGACAGGGACATTCCAAAAGGGGAATTGATATGGAAATGGACACGTCATTGGAGGCAGATGAAAGTGCAATCCACTGGGTGTGCTGAGAAAAGCCCAAACCAAATGGCAGAAGTCAGTATCTTGAGCAGCTGCATACAAGAGTACTTCGGTCAGTGGTGCTGACAAACACAGCGTCATGTCATGGGGCTTCTAAGGGGCCAATATTAAGGTATTGGAGCAGGCAGTGGAGATTTTCTGAGGAGACAGGGCTCAAGCCATATTGTGTGGGTCCATGGAGGATGCAGCCAAAATGTAACCCCATTTCCTGATGAAATTGGACACTCTTGACATTAGATATTTCACCAAGGAAGGAAGCTTAATTGTTTTGGAACTAGAAAGTGGCACATACTTCACATTCTCCCTTTCTCCTGCCTCTGTTTTGGGAAAGAAAATTTTTATAATCTGAACTTTCCCCCTGATCATGCATGTGACTAATGGAAGGTATGACTCCTTCTGGACCAAAATTAGTCTGCTCTGGGACCTTGAGAAGTCTTCTTCTTAGGGAAGAACTTAGAGGAGCTAAGTATGGTTTCAGAGTATCATCTGAAAAGACTGGGTGGAGTATGTCATCCTCAGCAGGCTTGGTCCATGATGAGTTGATTTATGACTCCTGTTCCTCAAAACTTAACTCCTCCCCAGAAGCAAAAATAAACTCTCTCTTAAGATTATTTCCTCCTAAGACAGAAGAATGGTTATCCAATTATTATTATCTTAGCTAGTTTATTTTATTCAACAAAGCATTTGGCCAATTAAAACCTGTTCCTAGCTGGGTCTCATTGATTCATCTATACTTTCTCTTACTCCTTGTATGTTTTAAACCAAGTCAGAAGCTCAATATCTAACTGTAAACAGAGTGGTGTTATTTCCAAGGTGAAATAATCATAGCAGTATTTGGTGGAAAGTGCTTTTACACAAGGTGACACCTGGTTTCCTCTTCCTGCATCTCTGCTGGAGGTGAGCCCAAAAAGAATATTACAAAATTCCCCCGCTCTAGAGCAATTGCAGTCTGGCCTGAGATTAGGTTCTCTGAAGGAATATTTAGGCTTGGGAACTGAGCTTTGATTTTTTTTATCTCACAGTCCACACAACATGTTCTGCTGGCACCTGTTGAGGAGCCAGGCTTGTAGCTAAAGCCTGTGGAAGTTTGGGTGACCTGTGACTGGACCTACTGAAATTCTCTCTTCCCATAGGTGGATCACCGCTATTGAATATTCCTGAGGGTACTTGAAGGTCACATTTATATGTGGGAGTCTGTTGTGTTGCTTCTTTCTTTGTGCCATCTCTATGAATTTGTCTTTTTGCCACTAAAGAAGCTCTGTATCGTTTGTTATCTGTCTTCCCCATGAGAGTACAAAACCATGACTTTTCATAGATGTATCCATATTATCTAGAACAGAGTTTGCAAATAGAAGACACTCAATAAATATCTGTAGAATGAATATATTCTCTAATTGCTTATATTGGTAAATTCCCACCAACCCATTGTCTCCTATGTCAACTGCACATTGGATCATAGTCAAGATGCCAATCACTGGTGGGGAAAGGGTTGGGTGAGGTCACTGATAATGGCAAAGCAAGGCCCTGGGTTGCAGGATGTGCAACGCTGGACAGGTTATCAAAGGTGGGTCAGCAAGAATTCTGTTATCAGAACTAAAGCTAGGGCTTTGAGTCTATATCCTGAGACTAAGACTTCAAATCCTGGGGTGGACCCCAGTCTCCATAATAGAATCACTGACCTTGAACTAAGAAGAGAAGAGTGTCGCAGGGATAGAAATTGAGGCAAAGCCTCAATTAAGGAGAGAGGTTTATCTCCTTAACTCCTTTGGCCAATGGAATGCCTATGAATTGACTGGAATCAGGCATCTTTGATCCTTGTGGGGCTGAGTGATGATTTCGTTAAATAGCTGCATTTTGGACAAATAATTGTTTAAGCCTCTTTATTGAGAAAAACTTTTAAAAATCACCTCCATATCCTTTCTGCTTATGTCTGAAAACTGACTGCTTGATAGCAGGAAAAAAATATCCTTTTTTCCCTCATGATGCCTCATGATGTCCCAGAATACCGGCAGAAGAGAGTATGCAGCCTCCAACGAACTAATTTCAGGCACATAAACAATCATATTGGCTCATGGCATGGGGAGTCTCTTCATATTTATTCCATTAGAGTTTTTTGGGCGTCTGCTGTCCCATCAACCTTTTCTGCTCTGTTGGAATACAGTGCCAGCCACTCCCATCCTCTTCCCACAGGTCTGGTGTCTGGGCCAATGCGGTAGATCTCCTGGCCATTGAGAATCCAACCCCTACCAATTTGGCCTGGATTTATTAAACTCCATTACTAGGGAAATATGTATCACACGGACATCAAGTCCATATATAGTGACTCCTGTCCTATATTTCTAACCTCCCCTCTGTGTTTGCACCTCTCTTTGCGCAGAATTTTTGTGTTTCTCTGAATTTCTAAATCACTGGCTATGAAGTACCCATTTCTCTTCCCAGCTGCTCCCTTGTGTTATTTATAATGGGCCCTGGGGAAAATGTCCATTCAAATCAGGAAGAGATTATATCAGAGAAGTGAGAAATTTAGCAATGTTATTGGGAGTTGCAACCTCTGACATTAAAACAATAAAAATGCCAAGCAAGGGCCTCAGGGGAAGGTGACTATCAAGTGTGTGGCAGTGGAGAGGAAAGCCCTCTGGGCTGACTCTGGCACTACTGAATATGTGATCCAAGAGCTTTAGGAATTGATTGCTTTTTTGGCAAAAGAATTGTTTAAGAATAAGCAGGTTAAGAATTATTATTGCACCCACTTTTTTACCAGGGCTGACATAATTAAGTGGATTATCTTTTGAGAAATCTGACAAAGAAGTCTACACTTGGGGAAAATGAAAGCTTTCTGCTTGATCTTGTCCAATCACTACAAACTCCAGGGGTCCCTGTGCAGTAAAATAATTCAAAAGACCTCTGGTATTCTCACTAGCTTTCTGGAAATCTTAGCATAAATTCTGTAGTGACTAATGGATGTGGTTGCTTCAGAACTCTGGCATTTCATGTAATTCTACCTTTAAAGAGAGGTAAAACATGTGCCCAGGACACGGCTGGATAAACCCCTTGTTTCTAGAGGTGTTAATGATGCCAGTAGTAACTCAGAAATTGCTCAGTCTAACATTCTACCTTCAAATTTGGGGTTGTTGGTCCCGATGGGCTTGCTGGTTCAGCTTGAGGATCTTCATAATTCCTTTGCAGGCGTGAAACTATGTGGTTCCAAGATAGATGGAGAAGTTTCTAAGCTTATCAATATGTTTTTTAGTGAGCTAAGAACACGTTCTGTTGCAGGAAAGTCTGCTGTTTACCCACCCCTCAGCCCTGAGGTTTGGTTCTCCTCCAAGCTACCAGGGTGTGCCCTACACCAACCTGGCTCCTCATGCTGGTAACCTCTGAGACCGCTTTGGCCTCTCTCTGTCCCTCCATCCCTATGCCAGTCCATCACCAAGGTCTCTTGTTTCTTTTCCCTGAACATCTCTTGAATCCTTTTGTTTCTTCTAATCAGCTGAGGGCAAGCTATTTCTCTCCTGGATGAACAACTGCAAAAGTGTCTTAGCATCTTAGTGTGCTTGCTGCTATTCCCGCTCCCGGCCTGCCCTCCACCCAGTCTCCCTAAAGCAGCCTGTGTGATGTGGACAATGTGACCTGTTGATGTCAATCCTGGACCCCAAACATTGTGTGATTTAAAGTCCAGTATGCTCACTGTGGCTTTCAAGTTTCTACATGATCCCTCCTTGCTTCTCCAGCTTTGTCCTCAGTCTCCCCTTTCTAGCCATGTTGGCTCTCTTTCCACAACATGTCAAGTTCTTTCCTGCCTATGGTCCTTGACTGATGGACTTTTCTCTACTAGGAACACTTTCTCACCCTCCCTTCTCCCCTTCACATAGCCAACTCCTATTCAACTGAACAATTCAGCCTAGGTTTTATTTCCTCCATGGAGTCTTCTCCATTACTCTATCTACATTGGGGTCACTTACTTTTAAGCCTTACAAAATACTGCACTTTGGAGTAGCACAAATCTCACTAATAACTGACTACTGTATGCCTGTTGGGTTGTCGGCTGCATGAGGTCAGGGATGGGGTCTGTCTTGTTCACAGGTTCTGGAATATATCAGATGCTGAGTAGATATTTGTTGTATGCATGAGGAATTGTAGAAATGGTTGATCACCACTTCTTAGATATTTATTAAATAGAATATCTACATTTCAAATAGAATATATTTCAATAGAAAATATGTTTTCTATTGAAATAATATTTATATTGTGTATTTGAAATATATATATTAACTTGATTGTGATATCAGCATCCTAGGTAAGTTTCATTTTAATTAGTCATCCTATACTAATCCTTTTGTTGCCATTTGTGTCTGCATGGGAATGCAAATATAGTTGTCTTCCATGCTGTATCTTTTTTTTTTTTTTCCTTTCTTTTCTTTTAGTATTTTTCAGGGTCTGTGTCTTTCTTTTCTATTTCCATATACTTTTCAAACACATACAAGGATATTTTTGAGGGATAGGAATGGATTAGAGGCATACATCTTATACTATTTTGGTACTTAATCTCCTAAAAGCACTTCTTGGTAACATGGCGAAATTTACAACCATCCCTAGTCATAGTCCCTTTCAGAAATATTGCAGAGTAAAAACCTCAAGTTAAAAATGAAAAAGTTTGTTGGCCTGCCACACATTCCAGCTATAGAATTGCTCTTGGTGACTTGCCTTAGGCTGAATCTCAGCCTCTATATTTATGAAACTTTGCTGCCATAAAAATGACTAGGTGAGAAATGGTGCTATGTTGTGCTCACGAGGTTTGCTACAGTGGGATAGATGCCATTTCATCAAAAAAAAAAAAAAATACTGTGGATTTTGGCATCGTCAGTTTAGCACCAGCTCTTCTTTCTGTCGTGATACTGGGCATTTTCAACTAATTGTTATGGCTTTGGTTTGATAGAAACATTGGCATCATTCTTGCCATGGGCAGCATCTTCTTGGGTTTTTATAAAGGATCCAATGCAGCTTTAAGCTTTTTGAAAGACAGATGGAGACTTCAAATGGTTGTGTGAAACCAGCACTCATCATGTTCCTGGAAGACTTCAACGTTTTCATTTGTTTTCAGCAAGAACAATCAACAGTCAACATCATCAGCATGTTTGATTATCACAATAATGAATTTTATTTACCCCTGTGAGTTGAGAATTTTTCTTTCGCCTATTTATGATTTTAGTATTTAAATTTCAGGAAATATTTTATGTCTACTTATTTGCATTTCCTGGAAGTACCCTTTATATTAGGTTTGCTAAATCAATATTTAACAAATCATCCTAGTTTTCTTTAAACTTTTTTTAAAAATTTTTATTTATTTATGATAGTCACAGAGAGAGAGAGAGAGAGAGAGAGGCAGAGACACAGGCAGAGAGGGAAGCAGGCTCCATGCACCGGGAGCCCGACGTGGGATTCGATCCCGGGTCTCCAGGATCGCGCCCTGGGCCAAAGGCAGGCACCAAACCGCTGCGCCACCCAGGGATCCCTCATCCTAGTTTTCAAAACATTTTCAATGTTAATTGCATTGGCCATCTGTATATTTTTTATGTATACAGTAAACTCAAGGTTATTTAGACCATTGCCCTATTGTCTGTATTTCTTTCTCTCCCTCCCTTCCTTCCTTCCTTCCTTCCTTCCTTCCTTCCTTCCTTCCATTCTCTCTCTCTTTGCCTGTCTTTTAACCTGTTGTATCTCCACAGAAAGAAAAGCAGGGCCATAGAGTCTATCATGTAGTCAACACATGCTTATCATGTATATATGCCTAGGACTCTCTCTGCCCTATGGGAGCTCACTGTTCATTCACCTGGGAGGTGGTATCCCTGAAAAAGTTTTGATACATTTGAGATGGCTTATTAAGATTTGGGGAATTGTTGATTCAGATGGCATGAGAGGGATGAGAGGTTGGTGAGACACAGGACGGAAAAGCAAGGCTAAGGAGAGGCAGTCTATGAATCGCAAAGGCTTCAGAGAATTTGGGAGAAGTAGACACAAAGCAGATAGCAGCACAGACCTTTGAGGGATTTATGTTGGGCAAGGAGGGGAAATGACTTTGGGGGCAGAGTGGGCTGGCTTACAGAGGACTTTGATTGTTGGACAGGGCCTGACTTCAGAGGGCCACGTAAGAGGATTTTTGGCTTTATGTGGTAGGCGATGGGAAGGTATTGCTGATTTTGACCCATTCCCTGCAATTCAAAAGAATTAGCATGATTCCTTGTAAGGAGCTTTGGCTAAAGCCTTGACAGCCCAAAAACTGAATGAAAGTTTCAAATTAAGTTTGGGGAGATTTGTCAGTTAACTTTAAAAGTTTTAATCCTTTTAGTTTTCAGAGATGAGTAAGAATTAGCTTAAATGTCATTTTTTCTTTCTTTATCTTGCCGCTTTATATGTTCATTGATAGGAGATTTGCATTTGAAAAGTTTTATTATACATTCCAGTAGGAAAATTGCACATTGTTGATAAATGTATCTTTTATAATCCTTGCTGTTATTGGAACACTGCTAATTTTATTAACACTTTCTCAAAGGAAAATGAAAGTGAAATGAATGCCTGTGAAGCCCCTTCATTATCTCATCTGCCCTTGCCTTCCTCATGTTGCCGAAATTCTAATGGAAAAAAAAAGGGGGCTGCCCAGCAATTTTCTTTTCATATGACATTTCAGCACTCCTCCAGTCCATCGCTGTAATGAAAATTGGCAGCTCTTGAGAAAAACAGTAACTGCTCAGAGCAGAGCACTTGCTACGTGGACCATGAACAGAAGAGGAACCACTTCAGCCCAGATATGATGCCATTTTTCTCATGTGCTAGAGGCAAGCCTGTTAGATGCTCAAAGGGTAGTTAGTCACAGGGCAGGAATTGGGCAGTCCATCCCATCCCAAATGTCTAGTTATCCATCAGCTTGCCCACATGATTAAAAGTTTGAGGTAATAATGCCTCAAGGGTATTATCATTTCTCTTTGGACTTTTCAGCAAGAAGTTAGGGCACAAAATGTCTTAACAGCATTAACATCAAAGACAATTAGGTCCTTACTGGTTGTTTTTTTCTTTTTTTAATGAAATGTTCCATTCACCAGTAGTTAAAGCAAGATCAGATTGATGTACCCTAAGGAATGACTAAGGACTGATTTTATTGTCACAAGAATGGTATTTTAACAAATATTCCAGTTCAATGTTAAGTTTTGAAGGGGCTACCCTAGGTCTGTATTATTGCAGCGATGGGCCATTGATCAGAATCTGCTAGCAACTCTCCTTTGGGAATTTCTCTGAAGACAGTAGATAAGACACACAAAATAATCGCACTCTTTCTCCTTAAATCTCAAATAATATCACCTAGCAGTGTTACCCCCCTCCCCAGTTTTAAATCAACTTTGCTCTGAGGGACTTTTGACTGTCCTCTAAATCAGCTCCACTATGAAAGCATGAGGCTATGTCATCAATGAAGATAATCAAAAGAATGTGTTTAAGGCTGTGGGAGAAGTTTCAAAAGTGGGTCCCTAAGTGAGTTTCATTAGAGGAAACGTCATTGGAACAGCATCATGTCTCAAGATGACTAATTTGAATAAGAAAATACGCAACTAAGTATATCTATTCTTTGACATTTCTTACAAATAAATGGTGTAGTGATCAACAGCATGAGATTTGGACCCAGACACACTGGGTTTGAGTTATAGTTCTGCTACCTTGGAGAAGTCACTAGCTATGAGAGCTTCAGATTTCCCAAGGGTAAAAGGGAGATTACACTAGGTGTTTGTTAGGACTAAGTTAACTGGAATGAAGGCAAATTGAATTAAATATATATATATTTAGCTATTTATCCATTTTATATAGCAAAAGCCCAGTAAGTTATTGTTATTAACAATAACAATGCTATTATTGTTACAATTACTATGAGTATAGTTATTAACAATACTATACTTTAGTTAGAAGTAGTTATTGTTACCAATGTGAAATTGTAATTGAAATGATCCTTCCTATTCCTTATGGTCTGAACTTCTTAGATATCTCCATGGTTGTTCCCCTCATTTCTTCTCCTTTCCCCTTATATGTCTTTATTCCTCTATAAGTTTTTTTTTCTTTCCTTCCACCCCCTGCCCCCTCATCCTTTCCCTCTCTTTTATCTATCCCTCTTGTAAATCCCTTCTTATAAATGAAAAGTGGGTTCAAGAGTAGGCCTGCTTCCTCAGCACACAGAAGGAGTGAAGGTGAGCAAGCTCTGTGGAATCCAGAATCCATGGATGTCTGTCTTTCATACGAAGCTGAAAGCTACTCAGTATCCTTGGTAAACAGGGCTGAGCTCTGAGGCCTCTCCTGCCCGCCTTCAGCCTTCTCTAGAGGAGCTCTGGACTGCTCCCTTGAAAGGAAGACACACATCCTCCTTCTGTTTCCTTTATTAGCCCCCTCTCTTCTCAAATACTTTTTTTCCCCCATCAGTGTGAGAAAATATACCAATCATGATGAAATTGTACAGTTTTATTTCCTGGTATGGGGGTTAATTAAACCTTAGAACTACAATTCTCAACCGGGTTGCCAGGACCTGTTAGAGAAAAAAAAATCAGCCTTTTTTTCTGAGGTTGTGTGCAGTTTGAAAGTCATAATTATTGCCATGACACAGTGTTAGGACAAAACCAAACCAAACCAAACCAAACCAAACCAAACCAAACCAAACAAAACACTGTTATTTTCTTAAAACTGAAGACAATAAGCTAGGCACACGACCCTTGCTTTCTGAAGATACTTTGAAGGCAGATTATCTTTGGAGTGACAGAAATTATCAATAAGAGGATTTAGTGTCTGATTCCTTTTTTTTGAAGGGGAGCTGCATAAAAATATTATAGTCACCAAATGGGGCATAAGTTTTTAAAAGAGTACAAAAATTGTTGAGAAACACTGTTTATTTGTAAAGTTAGCAAAAATAGTAATCACAACCCAAGAAAGCAAGCCTGACCTGGAAGTTCCCAGGAGACTCATTCTTGTGTTTAATGAGAAGCTGGTACAAGAAACCAGCTGAGACTGACATGCCTGTTGTGTTTGGAGAATTTTAATTTGATGTTAACCTGCTCATCACAGAAATTCACATAAGGTCCCAGCCATAATGAGCACCACTTTGTACTTCCATAAGTAGAAATAACAATTCCTGCATGAACTGGAAATATGAAATTGATGACAACCTCCCTTGGGCTTTGTCACTTGCCCCAATGTTACTATTTTGTTCTACTTTAGCAAAAATGAAACATCGCTAGTTGTGCTCAAAACCATAAAAACTATAGTTTCACTAACATGGATATTCCAGATATTGATACCTTGGATATTCACCTTTGGCTTTTATATCTTGCTTTCCCAATGACATATAATTAATGACTATTATTCCTTAAAGGGCAGACAAGTATCCAAAATAAGCATAACCTCTTGAAAACACCAGCTTTTGAACTGTGGCTCTTCTAATTGATGTTATGAATTCCCTTTCCATGGGCTATCATGGGGTTTGGTCAGTAAACACATAGAAAGCATCATCCAGTGGAAAGTAGACTGCATGTAAATGGATATGGGTTTGAGCCCTGGCCCTGACATTTAATACCTGAGAGGGCTTGAAAAATATATCTAATTTTTTTGAGCTCCCGTTTTCTCATATATTAAATAAGGGTGATGTGACTCTCTCTGCAGGGGTTCTGGGAGGTTTGAAGACATGTTTAGAAAGCGCCTAGCAAAAAGCTAATACATAGCACAGTTCAGAATCTCATTTTTATCATTATGCGCATCGGCTAAATCGTCTAGCTAATGTTGAAGTTTAACTTGTTGAATAGTATGTATAATACACTCATTGCTAAATATACATTCTTACCCTGATCCTAAAGTACTGTCTCACGTGCCCTGAAACCCTTGCCTATTTGTGTGCAGAGTCATCACTACTTACTTGTGAAAGTATGTGCATATACTCATGCTCTCACAAAATCAGTTCCACACATTCAGATAATTATACAAACCCACTCATTTTGAGATAGACTGAATCTATTTTCAGCGCCCACTAATCAGACATGTGCATAAGGGGATGAGAGGTACAACAGAGCAGCCAATACTACTTTTCGCTGGGGTCATTGGTGATGATGCTATGATACCCAAGCAAGGGAAGCTGAGAGCCACTCATGGGAGCAGTCTTTGGCCCTGTACTGTGTCTGCTCCAGCAGATGCACATGCAGCCTGCTTGAGCTCCAGCCTTTTGGAACCTCTGACATTGCAGAAAGTGCTGCTTTTTAGACCACAAAGTGGTTACCGGCATGATATGAAGATGGGGAGGTTGACCTAATGCTGGGGCAGAGCTGGATTGTGAGATTTGTTATTGGCTTCCACAGCTTTGTCAAATTCTGTCCATCTCCTACATGGTATATAAGCTCATTAACAGTAAGGCCCATGTCCTCATCTCTGTTCTCTCTCTGGGAACTCTTTGTACTCAGAGGAAACTTATTGACTAGGAGAAGGGAGAGGAACTGTTGTCCTGTCAGCTGGTTGGTCATTGATTGCCAACAGATGGGTTGTTAGGTACCGACTCTTCAGCTGATTAGCTGCCTGAGCTTTTCTGGCTAAGAAACACGTTATTTTTCTGGCCCTTGGTCAGGAAGGCCCTTCCAAGGTTGAGCGAGGGAAGGGGGAAGAGGTAGATGCCAATCAATTATGATTGCCTTTGTTAATGGCACAAGAATAAGGTTTGGTGGGATGACCAATAAATCTATCGTTGAAGGTTATTATGTGAATTGTCTGTTGATTCCTTGACAATGAAAAACATCTTTACTGTGTTTTTCTAATTTTATATACACACACACATATATATTATTTATAAGATATTCACACAATGCCAAGAAATATAAGGAGTGAAGTAGAATCACCTGGAATACTAACACTCTGTGATTGTTCCTATTAACATTTGGTGATCTATTCTTTCACAAAAAATGTTTGTGCAGATAGGTACAGAAATATCTGATTTCATGCAAATCATATCACAGTGCTGTTTATTAAATTTGTGGCATAATTTTGTTCTGTCATTATTTTTATTTTTAATTTAATTTTTAAAGATTTTATTTATTTATTCATGAGAGACATATATATATAGAGAGAGGCAATATGCATTTTTATGTAAAAAAAAAAACCAACAAACTCCCAACTTTTTTAAAGATTGAAAACTAAGTTAAATTTTTAGAAAACGTGAGCACTGGGGGTTATTCTATATGTTGGCAAATTGAACACCAATAAAAAATAAATAATTAAAATAAATAAAAATTAAAAAATAAATAAAAAATTAAAATAACAAGTTCTTGTTTCATTAAAAAAAATTTTTTTTTTAGAAAATGTAGTACAGGCTAAATAAAACAGGTCTCCTCAAATCTGGCCACAGTTTCCGTGTGCAACCTCCTATGTAGTATTTGTCATCAACTGTGATCTTTGTCTTCCTGAGGTTTCAGTTTGTTGAGTGGGTAATGGTGAGGATCTAGTGCAGCTTTTTGGCAGTGAACATTGAGCTTTGACCCACCTGGTCTGCAGTGACACTTGCCTTTTGCCAGTTTCCCATCCTCTTTTACAGAGAGCCTGTGCTTCTGTGATCTATGTTGTCTCCGTGTCCCACACTGTCTGAGCCTCCCTATGTGCTTGGGGGCTGCTGCCTTACGTGTTCCAGGAGAAGTAGAGCCAATGCTGCTTAATGCCTCAGAATCTACCTATCTCCAACTTCAGAATTTCTTTCTTTCTTTTTTAAAGATTTTATTTATTTATTCCTGAGAGATACAGAGAGAGGCAGAGACATAGAGGGAGAAGCAGGCGCCTCATAGGGAGCCCATTGTGGGACTCGATCCCTGGACCGGGATCATGCCCTGAGTCAAAGGCAGACCCTCAACCACTGAGCCACCCAGGCATCCCCAGAATTTATTTCTATAGCGTCTGGGGTATCTGTGTGGAAAGGGGTATTTACTGGAGCTTAGTGGCTTTCAGCTGTGTGGAAGCTACACAACTCTTTAGAATCCATTGTTCATTTCAGAGCATATGGTTATTTATTTACCTGGTTTTCTTCCTAAGTAAGATGTTAGAATAGGAAGACACTTTGGTGATCTCTGAATGCAATACTTTCATTTCACAACTGGGGAAAGCAAGGGAAAGGAAGCGATTTGGTAGAGGCTCCATAGCAAGTGCCAGGATGGGGCGGTCCTCTTACATCCCATCTCCTTTCCCAGGATATCCTTCCCATAGCCTCTAATAGCTGGCCTTCATAGAAATCCCCTTTTTCTGTTTCTACTTTTCAGCTGATTTACCTGATTGTCCGTATTTCTATGATCCAGCCTTGGAATAAGACCCTGAGGAGCCAGGTGTTAATTTGAGTTTTTGCAAAGCTAATTACCCCTACATCCCCAAGTCTTTCAAGACAACAGCCTTATTCTTCTATTCAGGCATTGTTTTACAGAGGAGGATTTGGCTTGGGTATAGATTAGAGGAAGATTTTTGTGGTGTTCTATAAGCTTTAAAACTAGATTATATCAGATTTTCAGATGCTGCCTCAAGATTATTACGCTGGTGATGATTTTGAGGACACAGCAACATGTGGTAACTGGAAGCTTTAGATGGGATTGGATGGATAGACAGCTTGTCCCTTTGGTTAGAAATATAGTACACTGCAGTTCCTATGGACTCAACTGGTTTTCTACCCCTACAGCTGCCAACAGCTCTTAGCTGCTAAAGAAAGCAGGCAGATCGGGCAGCCATTGAGGAATGCCACGTGTTGGAACAGGCTTTTATCTCAGTGCCCACTCTACTGCCAGGATGCTGTCAGGACAGTCTGAGAAATGCGTTAGGGACCACCCACCTACTTGACACCTGTGTTGGCCAAGGTCAGAACCCTTAAGAATCTGACTGCTTCTTGGCAGTTGCAACAGCAGAAGTGATGGCATCAGAAGAGGCACTACTCTGAGAGAGAAGGTGCGGTCAACTGAGAATCTAGGGCCCTGGTTTCTCCTAATCCCTTAACTTTTCTGAGCCTCAGTATTATCTGGAGCACTGAGACTAAACTACCTTGCCTTTCCCATCCCTTAGAGATGCTTTTAAAGGAAGTTGCTTGTATGTGCACATACATGTACACACATATACACACATACATACATGCTGTGCATACTTTAGGGGTTGAATTGTGACCCTTCAGAATTCACATGTTAAAACCCTAACTCCCAGTACTTAGAATGTGACCTTATTTGCAAATAGAATTGTTGCAGATGCAATTAGTTAAGATGAAGTTGTACCAGAGTAGGGTGGGCCCATGATCCAATATGACTGGTGTCCTTATAAAGAGGGGAAACTTGGGCACAGACATGCACACAGGGAGAATGCGATGTCAAGATTGAGGTTATGCTGTCACGAGCCTAAGAACTAACAGAAGTTGGGTGAGGGACCTGAAACAGATCCTTTTCCAGCATCTTGAGAGGGGATATGGCTCTGCTGACACCTTGATCTCGGACTTTCAGCCATTAGAACTGTGAGACAATAAATTTCTGTTGTTTAAGTCACTCAGTTTATTGTTCTTTGTTACAGCAGCCCCAGAAAACTAATTATACCCCACTTCTCTGACAAAATGACTTGAAATATTTAAGACTCAACCACAGCCTCTAGTATATTTTGGGTTAGCATGAACCTGGCATGGTAGTGTGGGCTAATTGGTTTATAACAATAAGTTGGGCAGAGGCAGATGGATGGGCGGACTAGACAGTAAGCTCCTGAAGGCAAGGACTGATTGGTTGTATGTAGCACTTTATCCTCAGCGCTCAGCACAATATCCAACCCATTTTTGGTGCTATTTGTTGAATGGGTTAAATGTTGTGACCAGAGAAATCACTGTGATCAGGTTTTCTTTCTTTCCTTTATTTTCAACCTGAGATAAAATTTACATAACAAAAATTCACCATTTTAAAGTGTACAATCTGGGGCACCTGGGTTGCTCAGTCAGTTAAGTGTCTGACTCTTGGTTTTGGCTTATGTCATGGTATCAGAGTCATGAGCTCAAGCTCTCTGTTGGGTTCCATTCTCAGCATAGAGCCTAGTTGATATTCTCAATCTCTCTCTCTGCCTCTCCTCCTGCTTGCATACTTTCTATTTAAAATAAATATATAAATCTTTTTTAAAAGTGTACAATCCAGTGCTTTTTTAGTACATTTATTAATATTTACATATATTCTCACATTTTCTCTTTCTTTCTTTCTTTCTTTCTTTCTTTCTTTCTTTCTTTCTTTCTTTCTCTTTCTTTCTTTTTTTCTTTCTTTCTTTTCTTTCTTTCTTTTTTCTTTCTTTCTTCTTTCTTTTTTCTTTCTTTCTCTCTTTCTCTCTTTTTCTCTTTCTCTCTTTCTTTCTTTCTTTCTTTCTTTCTTTCTTTCTTTCTTTCTTTCGTCTTTTTTCTTTCTTTCGTTTTGATAGTAGCCATCCTAATGGATGTGAGGTATTATCTAACTGTTTTGATTTAATTTTTCTGAATGATTAGTGATGTTGAACATCTTTTCATGTGGTTATTGTCTATTTGCATTTCTCCTTTGGAGAATTGTCTATCAAGTCCTTTCCCAATTTTTCAATTAAATCATTTATTATTTTGTTGTTTAGTTTAGTAGGAATTCTTTATACATTGTAGATGTGAATCCTTTATTAAATTTATAATTTGTAAAAAGATTTATAATTTGTGAATATTTTCTCCCATTGTGCAGACTTTTTTTTCACTTTCTTGAGAATGTTCTTTGGTACACAAACATTTTTTTAAAATGATTTTATTTTTTTTCACTTGAGAGATATAGAGAAAGAGCACAAGCATGGGGAGAGGCAGTGCAGGCAACCCTAAACAGGGCTGGATCCCAGCACCCCAGGATCATAAGCTGAGCCAAAGGCAGACACTTAACTGACTGAGCCACCCAGGTGCCCTCACCAACATTTTTTTAAAAAGATTCATTTATTTATTTTAGTGAGAGAGATGAAAGGGAGGGGCAAAGGGAAAGGGAGAGAGAGAATCCTCAAGCAGACCCCTTGCTGAGTGCAGAACCTGACCGGAGGGGAGGGGGGCTGGGGGCTGGATCCCAGTACCCTGAGATCAAGACCTGAGACAATATCAACAATATCAAGAGTTGGCTACTCAACCAACAGAGCTAGCCAGGTGCCCTGATACACAAACATTTTAAATTTTGATGAAATCCAATTTATTTTTTCTTTGTTTTATTACAATTTTCAATCATATTTAAGACATTATTGCCTAATCCAGGGTCACAAATATGTATACCTATGTTTTCTTCTATGAATTTTATAATTTTAGTTCTTACATTTAGGTCTTTGATCTATTTTGAGTTAATTTTTGTATACAGTGTATGGTAGAGGTCCATGTTCTCTTTTTTGGAATGTGACTAGTTGTCCCTATACCACTTGTTGAAAAACTAATCTTTCCCTGTTGAATGGTTCTTGGTCCCTGTGCCAAAATCAGTTGACCAAACACACATGGATTTATTTCTGGGCTCTTAACACTATTTCATTGATCTATATGTTTATCCTTATGCTAGCACCAAAACCTCTTGATTACTATAGCTTTGTAGTAAGTTTTGAAATTGGAAAATATGCATCCAATAACTTTGTTCTTTTTTTCAATATTCTTTTGCTGATAAGACTTTCTTAACCAGTATGGATAGTTAGGAGTTGGTCAACAATAGGAGTTCAGGATATTCATAGTGAAGTAGCTGTGTCACTCAGAACTGAAGATCTCTCTGTCCATGATAAAAGCTCTAGCCTGAAAGAGAACCTGACCACACTAGAGCAATGGTGCTCTTGGTGATTGAGGTAGCTAGTCAGTTTCATTGTTTTCCTTGGATTTGTGTCAAGTCACCTGGAAAATCAAAGATATCATTTTACCTTATTCTTTAAATATGTACCTTAAGCAGGTAGAGAAAATGTGTTTACATTCATCATATAGGTGGAGAAAATGACAGAATTGAAACATATGTTTAGATTACAAAGTTAATTCACGGCATAACATTTACTGGAAGCAGATCCCCTATCTAAATGTTGTGTACTTCTTTTGTGTATTTTTAAAAAAGTATATGAATAGCAAATCTTAACTATAAAAAAATCATTATAGATAAGAAGGAGGAGGAAGAGGAGAAGAGAGGTGCACAATGCCATTACTGAGAAAAGAGCCAGCAATTTTGAATTCCGCATTGGACCAGGAGCAGCAGTCCTGGTAAATGTTCAACAACTGGCTCTGCAGATACAGTAATGCCCTGTTTTTGCATTATTTGCCAGTTTCTCTTGTATAAATCCTCCAATATGGCTGATTTTGAGCTACGAGGGTGACATCACTGAATGTGGATGTAGGAAAAGACTCACATAATCAGCTCTCATGAGCCAGTGCCAGCACACTACTCAAGGGTATTCTCTCTAATTCCTTGCTACTCAAAATGTAGTTCATGAACTATCAGCAGTGGTAGCACTTGAGAGCTTCTGGAAAAACCCAGAATCTCAGGTTCTACCCTGGCCTGTGGAATCAGAATCAGAACTAGTATTTTAACAAGATCTTAGGTTATTCCTATCAATGTTAGAGTTTGAGCAGCACTGCTGTACAGCTGCACTGTTCTGTGTGGTAGCCACTAGCCACATGTGGTTATAGGGCTCTTGAAATGTGGCTAGCCCAAGGTGAGACGGTCTGTTTTGAATGCTTAGTGGATGTCTTAATCAGTTCAGCCTGCTATAACATCTTATCTTAGGTTTAAACAACAAGCATTTATTCTTCTCTGTTCTGGAGGCTGGAAGCCCAAGATCAGGGTGCTGGCAGATCTGGTGTTTGGGTAAGGGCTGCTTCCTGTCTTCTTGCTGTGTCCTCCTCACGTGACTGAGAGAGGAGGCTCTTGTCTCTGTCTCTCTTCCTCTTCCTTTAAGGGCACAAATCTCATCATGGGGGTCATGACCTCATCTAGGCCTAATCATCTCTCAAAGGCTCTACCTCCTAGTACTATCCCATAGGGAGTTAGAATTTCAACATACAGGCTTAGTGGGGAGACATACAGTCCATAAAAATATGAAAAAAAGTAAACTACCCCATAAATATTTTTTATGCTAACTACATGCCACTATCAGAATATACTGAGTTAAAGAGAATATATTATTAATATTAATTTCAACTATTTTGTTACTTTGTTTTTTAATCTATCTGTTAAAAAAATTGAAAATTGCTACGCGGCACACATTTTGGCCAGTACTGCTGTAAAGCATGAAATCCCTAGAACTCTGACTGCTCTGTGTGTCCCTTGGGCCCACCTCTTTCTAAACTTGAACTTAAGTTGATCCAGACTTTTCTAATAAAACAATGAATTGTCCATGGCTGCACATCGGTAATGGCCAAAGCCACCATTCATTTCCTCTTTACTACTGCTTTTGTGTCCCACTTCTGTGGACTCAGAAGATGTTAATAAGAAGAACTGAATAATAGTGCTTTGCCACTGGAAGTTCAAGAATATTCTACTTCCAGAATGGAGGAAGATTTCAGAAATGAGGAGTGTCTTATATACCTCTTCTTACATCTGTTATCCAGTAGTCTTTTCAGGCAATAGTGCATCATTTCCAGGACCCTCAATGATCTCTCAGGGACTCATCTTCATGACAAAGGAAGAGTCACTAAATAACTCCTGTTCTTAATAAACAGCCTGAGAGCGGGTGCACCACTGCTCAGCACATTAACCATATTTACCGTCTAAGAGACAGAAAGCAACCTGTCTCATTTGATGAGGAAGCCATAAAGTTTTAGTGAATGGGAAGTAAATCAAAGCTTCCTCTTGCCTTGTAAAAATGCACTGCCTCGTGTTGCATCTCACCCTTCACTCGCTTGAGTGTATTTTTATTCCTCCGCATAAATAAAACATGATTCGAAGCCATCCTCCTGACTTGCTCTTGGCGCTAGGTTCAACAACCAAAAAAAATTAAAGCTGGCATTGTGTTTCTGATGAGGCTTGAGTATTAGTATGAAACACCTAAAATACTTGCAAGGTGCAAAAGGCTTTAAGCTGAGAAGGGACAAAGAAAGAGGAATCTTTTTCCTCGGTTCCCATGAGAGCACATGCAAAGTGCCTGCTCCAGCCCTAGGCACAAAATAAGACCACAGAACAGTCTGCTTCACTCCCACATGCTAGAAGCAAGAGCATTTTGAGAATAAGAATAGATAAATAACTGAATAGTCAAATTCAGTAAAAAAATCAGCTTTTAAAATTAATTCACAAGATCAGTGACAAGTGCTAAACTGTGTTCTATAGTCACATGAATATGGTGAATATTTGGAGACATAACGTTTTGTTGATTAATTTTAGTCAGCCATTTTTCTTCATTTTGACCTAAATTTCAGTCAGCCATTTTTCTTCATTTTGACCTAGAGTATTTCAGGCAAAAGCTGCTTTGTGACTGCTAGTAAGTGTGGTATCTCTTTGTGTCTTGTTTTGTTCTCCCCAGCCCAAAGAAGAACTTTAATCTTCTTTAATCTTAAAACTGTTATAGAGAGAAGATTGAGAATCAAGGATCTTGTGGAGATTCAGGAGGGTCCTGTGGCAAAATGGCAGGGAGGGGGTGGGCATCTGAGCTGACCAGTCCTATGGATCTGTGCCCGAAGTAGGAGAGTGGTGCCTGGAAACTGGACAAGTAAGAGAACAGTGTAGAGTTGCCAAGTTTGAGCGGCAGAAACGTGTTCAAAGTGGATAACCAAGCTTGTGACCCTTGATTCAGATATTAGGAGCTTAGGTGGCACCTATGGATGTCTGGCAATTGGGGAAAGAAAGAGGAAGGGAAATTGTTAGGGTGCATATCAAACCAAGGAGCCCAACTCTTCTAGTAGGGTTTATGCACCACTGATGAACCTTTCTTTGGATAGCTTAGGTTTCTTTCAAGTACCTGGAAAGCATTTGACAGAGAATGTTGTGTGTTTAGTTTACAGATTCTTTTCATTTTTTTTTTTTTTTTGGCTTTACCCAAAGGATAACATTTCTTTTAGGGTATATTTCCTTTTATATATTTCTAAATACAAACTTTCTTCTAATAGGCATTATCTTTATGCCAGAATTTTATATAAAACTTCAACATTGAGAATAGCAGTCAACAAATAACACTATGTTATAAAGAGGAGAGTGGATATGGTCCACTGAACAAACCAAAGAATACAACACAGAAAAATGACAGAAACCATAGTACCTAAAAAGAAGACTAGAAAGGGGGAAGGATGTGAGTTGTCGATTGTAGACTTAGAGGAGACTTTTACCCTCTGCTCTTTCAAGTCAAAAGAGAGCACTACTTCTAGAGATTGGTAAGTGTCTGCAAGAAGGGGAGACTAGTACTCCATGTCCACCTCGCTGGGTACATGTGGAGAAACCTTGAGTCTTCTCTGGGCCACTTTGCAGCTGAGAGAGTATTATAGAGAAAGCCCTCTCTGGCTTGATACATATCCTGGGACTTAGAGGGCAATGTGGAAATGCAACCATGTCTCCTTACTGACTTGAGAGTCCCAAAGTCCTAGATGTTGTCTGAGCAGCCCTAGTAACAAGGTAAGGAGAGAGGGCAGCTTGCACACTGCACTTGACTCAATAGGTATGAGTGAGTTTTCTGTAGGTCAAGTGCTTATTGCAGAAAATACTGGGTTGGACCTTCTCATTGTATCCTGTCAGACAACTTGGTCAGGATACAATATTATGGATGTCCCATCTGGGGTAGGAGTGGAGGGAGGTGTTCAGGAGGTTAGCCAGAGTGCATCCCCATGTGAGGGCAGTAGAAAGGCACCCACAAAGAACCCACTCCTGTAGCCCATGAGAGAGCCAGCACTGAAACACCTCTGCCCATTGGGGCATTGATAGCCAGCCCATAAGGAATCACAACAATTCATACAGCTAAGTAAAATTCTCTCTCTTTTTTTTTTTTTTTGTTCTTTGACTTTCCTTCCTTCCTGCCCAGTGAGAGTCAGAAAAAGAAGAGAGAAGAGATGGAGGAAGAAGATAAAAAACAGACCATACCCTCTTTACTTTTGATCTTGACCCAAAGGTTGGACCTGAGCAAAGAGCAAGTTGGAAACTTTGAATTGTATATGTGATTCAAGTTAAGATTTATACTGGAGTGTGTTTTTGGTTATTTATTTATTTATTTTGAGAGAGAGAGAGAGAGAGAGGTGGAGAGGGACAGAGGAGAAGGAGAGAGAGAATCTTAAGCAGGTTCCATGCCCAGCACAGAGCCTAACCCAGGGCTTGATCTCACAACCCTGAGATCACGACCTGAGCCAAAATCAAGAATTAAATGCTTAACCAACAGAACCACCCAGGTGCCCCCGGATTGTGCTTTTTAAAAGCAAAAGGGGAGTCTATCCCAGAATGGAACTTGTTTTTGTTTTTGTTTTTGTTTTTTTTTAACTAGAAGTGCTTGGAAAGGTATTGGATCTGCTCAAATTGAATCAGAGGTGATTTGGAAGTGCATGCAGAAGACAACTGTGGATGAGAAAAATAAAACTATTTCATACTTGTACTCTATTGAGACTTTCCAGAATGTTCAGTAAACCAGTTATGCTTGTTAAGATAATTCTTCCAAAGTTTTCATGTTATGGAACAATAGAAAATGGTAATTCCATTTGCAAGTCAAATTGAGGTCACTAGACATCCTAGAGGTCACTAGAGGTGACTGGTTGAGGGTTTTCATCCCTCCAGTCTGAGGCTCTGCCCAAAAGGCTGATGACTATGCCCATGGACTGGTACTCTGTTTTACACTATATACGCTCAGAGTGACTGGAGAGAATTCCTCATCTTTCTTTATGGGAGAAAGGATAATTTGTAGTCCCATATATAATCTTAAGATGGCATGGATCATGGAAATCCCTAAGTTTTAATTCTCATTTGCACATTAGTATAGCAGACACAAAGATTAATGGAACAAATATTGGCTTGGGAGACAAAGTTCCAGCATTGTCAATGACCAGCTTGGGCAAGACACTTCATCCCTCTGGGCTTTTGTTTCCTTAACTGCCAAATGAGGGGACTAGGGAGCAAGTATTCAATAAATGGCAGCCATCACCAGCATCATTACCACCATTCTTTAAGACTGAGCTCTAAGGCAATGGGACAATAAACATCTGCTTCAATTAGTTCATCAAATTTTGACTAACTGCCTACTACACATGGGACATAAAAGGTAATAGGAAGCTCCCCTGAAGCATGTAGAGTGGGAGGTTTTGTACCCTAAGGCTACAGAGCTCTCAAAAGTCCTCAAATGATGATCACATGTCTCCTGATGGTTTCTGAGACCTTTCCATGACATTTGTTTACTCCATACAGCAGCAGATCCTGGCCACACACTGGGTGCCTATTGGATCAAGTTGATGGCATGCTAATCTCAGAGCTCCTCTCCTCTGGTTTTACAAGCATCCAAAGGAGGCAATATGCCCAGTAGAATGCTCATCTTCCTCTGCTGCCTGAAATATTCAAAATGGATTTAGGATATCCATGGCATATCATACCATGTTGGTCAGATATCAAATTTTAGCTTCTATTTGCCTAAAGGTCTAGAAATTATTGGGGGGGGGGTGGTATATGTGCCTGGTTGGTATAGGGATCACTTAACAGGCATCCATTTTTCTCATACAAGGAACTCATAGTCAAGTATCTGGGTAGAAAGAATTCTTTCCTATTAACTGAGTCCCATCAGTAAATTAATACACATCAAGTAATTTATTCATTACCTTCTTACTTTCTTCCTTCCTTTGATCCCACCGATTTAGTTTGGTTTCCCTTAAAAGCAGAACTTTGAGAGTAAGCCCTGCAGGCAGGTAGTTTATTTGAGAGGTGATTAGAGAAAGAGGAATGAGGGAACAGGGAGAGTAAAACAGGGAAGGAGGATAGTCAGTAGAAGGATGTATTATTGAGCTCATTGCTGTAGAAATGGGCACTTGATTCCTCCAGATTTTCTGAGAAGCATGTAGAAGTACTCTGAGTCATCCACTGGAAAGATGAGAGACTAGAGTCTTTATTCACCAGCTTCCTTTCCGCATTGTTTGATATTACCCCAGTGGCATTACCCCCCCTGCACTTACAGGTTGCATACGTGCACTAGCATGGTGAACTTCCAGGACTTTGGAGAAGACTAGAGCGGAACACACCACCCTTGAGGAGGGTCACTGGTCTGGGAGCTGTTCACTCATTGTATGCTGATAGAAGATGTGGGCTGGGAGATGTGACCAAGATACTACAAGTGCTTGCTTCTTCTTCTTTTTCAAATATTTTAATTTTTATTTATTTATTTGAGAGAGAGAGAGAGAGAGGGAGAGAGAGGGCACAAGCAGGGGAGAGCAGAAGAGGGACAAGCAGACTCCCTGCTGAGCAGAGAGCCCAATGCAGGCCTTGATCCCAGGTCATGACCTGGGCCAAAGTCAGATTCTTAACCAACTGAGCCCACCCAGCTGCCCTAAGGGTTTACTTATTCTAAAAAGCATTTATGGTGGCCTGCAAATATGTATATGTTAACATACATTTTAATACATATTTAAATGAGTTAAAAATGAAGACCCACCATTTGCTTCAACGTGAATAGAACTGGAGGGTATTATGCTGCGTGAAGTAAGTCAATCGGAGAAGGACAAACATTACATGGTTTCACTCATATGGGGAATATAAAAAAAATAGTGAAAGGGAATAGGGGGAAAGGAGAGAAAATGAGTGGGAAATATCAGAGAGGGAGACAGAACATGAAAGACTCCTAATTCTGGAGTGGGCGGGGGGATGGGTGACTGGGTGATGGGCACTGAGGGAGGCATTTGACGGATGAGCACTGGGTGTTATACTATATGTTGGCAAATTGAACTCCAATAAAAAATGTACAATAAAAAATAAAAATAAAAATAAAAAATGAAGAATCAGTAATAACGTTATTATAAGAACAGATGCCATTTAATATTATTCACTTCTTGGATGTTGGACCTAAACAAAAGCCTCTGGACTTTGAAACAGCCAACATTAATTGGAAATCATGATAAAGTACAAACTTCACAATGACCAAAGACAAAAATAAACCAGTTGTTCAGTAGAAACGTCAAAGAGAAATTTTTCCTATGGATCACAGAGAGGACAAGAGAACATGATGAATTACATCCTGGTCAAAATCTTTGATGTAAAACTTGGTGTAAGTTTCATAAAGCTGTTTCTTATGTTTGAACAGGTGAATGGCTTCCTCCCTCCCAAACCCAAGTATGATCGATCAGTAAAAGTAAAACTAAGATGGAGGGTAGGGAGGGGGGATACCTGTAAGATGCAGGGCACTTGGTGGTTCTCTGGTGGCCCCATTAATAGATGGACAGTTTTGGAGATTAGACGAATGAGCCAATGACCTGTAAAGTATGAGGGGTTCTTTTTTTTTTTTTCCTCTCTTTTCTCAACTCTTATTCCTATTTCCTTCCTTTTTTAGAATAACAGAAAAACATGCTTTGAAGTAAAATTCAACTCTGAAAACTCATAGCCTATTCATCAATTGCTAATATAGGATGAACAAATGTATTATCTTTACTCTCAAATTTGCTACTTATTGGTTATATTAGCTTTTTATTATGGCAAAACAGCACATTTTCTTTTAGAAAAATTTTTAAAAAAAGGAAAATATAAGAAAACATTTGAAAAGCATATGCACCTTAACTATCCATATAAAAAATGATGGTTGAACTATTACATTTTGATAAATTCCTTTCTAGTTTTGTGTTACACAGTTTTGTATGTTATATATAGTGTTTTTTCTTAAGTTTTACTTCATCATTATATTATGAATATTTTCACATGCTAATGAATATATACTGACATCACTTTTAATGCATTTTCATCCAGCAAATGATATGTCATCATTGTTTGATCATACTTGATTATTAGATATCTAGTTTGCTTCCAATTTTGGATTATTATAAAGTCATGATAACCATCTTTATACATAATTCTGTGCATTTTTCATCCAAGTTTTTCTTTAGAATCAAACCTTAGATTTGGAATTACTGTAATAAATGATGTGAAAATTGTAGGGCTTTGATACATTTTGCGAAATTGCCTTTCAGAAATGTTGTATCCACTTACTCCTCTACCAGCAGTGTATCAGCATGCCTGTCTCCCAAACTTATGACGTATGATGACAATATAGACAGAGTATGTATCATGGCTATTGGCTGGTTTTGTCTAAAGTTAGGTACCAGCGAGGGAAATAGAAGCCACTCTATGTGTTACAGAAAGAGAGAATTTAATACAGATTTTGTGTGCATGTGTGATGGGAGAGTTGAGAAGCCAAACAGGATGCTATGGACTGAATTTCATCCCTCCAAAATTCATTTGTTGAAGCACTACCCTCCCATGTGATTGTATTCGGAGATGGGGCCTTTGGGACATAATTAGATTCAGATGAGGACATGAGTGGGGGCTTCATTATGAGATTAGTCCCTTATAAGAAGAGACACCAAAGAGTTTGCTTGCTCTTTCTCCACACGTACCAAGGAGAGGAAAGGCCATGTGAACACATAGCAGGAAGGTAGTCATCTTCAAGCCAGGAAGAGGGCCTTCACCAGGAACCAAATTGACCAGTACTTTGATCTCGGATTTCCTATCCTCCAGAACGGTAAGAAATATATTTCTATTGCTTAAGCCACTTGATATATGTTATTTTGTTATGGGAGTGTGAGCAGCCTAAGACATAGGCTAACTCAGATCACCACAAATGGAAGCCCACTACTTTCCCTAGGACAGAGGAGGGAGGAAGCATTGCCAGAGCCCAGAGCCTGAGGTCATCTGAAGGAGGTAAGAACTAGGGTAGCCTGTCATTTGGGAGCTGGAATGACAGAGATGCAGCCTGAGCAAGAGAAAAATGGGGAGAAACACCCTGACCTTTTCCCTTCATCCTGTCCTGCAACCTCTCAGCAGGGTCGCCCACTCCAGAACAATGTGAAGCCATCTGACAAGACGGGATGGGAAAGCCACAGGGCTCTGGGACACAGAGCAGGGAAGGGTAAAGATGAATATAAGGACACACAGATCCAGGAGTGCAAAAGATGCTTTTTTTTGGCTAGAACAGTATCTTTGAAAAGCTCTGCTGTCTTGCCTATGGATGAGGCCCGCTCTTTCAGGCCAGGTAGTATGTCAGCACAAACTCTAACGCAGCTGCTCCACCCTGTAGGAACTGGAGTTTGCAATCCCTGCTTTGGCTGATGTGCCCGCGTCAGATAGGCCACGGAGGGCCAGGGAGTGCATTTGAAGAGTGCAGACAGTATGGGGAAAGGCATGGGGGCTGGAATGGAATGTCACTGAAGCCAATTTCTACACTTTTTCTTAGGTAACCTGGTCCTCTAAAGTTGTAATTTCTAAAAGACATAGCCCTTGACCATTAGTATTCCATATTATAATCTGGAGAGTGAGCAGGTTTCAAAGTGTGTCTGTGTGCGTCTTCTGTGGTGTGAAAATCTGTTTCATGTGCGTCTGGAGTAAACTAAATTAGGTGGTATGATGCTCACATTGGCTCAGCTTCATTCTTTGTAAATCGTTACAGATGTTTAGTGAGCGGGCGGGTACATAATCACGCTTGGCCCTGCATGCCATTACTGATGCTAGGGCTCACATCTGTGAGCCCCCACATCCAGCCAGACGTTTTTCTGTGCACGCCGAGGGGAACTCAGCAGATGTTTAGCAACGGGGAGAGGAAATGAGGATGCTTGAGAACTTTAACCAAGGCCAAGGGAAATGGTGAGGTTAGTTAATTTGGCAAAGACGGGCTGGCGAGACACAAACTGCAGGCGTTGGGGGCTTCTGGTCTGCCTTACTGCATCATAGCCTTATACAAGACTGGGGCCTGGTGCAGGGCTGTGGCTGCCTGGAGGAGGAAGGCGGCACTGGGTTCTAAGTTAGATAAGGTGGCCTGTGGTGGCCTGTTAAGGTCGGCCTGCCTGCTCATGCAGTGGAGGTCCTGGTCTTCTTTCAAAGGCCTCTCATGAAATCAACTTCTCCTGTTGAAACACTTCCTAATGCAGAGGTAAGTGGGCATTTCTGCTACAGCCTAGATTTCCATTGTAACTTTTCTTACCAGGCGAAGCTCCAGCTCCATTTTCACATCCCATTTTGGTCTCCTGTTCCAATTCAATTTTGCTCATTTGTCTATTACTTTGAGCTAGACTCTTGCTTTGGGATGGCCTGTTTTAGCTTGAGAGGAGCAAGGTATGGGGACAATGCAGCTTGACAAGCACTGGCCGCATAAGCCACAGACACAGGTGCTTCCAGAGCAGGGTGGTCTCAGGAGCAGATTAAGCAGTCAAGGGGAGGGGACCTGTCAATCCCATCTAAACGGACACTCTTGGCCTGCGTTGATTCTAGGCAGTGGGACCTGCGACCCCATGTTGTTGGCTTTGTTTTTTTGTTTTTTAAAGGAAATTTGGAGACCTCCACAGATGTTTTCAAGAATGGAAAATTAAATCTAAAAATAAAAAGCCATGTGTAGGCTATAAAATCCACTTCTCTGGACGGAATCTGGCCCAGGGGTCAACATCTTGAGATCCTGGACTTTGGAGTGTATCCTGTGCCAGATACTGGGCTGCGTGCACTGCCAAGGTGATCCAGATAATGTCCCTGTCCTGAAGGGGCTTCTGTGGAGCAGGAAACTGCAAAATCCAACTCTGTCATGAGGCAGAACAAATCTAAGACATGCTGTAAAGTGAGATTCTAGGAAATGCTATAGGTGCCCCAGTGGCAGAGATTTTTATGAAGATACTTCTCTTTATAAAGTATTAACATGAAATATTAATTCCCTCTTAAATAATTGATCCTCAAAATGTAGGAAAACCTATTTATTCTGCTGTTTGTGTGGTCCATGATATGCGACAGGCCTAAAGGTGAGACTGCTTTAATAATGAAGCCTTTTGCTACTTCACTAAATAAATCCCCTGGAGGGAAGGATTTATACTTTACTGATTTCCATTCTGGAGTGTTACACTGAAAATTCCTGTGTAAATAGTGAAGTAGGATTTTAAAAGATTGGTTTTTGTTTTTGTTTTTTTTTCTAGACAGGATGACTAATGAGAGAGGTAATCTCTTAAGATGCATCCACATATTCAGCAGCCCAACCATTCCAGAACTCCCAAGTGTGGAGCCTGGAGAGTAGTGGCAGAGCCAGAATGGAAGAGGCACCTGGGGCAGGCTTTGCTTGGGGGCAGATCTAGGGCTGGGGAGAGAGGCCAGAAGTCAGCAGGACACTCGAGTTAAGATGTGGTGATTATCCCATCATCCCTGGAGCCCCAGGGCACTGAGCTCCCCACTCTTCCTAGGCTCTTCACACACTATATTGCAGTGATCTGTACACTCTCTCACCAGCAGGCCAGGAGTATCTTGGTGCAGGGCCAACGTCTTTATATTCTAGTGTCTAGCAGACTGCTGGTATAAGGAGACCTATTGAATGTCAGTTGAATACATAAATAAATGATACACTGAATTAAAACCTTGACAAGTGTAGGGCACCAGGGAGATTCAGCAAGCGGGGGCGGGTCAGTGGGTGGAGTGTGGCAACAGGCAGTTTGGAGCTGGGGATACGCCTGTGGATGGAGGGTGAAGTGAAGGGCAAGCCCTTGCCTTAGGGCTGAGGGCAGGTCCTTAGGGCAGGGCTCAGGCAGGAAGAAACACAACTTGAATTCAGTTAGTGCGAAGTAGGGACAGAGCACAGCTCCAGGGCAGCAGAGAGCAAAGGGTCAGAATGGTTGCTCTGTCATCAAAGCCATTCAAATTGAAATTTTCCATCTTTCCTAGCTGGGTGACTGGGCAGTTTATTTAATGTCTCTGTACCTCAGTGCCCACATTTCTTAAATGGGGGTGTAATTGTTGAGAAGATCAAATGAGATATTGTGTGTGAAGCACTTAGCACACTACCTGGCAGAAAATTATTAAGGCAACGATGGATAGGACCTGATTAGGCACAGGATGCTTGGTGCTAGACTTCTGAGCAGTGACCAGGAGCTGGGGAATCCAACTGGCTCATTTTGCAAACTTTACATCTTCTCACCCTCACCCCAACCTGGGTGTTGGGAATAAATATTGTATTTCAAAAGTTCCTCAGAGATCCTGATAACTCTCTCGTGATGCCCCCTTCTGGGCCCCCTTACATTTTTATTTCTTTAAATCCTCTCCACCACAAAACCAGTGTAAGTCTCAACCTCTTATTAGGGGATTTGGTTAGTGGTGAAAGTAAAGTCCACTCGTTGTGGGAACTAAAAGGATTTTGAGACAGGCACGGATGTATCAATGAGACCCAATGTACACAGTGGGCACCACAATACTTTCGGGGACCCACAAAATGGTTTCATTTCTTTTAAAATGAGAAGAAAATGAACGTTCCGGTTGAAGAAAATGTTTATATATTAATTTTTGTATTTATATATTCATCTTTATACTGATACAGTTATAAAATATGCTTTTTAATGTTTTTTATTTACTTATTTTTAACGAAGGAAGTAGGCCACAAAGGCCTGCAAAAGTCCCTCCATGAATGTCATAATGTGGCCCTGGGGACAGAAACTCCAGCAAATCATTCTCTAAGAGACATGGGAAGTACTTGATTGACAGATTTCTGGGACCCATTCCAGAGTCAGGCAGCCTATGGTGAGCTCAGGAATCTGCATTCGAACAGAAGCCCAGTTCATTCTGAAGCCAGGTGCAGGAGCCTTGAGATACCCGGATCCCACTCTCCATTACAGTCAGTCCTCCCCTGGCAGTATGATTGGAGGGTGCTGGGGGAGAGAGCATCCTGTCCACACTGGCAAATCCATCAAAGTGTCAGCCAACCCAGTCAAAAGTGAGATCAATTCAATAAACAAGTCAATCTGATTCTGTAGCTCAACTCACTACTGGATTGATCGAATATTTCTCCTGCCGTCTACATGTTAGGACCTCACATAAATATCTTATGGCTGAAAAGTGAAATGTTTGAGGCAGCTCTTCTTTCAATGAATGTGTTGTGCCATTGCGAGATGTTACTTTACATCTGAAATCCAGCTTCAAAAAGTTATTTTGCAAAATCCTTACACAGAACTTCCACATTAAACATGGGCATTACACAGGCAACTGATTTTGCTCCACTCTCCACGAATAAGCAGATTCCTTTAATTAAATATATGATTTTCTTTAATTGCAGCAGTTAGAGAGGTGATAACTAAATAAAATTTTATCCTGCAAAATTTATAGAGTAAAAGCGACATTAAAATAACATTAACGTTGTAGGACAGACTCCGTGAAGGAGCAAATAGGCAGAAAATTGACAAATCCCTCACCTTAATGACTTGCAGCCATACTCTGTAGAGAAAGGTGTGATTTTTATTTGCATTTCTTTGCATTGGTGACTCTTCCCAATAAAATTCAATACTCTTTTAATACTCTTGTCTCTACTGTTATTATCGCATGAATGGTTCTCTTTACTTTCACGAATTTGCAGAAGAGTTTATCAGTGGGGTTGGATGATGACCCAGTTGGATTGAAGGTAATTTCCTTGAGTTGGTTTTAAAACCAAAATCTAGATAAGACCTTTCTCACTTTCATAATTCTAACATTCTCTATTTTTCCTTATTGAGGTGTAATTGGAATATATTCATATTAGTTCCAGATGTGCAATATAGCAATTTGACATTTTTATACATTGAAACGTGATCATGATAAGCCTAATTACCATCATCACCATGCAGAGTTAATATGGTATTATTGACTGTATTCCCCAAACTATGAATTACATCATCATGACCTCACTTATTTTATAACTGGAAATTTGTACTTCTTATTCCCCTTCATCCATTTTGTCCCCCTACCTCCAGCCCTCTGTCTTCTGGCAACCAATTTATTCTCTGAATCTATGGGTCTGGGTTTGGTTTGTTTTTTTAGATTTCCATTTTAAGTGAAATCATGTGGTATTTGTCTTTCTTTGCCTTACTTATTTCATTTAGCCTGATATCCTAGAGGTCCACCCATATTGTCACAGATAGCAAGATTTGATTCTTTCATATAACTCAGTAATAGTCCCTTGTATATGTACACCACATTTTCTTTATCCACTCATCTATTGATGGAAATTATCATAACTATTGTAAATAATGCTGCAATGAATATAGATGTGCGTATATCTTTTTGAATTGGTGTTTTCATTTTCTTCAGATAGATACCCAGTGGTGGAATTGCTGGGTCATATGTTCTATTTTTAATTTTTGAGGAACCTCCATACTGTTTTCCATAATGGCTGTATCAATATATATTTCCATCAATAGTACATGAGTATTCTGGTTCTTTTTTCCATATCCTTGCCAACACTGGGTATTTCTAGTCTTTTTGATACTAGTCATTCTGACTGCTGTGAGGTGATACCTTGTCGTGGTTTTGATTTGTGTTCCATGATGATAAGTGATGTTGAACGTCTTTTTGTGTGTCTTTTGACCATCTGTAGGTCATCTTGGAAAAAGTTTTTTCAGGTACTCTGCCCATTATTTAATCAGATTTTTTTGTTATTTAATTGTATGAATTCCTTATGTATTTCAGATTTTAACTCTTTATCAAATATATGATTTGCAAATAGCTTCTCTTCTCCAGGAAGTCACCTTTTCATCTTATTGATGGTTTCCTTGGCTGTCCAGAAGCTTTTGTCTCTGACATGGTCCCAGTTGTGTCTTTGTTTTTATCATCGTTGCCTTTGGAGTCAGATCCAAAAAAAAAAAAGATTCATTGTAAAGAAGCTCACTGCCCATTTTTTCTTTTAGAAGTTTTATGGTTTACAGGTTTACGTTTAAGTCTTTAATCCAATTTGAGTTAATTTTTTTATATAGTGTAATGAAGTGGTCCAGTTCTTTTGAGTTCTTTTGCATGTAGTTATCCAGTTTCACCAATAGCATTTATTAAAGAGACTGTTCTTCCCTATTGTGTATTCTTGCCTCCTTTTAGTATATCTTGATAACTTTATGGAGGGGTTATTTCTGGGCTCTTACTCAGTTCATTGATCTATGTGTTTGTTTCTATGCCAGTACTTTACTGTTTTGATAACTATGGCTTTTGCAATATGGTTAGAAATCAGGAAGTGTGCAGTAGAATATTCTGACTTTGTTCTTAATATTATTCTGGCAATTTGAATCTTCTGTGGTTCTATATAAATTTTAAAATTGTTACAGTTTTGTGGATAATATCAGGGGAATTTTGATAGCAATTGCACTGAATTTGTGGATTGCTTTGGGTAGTATGGACATTTTCACAATATTCTTCCAATTAAGAGCATGAAATATATTTCCACTTATTTGTCTCTTTAACTTCTTTTATCAATGT
The DNA here is from genome assembly GCF_011100685.1 of Canis lupus familiaris. Lineage (NCBI taxonomy): Eukaryota > Metazoa > Chordata > Mammalia > Carnivora > Canidae > Canis > Canis lupus. The sequence goes on from NC_049240.1 coordinate 40,782,045, forward strand.
CTTATAGTTTCTGTGTATAGGTCTTTCAGCAACTTGGTTAAATTTATCCTAGATATTGAGATTATTTTCTTGATTTCTCTGATACTGTATACAAACACAACAGATTTTGTATGTTAATTTTGTATCCTGCCACTTTACTGAATTCATTTTTTCTTTTTGGTGGTGACTTTAGGATTTTCTAGGTATAGTTATCAATATTTTCTGTGAAGAGTGATAGTTTTACTTCTTCCATTCTTATTTGTATGCCTTTTATTTTTCTCACCTAATTGCTGTGGCTAGGACTTCTGATACTATGTAAAAGTGAGAAGACGGGGCATCCTTATCCTGTTCCTGATCTTAGAGGAAAAGCTTTCATCTTTTCACCTATAAATATGATATTAGCTGTGGATTTGTTGTATGTTGATATAAGTGGTAAGTATTCATCCTTTCTGATAGCTGACTAATATTCCATTTGTGTGTGTGTGTGTGTGTGTGTGTTAATGCCACATCTTCATTTATCTGTCAGTGGACATCTGGACTCTTCTCATAGTTTGGCTATTATGGACATTGCTGCTATAAACATTGGGGTACATGTACCTCTACAGCATCCTTTCTTGACTAAAACTCTTCAGAGTATAGGGATAGAGGGAACATTCCTCAGCATCTGAAAAGCCATATACAAAAAGCCCACAGTGAATATCCTTCTCAATGGGGAAAAACAGAGCTTTTCCCCCTAAGGTCAGGAACACAACAGGAATGCCCATTCTCACTACTGTTGTTCAACATAGTACTGAAGTCCTGGCCTCAGCAATCAGACAACAAAAAGAAATAAAAGACATTCAAGCTGGCAAAGAAGAAATCACTCATTCTTTGCAGATGACATGATACTTTACTTAAAAAAAAATTTTTTTTAAAGATTTTATTCATTTAACAGAGAGAAAAAGCACAAGCAGGGGTAGTGGCAGGCAGAGTGAGAGGAGAAGCAGGCTCCATGCTGAGCTGGAAGCCCAATGTGGGACTCAATCCCAGGATCCTGAATCATGACCTGAGTCAAAGGTAGATGCTTAACTGACTAAGCCACACAGGCTCCCAACATGATGTGGAAAACCCAAAAGACTCCACCCCAGAATTGTTAGAACTCCTACAGCATCTCAGCAATGTGGCAGGATATAAAATCAATTCACAGAAATCTGTTGCATTTCTATACACTTAACAATGAGGCAGAAGAAAGAGAAAATAAGGAATTGCTTCCACTTACAATTCCACCAAAAACTGTAAGATACTTAGAAATAAACCTAACCAAAGAGGTAAGGGACTTGTACTTCTAAAAGCTACAGAACACTTATGAAGAAACTGAGGAAGACACAAAGAAATGGATTAACATTCCATGCTCATGGATTGGAAGAATAAATATTGTTAAAATGTCTGTGTTACCCAGAGCAACCTACACATTGAATGCAATCCCTATCAAAGTACCTTTGACATTTTTCACAGAGCTAGAACAAATAATCCTAAAATTTATTGAAGAATTTAGTCGGTTTGCATTTCAAGTAATTATTGATAGGTGTGTGCTTATTACTATCCTTAAAATTTTTTTCTCCTCTTTTGTGGTTTAATGACTTCAGAGTTATGTTTAGATTCCTTTTTCATTTTCTTTTGTGTATTTACTATAAGCTTTTGCTTTGTACTTACCATGAGGTTCACATATATCATCCTATGTATATAACAGTTTTTGATTTTTAAGTTGTTACCAACTTAAATATGAAGACATTTCAAAACTCTACATATTTACTTCCCCCCCTTTTATGTTTTTGATGTCCCAATTTACATCTTTGCACATTATCCCTTAACTAATTATTGTAGTTTTTTCAGCCAAAGAAAGTTCCTTTCACATTTTTAAGGCGGATTTGTGGTGATGAACTCCTTTAGCGTTTGATTATCTGGAAAACTCTTTATTTCTCTTTCTATTCTGAATGGTAACCTTACTTGGTAGAGTACTCTTATTTGGCAGTCTTTTCCTCTCAGTGCTTTGAGTAAATCATGCCACTCACTTGGCCTGGACATTTCTGGTGAGAAATTTGATAGCCTTACGGGGTTTCTCTTGATGTAATTATCTTTCTCTTGCTGCTTTTAAGATTTGTTTTTCATCTGTAACTTTTGACATTGTAATTGTAATGTGTTTTGTTATAGATATCGTTGGGTTCTTTCTATGTGAAACTCTTTGGACTACCTGGACCTAGAGTTTGGTTTCCTTCCCTAGGTTAGGGTAGTTTTCAGCCATTATTTCTCCAAATAAGTTTTCTGCCCTTTTCTCTCCTTTCCTCTTGAGAAACCTATAATGCAAATGTTATTCTGTTTAGTGCTTTGCCATAGGTTCCTTAAGGTATGTACTTAAAAAAAAAAAAAAACAACTTTTTTTTCCCCCTGCTCTGTTTTGGTGAATTCCATTGCTTTATCTTCTACCTTCCAGATCCATTCTTCTGCTTTGTCCAGTCTGTTGTTAAACCCCTCTTGTATATTTTTAAATTTGGTCATTTTATTCTTCAGCACTGTGACGTCTGTTTGGTACTTATGTTTTCTACTCTTTGAATTTTACTTTGCTCATCTATTCCTTTCTCAAGTTCAGTGAACATTTTTATGATCATTACTTTAAATTCTTTTTTTAAAAAGCTTTTATTTATTTATTCATGAGAGACACAGAGAGAGGCAGAGATAGGAGAAGCAGGCTCCATTCAAGGAGCCTGATATGGGACTTGATCCCGGGACTCTGGGATCACGCCCTGAGCTGAAGGCAGATGCTCAACCACTGAGCCACCCAGGTGTCCCTACTTTAAATTCTTTATCATGTAGAATTTTTTACTGTTCTCTGTATCATTAAGGTCTTTTTCTGAGGTTTATGTCTTGTTACTCTGTTTGGAACATATCAAAATACTACTTCTTCATCTTTCTTGACTGTTTCTATATATTAGACAAAACAGCTACTTCTTTCAGTCTTGAAGAAATAGCTTTGTGTAAGTGATATAACTTCTTATTCAACCTTGCCCTAGCTCTTGGCTAACTCTCTTCCTTTTGTGATTGGACATATCAAGAATATATAAGGCAGTTTAGACATTGTTAAGTGTGTGCTAAAACCTGTCAGTGTTCCAAGCGGAGGAATATCATTTAGCACCTAATTTCAGGCTGATCAGAAGACACTCCCTCAAGCAGCAGCTTTTATAGTATGCAAATATTTGTTTCTGTAGGGCCACAGTCCTAATCTCTACTGATTTCCAGACCAGGGTATCTGGAGGCATCCCCTAGGCAACCGTGGAAAAGATAGGACCTCAGAAAGGTGTATAAGCTCCTTTCTGGGAAGCCTCACTGAGCTGTAGGAAGGCCAACAGTGTGCGCAAGGATGGTGTCTCCCTGCTTATGTTCCCTGGGAGTGCCTCCTTAGCCTCTAGATGTGTGGGCTGAAACCTGTCCCTCAGGCTGAAACCTCAGATTAAGTAACTTGGACTTTTTTTTACAGAAAGACTGGGGTTGTGCTTTAATCTGCTCTCTGTGCAATGACCTGGGTTTGGCCTACCGAGGACTGTCTGGTTGTTATAATCCTATGGAGATCAGTAACACCAACCCCCTTAGCCAACAGGATCAGGCAATCAAGTGGATGGCACACACCTGCTGGCTTTAGCTAGACATCTGGAGAGTGTAGGGGATGGGGTGTATACCTGGCTTCAGAAAGGCAGGGAGAAAATATCTTGAGTGCCATGCTTGCGGGCTTCAGGAATGCATCAGAAGAGTGCCTTGTCTGTACATACCTACTGGTGTTAGGATGGGAGCAGGAGAATGCCATGACCATTTGTGCTGTTCTACCCCAGCCAGGGAGTGGGGAAATGCTGCAACTGCCCATATTCTCTGGCTAGTAAGGCAGCAGGCAATTCTGTGACTGCTTGCTCTTGCCTGTCTTAGTAAAGTGGCAGGAGGATACCATATCTGAGCTCTCCTACCTGTGCTAAAAGGAGATAGAGCATTCAATGATGGCATCCACTAACACCTCCATCTCCAGCGATAGATTCAGTTGTTCACCTGAGCCTCCAGCAGATGCTTTTTGATTAGCGAATGAATCTTTTTCACATGTAATCAAGGTGCTTTTCAAGCTGCTGATTTATGTGGACTCTCAGAGTTAGCGAGACTATGTGCAAGTCTTTTAGAAGAGTAATCTCCATTCCTTATGTCCCTGTGGGTCCTGTGGATATCAGTTACATTGGTTTTTTAAGTCAGATGTTTTGGGTCTTGTCTCTCTGGTGCAAATCCCAGGGGTTGGTGTGACTGATAAAGGGCACTAACCATTAGTTCCTCTGGAAGAAGCACCAGACTGGTAAGATTCCTACCAATTGTATGTCATCATGTTGGGGGGGGGGGGGGTCATTGGTGAGACTGTATCTGTGCCTCTCCTATCCAATGCAGTGTGGTCTTTTTATCCTTTGTTGTGAAGGAGGAGTTCATCTTGTTTTCCAATCTATGAAAAAAGGCAATGATTCATATGTAACTCTAGATCTGGTGAGTCTGTGGGAGGTGAGTTCACACTCTTCCTATGCAGAAGTTTCCACTCTTTTCATAGAAAATATTTTATAATGCCCCCTTCATCACCCTGAAATAAATTTCATAGATAATATTATCTACCTCCTCATATTTGTAAAATGTCAACATAATGCCTTACCTGTAAGATAAAATATAAGAGATAAGTAATTTATAGTAAATGTGTATTTCAAAATGTAAATGCTGGAGCAGGACTATATTGGGAGACATAATGAAGTTGTCAAGAGTTTATATCTCTATGAAGAATGATTAAATGCAAAATCCTACTGATCTGTTGGTGATTTAAAAACTAGATGGCATTACTTTCATTCATGAGATTTAAAAAAAATACTAATTTTTTAGAGCAACTGTAGGCTCACAGCACAATTGAGAGGTACAGAGTTTTGCCATAGACCCCCAATCCCAATACATGCATAGCCTCATTCATTATCAATATCTAGTGATACATTTGTTAAAATGGTGAACCTACACTGACACATTTAATCACCCAAACTCTTTTTGTTTGCATTAGGGTTTACTCTTGATTTTGTATATTTTATGGTTTTGGAGAAATGCATAATGACAGGTCTATTATAATATCATACAAAATATTTTCACTGCCTTAAAAATCTTCTGTGCTCTGCCTGTTGATCCTTCTCCTCCCTTACCCTCTGCAACTAATGATCTTTTTACCACCTCCAGCACTCCAGTTTTACATTTTCCAAAATATCCTATAGTAGAATTATGTTGCTCATAGATTTTTCAGATTAGCTTCTTTCACTTAGTAATAGGCATTTAAGGTTTTCTCCATGTCTTTTCATGACTTGATAGCTCATTTCTTTTTAGTGCTGAATAATAAATATTCTATTGTCTGGATGTAGCACAGTTTATTTATCCGTTCACTTACTGGGTTTGGCATCTTGTTTGTTCCCAAGTTTTGACAATTATGAATGGGGTTGCTATAATGTGCAGTTTTGTTGTACTTAAGATTCTAGTTTTGGGGGGTAAATACCAAGGAACATGATTGCTGGATCCTGTGGTAAGAGTATGTTTAGTTTTATAACAAACTGTTTCCCATAGTAGCTATATCATTCATTCCCATCAGTAATATATGAACGTTCCTGTTGCTGTAACATTTGGTGTTGTCAATATTTTGAATTTTAGCCATTTTAATAGGTACTCAGTGGTATTTCATTGTTTTAATTTGTAATTCTCACTAACATCCTCACTAACATTTGGTGTTGCCAATATTTTGAATTTTAGCCATTCTAATAGGTGCTCAGTGGTATTTCATTATTTTATTTTGTAATTCCTTGGTGACCTATGATGCGAAGCATTTTGCATATGCTTATTTTCTATCTGCATATCTTTGTCGATGAGATGTCTGTTAAGATCTTTGGCCCATTTTTTAATCAATTGTTATTTTTGTATTGTTGAGTTCTTTGTTCTTTGAATACCTTAGATAACAATCCTTTATCAATTGTGTCTTTTGCAAATATTTTCTCCCAGTTTGTGTTTTGTCTTCTAATGCTCTTGACATTGTCTTTTACAGAGCAAAGTTTTAAATTTTAATCAAGTCTAACCAATCAATTATTTCATGGATTGTGCCTTTGGTGTTATATAAAAAAGGCCTTGCCATGCCTAAGGTCCTCTAGATTTTCCCTAATGTTCTAGGAGACTTAGAGTTTTGTGCTTTACATTTGGAGTTAATTTTTGTTAAGGATGTAAGTTTGTGTCTAGATACACTTTCTATATGTGGGTGCCCAGCTGCTCTAGCACCATTTGTTGAAAATGCTGTCTTTGTTCCATTGTATTGCCTTTGTGTCTTTGTCAAAGTTGTTGACTACATTTTTGTGGGTCTATTTCTGAGCTCTTTGTTCTGTTCTACAAATCTATTTGTTCTTTTACCAATATCCCACTATGTTGATTACTATAGCTTTATATTGTCTTGAAGTTGGGTAGCATCAGTCTTTTAACTTTATTTTTCTTCAATATAGTGTTGGGCATTATGGGTTTTTTCCTCTCCATATAAATTTTAGAATCTATTTGTTCATATTCACAAAATAACTTGCTGGGATTTTGATTGACTCTATAGATCAAGTGGGGAAGAACTGACATCTTGCATGTATATAATTTTTCTGAAATTATGAAGGATATCTTCATTTGCTTGGGTTGCCATAACAAAATGTCATAGACTGGGTGCTTTTAAATGACAGACATTTATTTCTCATAGTTCTGGAGGCTGGGAGTCTATGATCAGGGTGTGAGCATGGTCAGGTTCTGACAAAGACTCTTCCTACTGTGCAGATGTCTGCTTTCTTGTTGTATGCTCACATGGTAGTGAAGAGGGGAGAGGGCTCTCAGGTCCCTTTTTATAAGAACAGTAATCGTATCAGGAGGACCCCACATGAACTCACCTAAACCTAATTACCTCCCAAAGGTCAGGTAATTACTATCTGGAGATAACAAATAGCAGTGGAGGTCTAGGGCTTCAGTATATGAATTTGGGAAGACCTAATTCAGTCCATCACAAAGGACTTCTGGTAAAGTTCCATATAAGGCAAAGCACATTCTTTGCTCAATTTCCCTGGTAGTTGTATTCTTGGAAATGTAGCGTGTATCACAAATGGTGCATAAATACCTGTGTCTCCATTTAAAAAAAGAGGTTTTAGGCTAAGATATTTTTAAGCTATATTTCACCCTCATGAATGTGAAGATTCTTTATTATATGAACCATCACTCTTAACTTCTCGGCTTAGTGAATCAAAATGATGGCTTAGCACCATCAAAAATGCCATTATAGATTTTCAAAACTCACTGTGTTAAGAGTCACCGAAATAGATGGAAAAAAAGGAGGGGACATTGTCTGCATAGAAAGAAAAAGGAAAGGAAAGATGACAAACTAAAACTTATTGAATGTCAGGGCACAGAGCACAAACATAGAGACTGAATGGGATTTTGTTCTTGAAAAACAGTTTTAAAAATCGAATTTGAATGCCAGTCCACCACAGTTTATATCAAAACCTCTACTGCCTTTATATACCCTATTTTACTTATTTGTTTTGCCTTCTAGTCTTCTAAAGACCTTTAAGTTGTTTTTGTTGGTTCATGATGACTCAGGAGCTGAATATCTAGCTACTTGTTTGATCCCTATTTCTATTTATCCAAGGAGGAATTCTACATTCTCCATTTGACAAATGAAGAAACCAAAGCTCAAAGATGTTCAGTGACTCATTCAATATCAAACAGCTTATAAGTGATAAAGTCAAGATTTGAACTTTCTTTAAAAGATTTATTTGAATTCAAAAACTATACCCTTTTCACAACACATTCAGCATGTTTACCTGTGATTCATCCTGTGTCTGGCTGTGGAGAGGCAGCTCTTTAGAGTTGATCTTGGAGAAACACCTTCCACCCAGGTCTTGAAAGTGGTGCCCTGATTTCTGACACTGTTATCTGGGATGAGTGCTGGTCCTAAGATAGGCAATATATGATCATAGGTCTGATTGTTCCAAGGGAGACCTGAAAACAATGACCTCATGTTGCATTTCGTACCTGCTGTGTTTACCCATTTCTGTTTAAGCAGCCTGATGGCATCCGTAAAGATTTTTCTTTATGGCGTGCTCCTGTAAATAAGTAGTTCACCAAATAAAACCTTTCAACAAAGATTGTGTAGACATGCCATATCAACGGCCCATCACTGTGTTGTTCCTTGTGGGGATCTTTGTGAGAAAAGTCTCCTCCCATCAACAACTGCCTTTGCTGAGGGTTGTGGCTTAAGAGGTTTTTGATGAACTTGGTATGAAGTTCATTTGAATAATCCCAGTCTTCCAGTTCCATCCCAACGAATAACTTCTTGGAATTCAATAAGGCACTGCAAAACATGATAAACACAACCAATTTCCCTGGGTTTTTCTGTAATTACCTGGGAGAGAAATCTCACATATATGAGAAGACAAAGTTATAGGATGAACTAGATGATATTTATCCTGGTATTTTGGTCAATAATAACCACAAAATTTGGGATGCCTGGGTGGCTCAGCAGTTGAGCATCTGCCTTCAGTTCATGGCGTGATCCCTGAGTCCTGGGATCAAGTCCTACGTTGGGCTTCCTGCACGGAGCCTGCTTCTCCCTCTGCCTCTCTCATGAATAAAAGCTTTAAAAAAATAACCAGAAAATTCACTTATCAAGTACTTGGGCAGTGTCAGATACTATAAGGATACTAGAAAGACCATGTTTATGCTTTGTGTTCCTGTACCACTGCCACAGCTGGCTGGACCAGGAATGGACACCCCACCCAATTTGAATTTACTCTGGGAATTTGGAATTGTGACTGTTAATGGATAGTCAGCATTCATTGGATGACATTTTGGAGGGTGAGTGGGAAAGAGGACCTCTTATCCCATAGGAGTAGAGAGGCATAAAGAAGAGTGAGGTCCAGGATCAGAGAGAGGCAGAGGTAGGAACCCGTGCAGCTCCAGGAAGAGAAAGGAACTTCTTGAAGTACCACCTGTTTCTTGAATGATCTTTAGTCATTGGTTTTGGTCTCACAGGAGGCCCAAATGCATGTACAGCTTTTTTTATTTTTTTATTTTTATTTTTTAAGTAAAATCACTAATCTTTAAATTTTCTCTTTTGCTTAAGTAAATGAGTGATTTTTCTACTATGTTCAAGCAAACAATTCCTGACTAAAATAACTAGATTCTTTAAATTCTTTATTTTGTTTAATCCTTTCAACAACTCTTTGAGGTTAGATACCACTATTTCTGTTATACAGCTGAAGAAACTGAGATTCAGAGGTATTCAGTAACTTTACCGAGGTCTTATAGCCACCAAATGGCAGAGCCAAGAAGATAAACCCACAAAAATTTTTTGCTGCATGTTAAAATAATCACTTATACTTGTGTTACATGTTCTATTTCCAAAACACATGTTTTGGATCTAAGGAAAGGGACATTTTACATATGGGCATATTGAGAGAATAAGTAAACAACTGAATCTGAAATTATATATATAATATATATATGTGTGCGTATACACATTTTAATTCTTTAAAAATTGAAATAATTACCAATATTTCACACATATAAAGAAATCTGGAAATAAGGTATGAAACCAAGTGCAATGAAGTTCTATTCATACCACTCTATGTGCAAAGTTAAATGTTACTAATCTAACTGAAGTCTCCTGTGTTCCCTTCCTGATCATAGCCCACTTCCCATTGCCCCAGGATAACCAATATTCTGATTCGAGTTTATCTATGCTGTTTATTACAGTTGTTTTGTTTGTTTTGTTTTACGGTTTGCTTATTTGTTTTAGAGCAAGAGTGAGAGAAGGAGGAGGGACAAAGAGAGAAGGAGAAAGAATCTTAAGCAGGCTCCACGCTGAGTATAGAGCTAGAGGTGGAGCTCCGTCTCAGGACCCTAAGATCATGATTTGAGCCAAAACCAAGAGTCAAATGCTTAACCAACTGCACCAGCCAGGTGCCCCTGTTAATTACAGTTTTAGATAAATAATATATCTTCAACAATATATTAGTTTTGTTCCTGAATTTTGTATAAAGAAATGCTGTACATATTTATCAACTTGTTTCTTTCCCCTAACACTGAATTTCTGAGATTCATTCATGGTCATGCATGTGAAGACTTTTCTTTTAATTGCTATAAAGCATTCCAATTTATTCATCCATTCCCTTGTCAGTGAACATTGAGGTTATTTCCAGTTGTTGTTTTTTTTTTTTTTTGTAATTATTAACAATGCTGATTTGAACATTTAGTATTTGTGCCCTGGGGCACAGGTATTTAGAGATTCTCTAGAGTACATATCCAAGAGTAAAATTTGCTGGTTTGTGGGATATGTGCCTCTTTAACTTTACAGTAACTTATCCAAACAACAGTGTGAAAAACAGTGTTATCCAAAGTGATTATATCCCTTATACTCTTGCCAGAAGCCTATACAAGTTTTTATTACATCACATTCTTGTAAACTTTTGGTATTCTTTGATTTGAAAATTTCAGCTAATTTTGTGGGTATGAAATGGTTAATCAATTTATATTTTCTACACATTTTTCTGTTAGCATATTTGTCTTATTGATGTATAAAGGCTCTTTTATATATTCTGGGTATATATGTTAACAAATTTGTTCTTGTTTGTGGCTTATATTTTCCTCTCTTATATCTTAGCAAATGAAAATTCTAAATTTTAATATAGTCAAGTTTATTAATATCTTCCCCTTTGGTTTATGGTTTTTTGTTGACTTTTTTCCTCTTCTGCAGACAAAAAGACATTCCCCCGTATCATTTTATAAAACATTTACAGTTTTTCTTTTTCACACATAATTAGGTTATATTGAATTTGTTTTTGTACATGGTATAAGGTAGTTTCCAGTTTTGTTCCTTCCATATTATAAGCAGATGTCTGGGACTACTATCTTTTTCCTATTTATCTGCAATGACCTTTATAGTATATATCAAGTTTTCATCTATTCGTGGTTCTTTTTCTGAATTTTGAAGATTGTTTTGTCAATTCATTTCTCTGTAGTGTTTTATATATATAATTACATTATATAGAAACATATAAAAATATATAGTATAATACATATTATAGAATATGCGTGTGTAGTTCTATATTGTCTTGAAATCCAATAGGATTAATTCCCTTACCTTCTTGTTTCCTTAGAGGTGTCAAGGCAGAGTAGTTAGCTGTTCCCCAAGCCTAATTCTACTTTTCCTGGGGCATGTTGCTAGACTTTAGTCTCTAGTCTCTCTTGTGGTTAAAGGTTTCCAGCTGGGGTGATGTGTGTCACTGCTGGAACAAGGCAGATTAGGGACAATTTCTGTCTGTACTGGTTTCTCATTGGCCAGCTAAATATGGGGGCCTTTCAGTCCAAAGGACCACACGGAGGGTAGGTGGCTGAAAAGATCCACCTGTGTTGGATTTTTATGTGAGAAGCAAATCATCCTGGAAATATTGAATTGAATGTGTTTGCTCTAGGAACTAACAATATACTAATTAATATATATATGATGGTTATTTTGACCTTGATCTTCAAGATAAAACTTTTTTTTCTCTTTTCTCTCTCTCTTTTTTTCAATTAGCAATAATCACGCCTCTGATAAACCTCATTGGCTACAATACTGCCATTGTGCAAAGCTTCTCTCTCTCTCTCTCTCTCTCTTTGGTATATTTTTTTTATTGGAGTTCAATTTGCCAACATATACTATAACACCCAGTGCTCATCCCATCAAGTGCCCCCCTCAGTGCCCATACCCAGGCACCCCAACTCCCTGCCTCCCCCCCTTCCACTACCCCTTGTTCATTTCCCAGAGTTAGGAGTCTCTCATGTTCTGTCTCCGTCTCTGATATTTCCCAATCATTTTCTCTCCTTTCCCCTTTAATCCCTTTCACTATTTTTTATATTCCCCGAATGAATGAGACCATATAATGGTTGTCCTCTGATTGACTTACTTCACTCAGCATAATACCCTCCAGTTCCATCCACATTGAAGCAAATGGTGGGTATTCATCCTTCCTGATGGCTGAGGGATATTCTATTGTATACATAGACCACAGCTTCTTTATCCATTCATCTGTTGATGGACACTGAGGCTCCTTCCACAGTTTGGCTATTGTGGACATTGCTGCTAGAAACATCGGGGTGCAGGTGTCCCGGCGTTTCACTGCATCTGTATCTTTGGGGTAAATCCCCAACAGTGCAATTGCTGGATCATAGGGCAGGTGTATTTTTAACTCTTTGAGGAACCTGCACAGAGAGGCTGCACCAGTTCACATTCCCACCAACAGTGCAAGAGGGTTCCCCTTTCTCCACATCCTCTCCAATGTTTGTTGTTTCCTGTCTTGTTAATTTTCACCATTCTCACTGGTGTGAGGTGGTATCTCATTGTGGTTTTGATTTGTATTTCCTTGATGGCAAGTGATGCGGAGCATTTTCTTATGCGCTTGTTGGCCATGTCTTCTTTGATGAAATTTCTGTTCATGTCTTCTGCCCATTTTATGATTGGATTGTTTGTTTCTTGGGTGTTGAGTTTAATAAGTTCTTTATAGATCTTGAATACTAGCCCTTTATCTCATAGGTCATTTGCAAATATCTTCTCCCATTCTGTAGGTTGTCTTCTAATTTTGTTGACTGTTTCTTTTGCTGTGCAGAAGCTTTTTATCTTGATGAAGTCCCAATAGTTCATTTTTGCTTTTGTTTCCCTTGCCTTCATGGATGTATCTTGCAAGAAGTTGCTGTGGCCAAGTTCAAAAGGGGTGTTGCCTGTGTTCTCCTCTAGGATTTTGATGGATTCTTGTCTCACATGTAGATCTTTCATCCATTTTGAGTTTATCTTTGTGTATGGTATAAGAGAGTGGTCTAGTTTCATTCTTCTGCATGTGGATGTCCAATTTTCCCAGCACCATTTATTGAAGAGACTGTCCTTTTTCCAGTGGATAGTCTCTCCTGCTTTGATGAATATTAGTTGACCATAGAGTTGAGGGCCCATTTCTGGGTTCTCTATTCTGTTCCATTGATCTATGTGTCTGTTTTCGTGCCAGTACCATAAGCTGTGTCTTGATGATCACAGCTTTGTAGTACAAGCTGAAAACTGGCATTGTGAGGCCCCCGGCTCTGGTTTTCTTTTTCAATATTCCCCTGGCTAGTAGGGATCTTTTCTAATTCCACACAAATCTTAAAATAATTTGTTCCAACTCTCTGAAGAAAGTCCATAGTATTTTGATAGGGGTTGCATTGAATGTGTAAATTGCCCTGGGTAGCATTGACAATTTCACAATACTAATTCTTCCAATCCAAGAACATGGAATATTTTTTCCATCTCTTTGTGTCTTCCTCTATTTCTTTCAGAAGTGTTCTGTACTTTTTAGGGTATAGATCCTTTACCTTTTTGGTTAGGTTTATTCCTAGGTATCTTATACTTTTGGGTGTAATTGTAAATGGGATTGACTCCTTCATTCTCTTTCTTCAGTCTCAGTGTATAGAAATGCCACTGATTTCTGGGCATTGATTTTTGTATCCTGCAACCCTGCCAAATTGCTGTATGAGTTCTAGCAATCTCAGGGTGGAGTCTTTTGGGTTTTCTATGTATAGTATCATATCATCTGCAAAGAGGGAGAGTTTGACTTCTTCTTTGCCAATTTGAATGCCTTTTATTTCTTTTTGTTGCCTGATTGCTGAGGCTAGGACTTCTAGTACTATGTTGAATAGCAGTGGTGAGAGTGGACATCCCTGTTGTATTCGTGATCTTAGGGGAAAGGCTCCCAGCATTTCTCCACTGAGAATATTTGCTGTGGGCTTTTCGTAGATGGCTTTTAAGATGCTGAGGAATGTTCCCTCTATCCCTACACTCTGAAGAGTTTTGATCAGGAATGGATGCTGTATTTTGTCAAATGCTTTCACTGCATCTATTGAGAGGATCATATGGTTCTTGTTTCTTCTCTTGTTGATGTGATCTATCACGTTGATTGCTTTATGAGTGTCGAACCAGCCTTGCATCCCAGGGATTAATTCCACTTGGTCATGATGAATAATCTTAATGTACTGTTGGAACCTATTAGCTGTATCTTGCTGAAAATTTTTGCATCTGTGTTTATCAGGGATATCTATAATTCTCCTTGGTGGGGTCTTTGTCTGGTTTTGGAATTAAGGTGATGCTGGCCTCATAAAATGAGTTTGGAAGTATTCTATCACTTTCTATCTTTCAGAACAGCTTTAGAAAAATAGGTATTGTTTCTTCTTTAAACGTTTGATAGAATTCCCCTAGGAAGCCATCTGGCCCTGGACTTTTGTGTTTTGGGAGGTTTTTGATGACTGCCTCAATTTCCTCCCTGGTTATTGGCCTGTTCAGGTTTTCTATTTCTTCCTGTTCTAGTTTTGGTATTTTGTGATTTTCCAGAAATGTGTCCATTTCTTCTAGATTGTCTAATTTATTGGCGTATAGCTGCTCATAATATGTTTTTAAAATCGTTTGAATATCCTTGGTATTGGCTGTGATCTCTCCTTTTTCATTTCTGATTTTTATTAATTTGTGTCTTTTTTTTCTTTTTAATGGTTTATCTATCTTATTAATTCTTTCAAAGAAACAACCCCTGGTTTTGTTGATCTGTTCTACAGTTCTTCTGGTCTCTATTTCATTGCATTCTGCTCAAATATTTATTAACTCTCTTTTTCCACTTGGTGTAGGTTTTATTTGCTGTTCTTTCTCCAATTCCTTTAGGTGTGAGGTTAGCTTGTGTATTTGAGTTTTTTCCAATTTTTGGAGGGATGCTTATATTGCAATGTATTTACCTCTTAGGACTGCTTTTGATGTATCCCAAGGATTTTGAATAGTTGTATCTCCATTTTCTCTAGTTTCCATGAATCTTTTTTATTCTTCTGTAATTTCCTGGTTGTTCCATTCATCTTTTAGCAGGATGCTGTTTAACCTCCATGTGTTTGAGTTTCTTCCAAATTTCTTCTTGTGATTAAGTTATAGTTTCAAAGCATTGTGGTCTGAAAATATGCAGGGGACAATCCCAATCTTTTGGTGTCGGTTGAGACCTGATTTGTGACCCAGTATGTGGTGTATTCTGGAGAATGTTCCATGTGCTCTTGAAGAATGTGTATGCAGTTGCATTTGGATGTAAAGTTCTGTAAATATCTGTGAAATCCATCTGGTCCAGTGTATCATTTAAAGCTCCAGTTTCTTTGGAGTTGTTGTGCTTAGAAGGTCTGTGTTTTGCAGAAAATGCCATGTTGAAGTCTCCCAGTATTAGTGTATTATTATCTAAGTATATCTTTACTTTGGTTACTAATTGATTGATATATTTGGCATCTCCCACATTAGGGCATAAATATTCATGATTGTCAGATCCTTTTGTTGGATAGACCCTTTAAGTATGCTATAGTGTCCGTCTTCATCTCTTACTACAGTCTTTGGGATAAACTTTAATTTATCTGATATGAGGATTACTACCCCTGCTTTCTTTTGAGGACCATTTGATGGTAAAATGTTCTCCAACCTTTCATCTTGAGGCTCTAGGTCTCTTTAGGTCTAAAATGAGTCTCTTGTAGACAGCAAATAGAGGGGTCTTGCTTTTTTATCCAGTCTGAAGCCCTGCGTCTTTGGTGAGATCATTTAGCCCATTGACATTCAGAGTTATTCTTGAAAGATATTAATTTAGTGTCATCCTAAAACCTATTCAGTCCCTGTTTTTGTGGATTATTTCTTTGGGCTTCCTCTTTCTTTTACAGAGTCCTCCTTAATATTCCTCGCAGAGCTGGTTTGGTGGTCACATATTCTTTCAGTTTCTGCCTATCTTGGAAGCTCTTTATCTCTCCTTCTATTCTGAATGAGAGCTTTGCTGGATAAAGTATTCTTGGCTGCATGTTCTTCTCATTTAGGACCCTGAATATATCCTGCCACACCTTTCTGGCCTGCCAGGTCTCTGTGGAGAGGTGTGCTGTTGATCTAATACTTCTCCCCATGTAAGTTAGGGATCTCTTGTCTCTGCTTTAAGGATTTTCTCTTTATCTTTGGAATTTGCAAGTTTCACCATTAAATGTCAAGGCGGTGAACGATTTTATTGCCTTTTTTTGGCGGGGGGAGCTCTCTATCTCCTGGATCTGAATGCTTGTTTCCTTCCCCAAATTAGGGAAGTTCTCAGCTATGATTTGTTCAAATATGCTTTCTGTCCCTCTGTCCCTCTCATTATTCTCTGGAACCCCAATTATATGTAGATTTTTCCTTCTGAGGCTGTCATTTATTTCCCTTAACCTTTCCTCATGGTCTTTTGTTTTTCTCTTTTTTCTTCAGCTTTCTTCCTTGCCATCAACTTGTCTTCTATGTCACTCATTTGTTCTTCTATCTCATTAACCCTCATCATTAGGACCTCCAATGTGGATTGCATCTCATTTAATTGATTTTTAATTTCAGCCTGATTAGATCTAAATTCTGTATTCATGAAGTCTCTTGAATCCTTTATGCTTTTTTTTCCCAGAGCCATCAGTAGCTTTATTTGTGCTTCTGAATTGGTTTTCTGACATCGAATTGTAATCCAAATTCTGTAACTCTGTGGCAGAGAGTACTGTTTTTGATTCTTTCTTTTGTGGTGAGTTCTTCTTTCTAGTCATTTTGCTCAGTGCAGAGCGGCTGTATGAGTGGGCTGAGTCTAGAATATTAACCACGACCTAAGTAAATTTAACTCTAGATGATTCTGACGAGGTCAGAGACCAAAAATTGAAAACAAAGATGAGAACGAAATAAATGACCAGTAAAATGAAAAGAAAATTTTAAAACAAAGTAGTAAAAAATAAAAGACCAGGAATTGTAAAGAAGAGAGAAAAAAAAAGAAAAAAGCGGGGGGACTGGGAGATGGTGGTAGTGACAAAGTCACTAGGAGGGAGAATGTAGTCTACATGAGGCATTTGAGAGGGTGATCCTCTTGGTTCTGAGTTATTAAGTTCTGTATGTTAGAAGATGGTCAGTCCCAAGTTTATATAATCCAGAAATACTTGTAGAGGGCACCAACATTGACCACCAAAACACAAATGAGATAAAAGAGGGGGGCAGAATGGGAATGAGGCATCTCACAGAATGAACCAGCATGGCATACCACTTGGTTCTGGGTGCATACTGGTCATGTTTTAGAAGGTATTAACTTCTGCCAGTGTAGAACAAAATGAGGCAGAGAAAACCACAAAACAAACAAACAAACAAACAAAAAAACAGATCTTGTATATCTCCCAAAATTAAGTTGAGTATGTTAAAGGGAATCTAGAAGTGGAAAATATACCTAGGACCTGTAATTGCAGAAATATGAAAGTCAAAAAGGAAGAATCTTAAAAATGAAGAGGTGGTAAAATATTGTAGTTAAGGTTGGAAAAGAGAAAAAAAATTGGAAATTTACAGTCTGATATAAAAACGCTTTGTACTGGAAAAAGGAAGAAAAAAAATAGGAGGGGTATCCTCTGGTTCTATATACTGTAAATCCGTCGACTTCCCCTGGAGCTTTCCAGTGCTGCTGGGTCCGGGGCTCGCCCTTCCCCCGTCCTTCCAGCTGGTCTCCCGGGGGCGGGGCCTGCGGTGCTGTCTCAGGTGTGCGCCCCTGGGGGATGCCCCGCCCCCGCCAGGTGCCCGGCTAGGCAGGCACCATTGCCCCCCAGGCCCGTGTCCCCTGCCCCCACCCCTCCCGGGGCCCCTGCCCGACCCCCGGCTTCCCCCGAGGCCCCGGGGTGCGCTCCAGCCCTGCCCCGAGATGGGCCGCGGTGGGGGTGCGCTCTCCCCCGGCTCCCTCCTCTGCTTGTGACCCCGGGACCTGGGGGCTCCCCCGCCCTCCTGCCGGCCTGCCCGACCCCCTGCCGACGCCCTGGAGGCCTTTCCCTCCGGGGAGAGGAGGGCGGGGTGGAAAGTTCCTGCTTCCCGGGGGCCTCCCCTACTGGATTTTTTTTTTTTTTAAGATTTATTTACTTATTCATGAGAGATACACAGAGAGAAAGGGAGGCAGAGAGAGAGGCAGAGACACAGGCAGAGGGAGAAGCAGGCCCCATGCAGGGAGCCCGACGTGGGACTCGTGGGACTCGATCCCTGGTCCCCAGGATCACACCCTGGGCCAAAGGCGGTGCTAAACCACTGAGCCACCTGGGCTGCCCGCCCCACTTGATTCTTTCTTATACTCCCCCGCTCTCCCCTTCCTTGTTAGAAGCAAAAACCCTTCTCCCTGGAGCGTTCCAGCTGTTCTCTTTTTACATCTCAGTTGGAGTTTGTAGGTTTCCAGAATGATTTGAAAGTTATCCAGGTAAGTTGTGGGGCCCGGTGAGCTGAGGACCCTACTCCTCCGCCATCCTGCCCTCCCCTCCCCAGGATAAAACTTTTGAATCCACTTTATAGATGCATACACACACTGAATCTGTTGGGATTTTAATAAAATTTTATTAAATCAGTGAGAAGAATAGATACATTTATGATTCTTAGGTTTCCTGTCTATGATTATATTCCATTTATTTAAATTTTTAATGAAGTTCAATTAAGTTTTACGATTTATTAAACTTCATTACATTTATCACAGGTTACTTTATATTTTGGTTGCCATGGCAAATTATCTTGAAAAAAATCCCCTATTTCTTATTTGGTACTTGTGTATAGAAAAAATTTCTCTATATTGTGTATAAATTTTTACATAGTGATCTTATGTGCTGTAACTTTGACATTCGTAGTAATTACAAATATTAAGATTTTCTAGGAGTTTTCTATTTAAAAATCATATCACTTAGAAATAATGAAATTCCTTTTCATCTTTTACACTCTATTTTTTTCCATCCTTTTATACTTCTAGGAATTACAATACAGTGTGGAATAGAATGGGCGACCTTGACTTGGTTCTTATTTTATTTTATTTTATTTTATTTTATTTTTTTATTTTTATTTTTTTAATTTATTTTTTTATTGGTGTTCAATTTACTAACATACAGAATAACACCCAGTGCCCGTCACCCATTCACTCCCACCCCCCGCCCTCCTCCCCTTATACCACCCCTAGTTCGTTTCCCAGAGTTAGCAGTCTTTACGTTCTGTCTCCCTTTCTGATATTTCCCACACATTTCTTCTCCCTTCCCTTATTTTCCCTTTCACTATTATTTATATTCCCCAAATGAATGAGAACATATAATGTTTGTCCTTCTCCGACTGACTTACTTCACTCAGCATAATACCCTCCAGTTCCATCCACGTTGAAGCAAATGGTGGGTATTTGTCATTTCTAATAGCTGAGTAATATTCCATTGTATACATAAACCACATCTTCTTTATCCATTCATCTTTCGTTGGACACCGAGGCTCCTTCCACAGTTTGGCTATCGTGGCCATTGCTGCTAGAAACATCGGGGTGCAGGTGTCCGGGCGTTTCATTGCATTTGTATCTTTGGGGTAAATCCCCAACAGTGCAATTGCTGGGTCGTAGGGCAGGTCTATTTTTAACTCTTTGAGGAACCTCCACACAGTTTTCCAGAGTGGCTGCACCAGTTCACATTCCCACCAACAGTGTAAGAGGGTTCCCTTTTCTCCACATCCTCTCCAACATTTGTTGTTTCCTGCCTTGTTAATTTTCCCCATTCTCACTGGTGTGAGGTGGTATCTCATTGTAGTTTTCATTTGTATTTCCCTGATGGCAAGTGATGCAGAGCATTTTCTCATATGCATGTTGGCCATGTCTATGTCTTCCTCTGTGAGATTTCTGTTCATGTCTTTTGCCCATTTCATGATTGGATTGTTTGTTTCTTTGGTGTTGAGTTTAATAAGTTCTTTATAGATCTTGGAAACTAGCCCTTTATCTGATATGTCATTTGCAAATATCTTCTCCCATTCTGTAGGTTGTCTTTGAGTTTTGTTGACTGTATCCTTTGCTGTGCAAAAGCTTCTTATCTTGATGAAGTCCCAATAGTTCATTTTTGCTTTAGTTTCTTTTGCCTTCGTGGATGTATCTTGCAAGAAGTTACTATGGCCGAGTTCAAAAAGGGTGTTGCCTGTGTTCTTCTCTAAGATTTTGATGGAATCTTGTCTCACATTTAGATCTTTCATCCATTTTGAGTTTATCTTTGTGTATGGTGAAAGAGAGTGGTCTAGTTTCATTCTTCTGCATGTGGATGTCCAATTTTCCCAGCACCATTTATTGAAGAGACTGTCTTTCTTCCAATGGATAGTCTTTCCTCCTTTATCGAATATTAGTTGCCCATAAAGTTCAGGGTCCACTTCTGGATTCTCTATTCTGTTCCACTGATCTATATGTCTGTTTTTGTGCCAGTACCACACTGTCTTGATGACCACAGCTTTGTAGTACAACCTGAAATCTGGCATTGTGATGCCCCCAG
Organism: Canis lupus familiaris; assembly: GCF_011100685.1. Taxonomy (NCBI): domain Eukaryota; kingdom Metazoa; phylum Chordata; class Mammalia; order Carnivora; family Canidae; genus Canis; species Canis lupus. The sequence goes on from NC_049240.1 coordinate 40,802,445, forward strand.
ATATGGTTTTCTTTTTTAAAATTCCCCTGGCTATTCGGGGTCTTTTCTGATTCCACACAAATCTTAAAATAATTTGTTCTAACTCTCTGAAGAAAGTCCATGGTATTTTGATAGGGATTGCATTAAACGTGTAAATTGCCCTGGGTAACATTGACATTTTCACAATATTAATTCTGCCAATCCATGAGCATGGAATATTTTTCCATCTCTTTGTGTCTTCCTCAATTTCTTTCAGAAGTGTTCTATAGTTTTGAGGGTATAGACCCTTTACCTCTTTGGTTAGGTTTATTCCTAGGTATCTTATGCTTTTGGGTGCAATTGTAAATGGGATTGACTCCTTAATTTCTCTTTCTTCAGTCTCATTGTTAGTGTATAGAAATGCCACTGACTTCTGGGCATTGATTTTGTATCCTGCCACGCTACCGAATTGCTGTATGAGTTCTAGCAATCTTGGGGTGGAGACTTTTGGGTTTTCTATGTAGAGTATCATGTCATCGGCGAAGAGGGAGAGTTTGACTTCTTCTTTGCCAATTTGAATGCCTTTAATGTCTTTTTGTTGTCTGATTGCTGAGGCTAGGACTTCCAGTACTATGTTGAACAGCAGTGGTGAGAGTGGACATCCCTGTCTTGTTCCTGATCTTAGGGGAAAGACTCCTAGTGCTTCCCCATTGAGAATGATATTTGCTGTGGGCTTTTCATAGATGGCTTTTAAGATGTCGAGGAATGTTCCCTCTATCCCTACACTCTGAAGAGTTTTGATCAGGAATGGATGCTGTATTTTGTCAAATGCTTTCTCTGCATCCAATGAGAGGATCATATGGTTCTTGGTTTTTCTCTTGCTGATATGATGAATCACATTGATTGTTTTACGGGTGTTGAACCAGCCTTGTGTCCCAGGGATAAATCCTACTTGGTCATGGTGAATAATTTTCTTAATGTACTGTTGGATCCTATTGGCCAGTATCTTGTTGAGAATTTTTGCATCCATGTTCATCAGGGATATTGGTCTGTAATTCTCCTTTTTGGCGGGGTCTTTGTCTGGCTTTGGAATTAAGGTGATGCTGGCTTCATAGAACGAATTTGGAAGTACTCCATCTCTTTCTATCTTTCCAAACAGCTTTAGGAGAATAGGTATGGTTTCTTCTTTAAACGTTTGATAAAATTCCCCTGGGAAGCCATCTGGCCCTGGACTCTTGTGTCTTGGGAGGTTTTTGATGACTGCTTCAATTTCCTCCCTGGTTATTGGCCTGTTCAGGTTTTCTATTTCTTCCTGTTCCAGTTTTGGTAGTTTGTAGCTTTCCAGGAATGCGTCCATTTCTTCTAGATTGCCTAATTTATTGGCGTATAGCTGTTCATAATATGTTTTTAAAATCGTTTGTATTTCCTTGGTGTTGGTAGTGATCTCTCCTTTCTCATTCATGATTTTATTAATTTGAGTCTTCTCTCTCTTCTTTTTAATAAGGCTGGCTAATGGTTTATCTATCTTATTAATTCTTTCGAAGAACCAACTCCTGGTTCTGTTGATCTGTTCCACAGTTCTTCTGGTCTCGATTTCGTTGAGTTCTGCTCGAATCTTTATTAACTCCCTTCTTCTCTTGGATGTAGGATCTATTTGCTGTTTTTTCTCTAGCTCTTTTATGTGTAAGGTTAGCTTTTGTATTTGAGTTCTTTCCAGTTTTTGAATGGATGCTTGTATTGCGATGTATTTCCCCCTTAGGACTGCTTTTGCTGCATCCCAAAGATTTTGAACGGTTGTATCTTCATTCTCATTAGTTTCCATGAATCTTTTTAATTCTTCCTTAATTTCCTGGTTGACCCTTTTATCTTTTAACAGGATGGTCCTTAACCTCCATGTGTTTGAGGTCCTTCCAAACTTCTTGTTGTGATTTAGTTCTAATTTCAAGGCATTATGGTCCGAGAATATGCAGGGGACAATCCCAATCTTTTGGTATCGGTTCAGACCCGATTTGTGACCCAATATGTGGTCTATTCTGGAGAAAGTTCCATGTGCGCTTGAGAAGAATGTGTATTCAGTTGAGTTTGGATGTAAAGTTCTGTAGATATCTGTGAAATCCATCTGGTCCAGTGTATCATTTAAAGCTCTCGTTTCTTTGGAGATGTTTTGCTTAGAAGACCTATCGAGTATAGAAAGAGCTAGATTGAAGTCACCAAGTATAAGTGTATTATTATCTAAGTATTTCTTCACTTTGGTTAATAATTGATTTATATATTTGGCAGCTCCCACATTCGGAGCGTATATATTGAGGATTGTTAAATCCTCTTGTTGAATAGATCCTTTAAGTATGATATAGTGTCCCTCTTCATCTCTCACTACAGTCTTTGGGGTAAATTTTAGTTTATCTGATATAAGGATGGCTACCCCTGCTTTCTTTTGAGGACCATTCGAATGGTAAATGGTTCTCCAACCTTTTATTTTCAGGCTGTAGGTGTCCTTCTGTCTAAAATGAGTCTCTTGTAGACAGCAAATAGATGGGTCCTGCTTTTTTATCCAGTCTGAAACCCTGCGCCTTTTGATGGGGTCATTAAGCCCGTTCACATTCAGAGTTACTATTGAGAGATATGAGTTTAGTGTCATCATGATATCTATTCAGTCTTTGTTTTTGTGGACTGTTCCACTGAACTTCTTCTTAAAGGGGAATTTTAAGAGTCCCCCTTAAAATTTCTTGCAGAGCTGGTTTGGAGGTCACATATTCTTTCAGTTGCTGCCTGTCTTGGACGCTCTTTATCTCTCCTTCCATTTTGAATGAGAGCCTTGCTGGATAAAGTATTCTTGGTTGCATGTTCTTCTCATTTAGGACCCTGAATATATCCTGCCAGCCCTTTCTGGCCTGCCAGGTCTCTGTGGAGAGGTCTGCTGTTACCCTAATGCTCCTCCCCATAAAAGTCAGGGATTTCTTGTCTCTTGCTGCTTTAAGGATCTTCTCCTTATCTTTGGAATTTGCAAGCTTCACAATTAAATGTCGAGGTGTTGAACGGTTTTTATTGATTTTAGGGGGGGATCTCTCTATTTCCTGGATCTGAATGCCTGTTTCCCTTCCCAGATTAGGAAAGTTTTCAGCTAGAATTTGTTCAAATACATATTCTGGCCCTCTGTCCCTTTCGGCGCCCTCGGGAACCCCAATTAAACGTAGGTTTTTCTTCCTCAGGCTGTCGTTTATTTCCCTTAATCTATCTTCATGGTCTTTTAATTGTTTGTCTCTTTTTTCCTCAGTTTCCCTCTTTGCTATCAACTTGTCTTCTAGGTCACTCACTCGTTCTTCCACCTCGTTAACCCTCGTCGTTAGGACTTCTAGTTTGGATTGCATCTCATTCAATTGATTTTTAATTTCTGCCTGATTAGCTCTAAATTCTGCAGTCATGAAGTCTCTTGAGTCCTTTATACTTTTTTCTAGAGCCACCAGTCGCTGTATAATAGTGCTTCTGAATTGGCTTTCTGACATTGAATTGTAATCCAGATTTTGTAACTCTGTGGGAGAGAGGACTGTTTCTGATTCTTTCTTTTGAGGTGAGGTTTTCCTTCTAGTCATTTTGCTCAGTGCAGAGTGGCCAAAAGCAAATTGTATTGGGAAAAAGAGAAAAAGAGAGGAGAGAAAGAAGGAAAGAAAAGAGAAAGAGAAAAAAAAAGGGAAGAAAAAGAAAAAAAAAAACGAAAAAAAAAAAAAAAAAAAGAAAAAGAGAAAGAAAAAGAAAGGAGAAAAAAAGGGGGTGGGGGAAGGAAACAAATCAAAAAGCAAAACAAAACAAAAACAACAACAACAACAACAAAAAAAAAAAAAAAAAAAAAAGAACCACAGGGGAGTATGTTCTGATTCTGTGTTCTTTAAGTCCCTTGGCTTCTCCTGGAAGTTGTCCGTCTAGCTGGTGTTCTGGGGGAGGGGCCAGCTGTGCTGATTCTCAGGTGTTAGCAGTTGCGGGAGCTGCTGTGCCCCTGCCTGGTGCAGGGCTCGGTGGGGGTTGTTTACCCCGTGAGGCCGCAGGAGGAACAGCCCCAGTGGCGGGGCAGCTCTGGAAACCTGGATTCAGCTCCGGCAGGAACTCCGTCTGCAGGGCCTGGAGGCTCCGGGGCGGGGCTGCTGATGTGCTCAGCTGGGGCAGGAGCGTCCTCGCTGTCCTGGGCCCTCCCGGCCTCTGCCTGTCCCGGGGGAAGGCGGGATCCTGGGCTGTGTCCCGGCGCCCTGTGCTCCGGAGCCTGCGCTGTTGGATTCGCGTTCCCGGGCCGCGCAGCCCCCTCCGCGGAGCCGCCGCCCGAGCCCCTCCGAGCTGCTCCGGGTCCCGCCGTGCGCGCTGCAGCCCTTAGGGAGCTCGGCGCACTCTCCTGGGCGCGCAGTTGCTGTTACTGTCCCGGGGAGCCCGAGGGCATCTGCTCCCTCCTGGGTCCTGCTCCAACTCCCTGCGAGCCTCTTTCCCCCCGGGAAGGTCGGTGCAGATCCTGCTCCTCCGGGACGGGGCTCTCCTGTCCTGGGGACACTCGCCCCGGCCTCAGCCCGGCTCCTCGCGGGGCCCCTCCCCCTTGGAGGCCTTTGTTCCTTTATTTCTTTTTCCTCGTCTTCCTACCTTGATAGAAGCGCGAACTCTTCTCACTGTTGCATTCCAGCTGGTCTCTCTTTAAATCTCAGGCCGAATTCATAGATTTTCAGGATAATTTGAAGGTTTTCTAGGTAGTTTGGTCTTGGTTCTTATTTTAAAGAGAATGTTTCTAAATTTTCGTCCTGAAGAATGTTTGCTGTAGGTTTTTGGTAGCTATGCTTCATTAAGTTAGAGAAATTCCCTTTATTTCTTAGTTTCTATGAATTTTTATCAAAAAAACTGAATTTCATCAAATTTTTCTTCATCTGTTGATAATCATACATCATTTCTGCTATGTTACACTCATATATTTTGAGTTAATAGAAACAACATCCTCCTAAGTCAAATTTATGAGATATACCCAACTAGGTCTTGATACATTATATTTCTTAACTTTTCCTAGACTTGCCAATATTTTGATGAGGTATTTTGAATCTATGTTCCTGAAAAGAGCTTGGTCTTCCCTTTTCTTTTTTCACACTTTTCATCCTTTTCTTTCCCTCAGGGGTCCCTGAGTAGGCCCCCCACATTAGAGCTAGTCATTCCAGCCTCTGATTTCTAACCTCTTCTTCATACTTGCCACCTCCTTGTCTCTCTGGGATGAGTTCAGTGTAATTCTTTTAGGTTTGTAATTTCCTATTAATCAGTGTATTGATTCTGTTCAACTCACCCATTTTTAATTTCAGTGCTTATTTAAAAAAAATTTTTATTAGCTTCTTTCCCCAAAATCTATCTATTTTAGGAATCTTCCTCATTTTTTATATAACATATTTTTTCTTTAAACTACTTTTGTATGTTTTTATGTGATAATACTAAGTTATAGTACTTTAAGGATCCTCTATTGTTTCTTCATTTATTTTGATTCTTATTCATGGTAGCCTGTTTCCTTATAATGTTTGGTCATTTTTTTTTTTTATTGTGAGCCCATATTTATCTGAACTTAATTTGTGAGTTTTCTAAGAGGGCCAAGGTTGCCCTGTTTTCCTCCAAAGAGAATTTATTTGATTTCAGTTAAGGACAAGAAATAATACTAACTTTGTTCATTTTTCTGGCCATTAGTGTAATACATGTTCAGTATTCAGACCCATGTGGGGCCAGGCCCATGGTTACCTGTACACAGAGATGGTGTGTTTGTCATTATTACATCTAACACAGCTGTGGTGGAGATGGGAGGATTTCCTTGTCCTCTCCCTTTGCTGCCTGCAGGCAGAGTATTATTTTTTCCCCCGGCTTTTTATTTTCAAGTCTTTGTGTGTGTGTGTGGTGAGGAGAGCATCTCAGGTCCTCAGATTGGGTTTTGCTCATACTTGGGCAATGCTAGTTTCTAATTTCCTGCATGGCTAGCCATTAATTCCAAATTGTGTAATTCTTGATAAAGGCATTTGATTATTTACTGCCCTGATTTTATTTACCCTAACTTTGTTGTTGTGTTTGCTGGTCTTTTGCCCTTGGGAATTTCCTTTAGCTCCATTTTTGTGAGCTCAGCGATGCCTTTTGTTTGCTTTTATTGAAGTATGGTTGACATACAATGTTAAATTTCTTTTAGGTGTACGGCATAGTGATTTGATGAGTTTATTTATTATACGATACTCATCACAGTGTGGATCCCATCTGTCACCATACAATGCTAATACATTACCATTGACTATATTCCCTGTGCTGTACCTTTCATCCCTTTGACTTACTCATTCCATAGCTGGAAACCTGTACTTCCCCTTCCCTTAATCTATTTTGCCCATCTCCCCTTCTCTTCTCCTCTGGCAGTTTGTTCTCTGTATTTATGGCTCTAATAATGCTTTTTGTTTACTTATACATTTGTTATTTTTAGATTCCACATACAAGTGAAATTGTATAGTATCATTTGTCTTTCTCCATCTGACTTCTTTTAGTTAGCATAATATCCTTTGACTTCATCCAAGTGGTTGCAAATGGCAAAATCTCATCCTTTTAATGGCTGAGTAGTATTCCATTATATATATAAAATCACATCTTTATCCATTCATCTTTTGATGGACACTTGGGTTGCTTCCATATCTTAGCTATTGCAAATAATGCTGCAATAAATACAGGGATATGAGCTCAGCAATATTTTTAACTTCATTGTAATTTATCTAACATCTAGTTCTTTTGGAGTGAGCCTTTTTTCCTTTTTGGTCAGAGTTTCTAGTCCCTCTTCTTGCTAGAAACAGAAGTTTTATGGCACCCTATTTTTTCTCTGAACTCTACTCTTTAGTTTGCATGGAGATAAAATCTGATTGTCCTTCCTGGGTCAGAAGATTACATTTTGGAAGTAAATAAAAAAGGACCCAAAATTTAGCAGCCACAGATCCAGGTCCAGTTATAAGAGCCCAAACTAGGAGACAGAGTAAGAATCTGACCAAGCCCATGTGGGCCCTTATTAGATGCATGAAGCAGTCTTATGCTTTTGCACTTGTTGGAAAGCAGTTGGAGGCTTTTTTTTCTCTAGACTTTTATAGAGGTCTCTGAGGTTGATGTTGCTACTTGTGGTTGATTTGTTTTGCTCATATGGCAAGTCCCAGTTATCAATGTGCTTACCTAAACCCTGGTGGTCAGTTGCCTCTGAAAAAAAGAAAAAAGAGCAACAATCTCAGAAATGGCCTGTGTGTGTAACACAACTCAGAACCCCCAAAATATTCAGATTGCTGTGACTGAAATCAGGTGTTCTAAAACAAATTTGGCATTTTTCTAATTTCTCCTTTATCTTGAAGTTGATTTTTTAAAATCATAATATATACTTGAGGTAATCAAAAATAGATAATTGTGTTCCCCTAGCCTCCTGAGATGGGGTAAAGTAGGAGGAGGGAAAATTTGAAGAACATATAAATGGGACACACAGGAGGTTAGTCTTGACTTTTCCAGACAAATACATTTTCTGAAAAGAACTGCATAACTTTAGAAAGCTACTTTGCAAGGCTAAGATCATTCTTTCTTCTTCTTTTTTTTTTGAAATACACCTTGTTATTTGGTGAGATTTTCCATTACCATTTCCTACTACATGAAAAATAAACCAATTGTACCTGTTTGTCTACCCAATTCCCTTGAAAGTACAATTCAGGGATCCAATAACAATCCAGCCAATTCTAGAAAAACCTTGCAAGTTAGAAATTGAGTTCAGTGGCTAACAAGAGTTAGAGGCAGTTAATTAGAAATATAGCATACATTATGTAATTTTACTAAGGAAGAATTCACCGTCCAGAAGGCTGGCTGAATTACAGATAGTAAGAAAACTTTAAAACACCCGAATCAAGTGATTCAGAGTCCCTACTATAAAATCCTGGATTAGTGAAGCAATTTTCACTATCCTTTATTTATTAAACTGAAGTCTATTTGAAAAGGGGAGGTGGTGTTGAATGTGGATTTGCTTTTGCTGCCAATTTCAGACATAAAATCTTTTTAGTACCTGGTAAAGGTAATGATAATTCTATCTAGTGGAAAATGTGGGTATATGTGCAGGTGTTCCACAGTTACTTGTGAGGGTGGGAGTGTTTGAACACATATATATGTATGATTTAGTCTCTATCACAGAGTCATCTTGTAGGTTCTGATACTGTATACAAGTTTCACATTCACTTGTCACAAAGAAGATAATGGTAAACTGCTTGTTCTTTGCTTACATTGCCGTGCTCTGTGATTATGTGCTCCCAGTGATGTACAATGCACATCTCCTTACAGCAATGACGCAACAGCTGAAGAAAATGGTCAAAAGAAAGCTTTTGGTGCAGTGCGCATAGCTTACCTGTGGAGACAACCCATATAATCTGGAAAGATGTGGAGCTATTCCTGTTCAGAAGGGTGACTCAGACCCACTGCTGCCGTTTATCTCTGAAGATTCACATGCCCAGTTATCTCTTTTGTAGTTATAGAATCAGAAGTCTTCATTCCTTCTCTAGCACACTTCCTGTTTAGCCTGATCTTGGAGCCCTCTCCCCAGGGATGGTCACTGACCCAAGGGGCTAGCAGTGTGGGCACAGCAACACATTCTCAAACATTTTTAGAAACCACCCAACAATCTTAATTTAATGGATGACCCCTTTCCCTAGCCCATGAAGCCCAAGAATAATTTAATGGAGCATCTACATATTCTATGTGTTTAAGTGTAGGTGCTCTAAAGATGAGGCAACCTAAAGTTTTGATTCAGTCTTGTTCTGGACTTGCAATCTTCTTGTAGTTTACTCTACACATTGTAGTATTATTTTGGGGGAAGATTTTGAGAGAGAGAGAGAGAGAGAGAACATGAGCTGGGGGAAGGACAGAAGGAGAGGGACAAATTCCCTGCTGAGTGTGGAGCCCAATATGGGGCTCTGTCCAGGACCCTGAGATCATGACCTGAGCTAAAATCAAAAGTTGGGCCCTTAACTAGTTAAGCTACGCAGGTGCCCCATGAACACATTGTAGTACTTCAAACCTCTCTCCTTTGCATGTGATGTCACTCTGCCAAGAATGCCCCTTTATCTTTTCACTTAGAAAACTCCTATTCATTCTTCAAAGTCCTTCCTTTTCTGTAGAGCTTTCCCTGAATATTTCTGACAGAGAATAACTTCCTCTCTCAATAACTTTTGTGACTTATTTATCTCTTATTGAAATATCATTCTAAATTTAAACTGATATTAATGAGTATTAATTGTCTTACCCACTGGACTGTGAGGTCTTTGGTGGCAGAGACTATCTTCCATCTACCTTTGTATTCCCTGTCTCTATCACAGCAAGTACTGGGCAGATAGTACAGCTTCTTCAATAGGATTAATCCTGTTACAACAGTAGGATTGCTTGTGTGCGTCTTTGGGCAGTCTGTATGTTTACCAGTTACAGAAATAGCTGCTCCAATCCCCAGATCTCTGCTCTATCTCAACCTCAATTCATAACACAGATTGAAGCCAGCCGACAGTAGAAGGTATATTTTTGCTTCTGATTTTTTTTCTGGCCTCCCAAGAAAGTGGCTCATTAATCTCATTCCTGTAAACTGTGAAATAGGTAGGTCTTGGGTTAGAGTTAGAGGCTATTTCCATTAATTAGGTTGCCCACAACTCAAGTCCATGGCTTTCTGGGGGCACTTTTATGCCAGAAGGGCCACAGATAATGGTTTCCAAATAGGATCCAAAGTCTAGATTACCTTCAAACAAGGTGAAATGTTCCTAGAGCTAACAATTAAATAGATTTATCTTTCTTCTTTTTTCCTGGATCTTTGTCCTAAAATCCACTGTGGTTAAACTGCTAGTTGGTCAGACTCTCTAAGATTTATGAACATTTTTCTGTATCATTGAAACTGACTTTTAAAGAGCAAATGATTTCCCACCAGTAATTGGAATCCCCCAAAGATAGTATCCTCTATGAATTCACAACCTGTTAGATTCCTGGCCTGAGGGACTCTGTGTTTTGTTCTGCCTCAAGAGATGTAAGGGAGAGATTACATTCTGTGTTAGTAAGTTTCTGACTAAAGTGACCTTTAATTAAAATCAGGCAATTAATTGTAATTACCATTTTTTTTTTCTTCAAGTGTTTCATGCATTCATTTGTTTAGTATTTTAGGTGCATTTTTAAACTATTCTGTTACATTTCAAGGGAAATGAACTATTATGATAATGATATGGTAGGTTAAGAAAGAATGGAATGCCTGCATGGCTCACTTGGTTAAGTGGCTGGCTCTTGGTTTCAGCTCAGGTCTTGATCTCGGGGTCATGGGATCCAGCTCCAAGTCCTTGGGCTCTGCGCTCAATGGGGAGTCTGAGGATTCCCCCCTCTCTCTCTCTCTCTGCCCCTCCCCCTGCTTGTTCTCTCTCTTAAATAAATCTTTAAAAAAAAGGAAAGACCCTTTTTATTTATTTATTTATTTTGAAAGACCCTTTTATTTTATTTTATTTTTTTTTTAAATTTTTTTTTTTTTTATTGTTTATGATAGTCACAGAGAGAGAGAGAGAGGCAGAGACATAGGCAGAGGGAGAGGCAGGCTCCAAGCACCGGGAGCCCTACGTGGGATTCGATCCCGGGTCTCCAGGATCACGCCCTGGGCCAAAGGCAGGCGCCAAACCTCTGCGCCACCCAGGGATCCCTTGAAAGACCCTTTTAAAGCATACTTTCCTTCCTTCCCTTCCTTCCTTTTCTTCCTTTCCTTAACAAAGAGCCTTGGACACAAATATAAATAATGCCAAGTGCTCTCAACTAGTTTATAGTCTGGCAGGGGAGAGCTCATTAAAGGAATGACACTGATGAGGTTGGGGGGGTGGGGCTTGAAGATGAACTGGGCCCACAGAGAATTGGCACCTGATCACTTCTATGGCATGGGAGAAGTGGTCAGGGAAGACTTTGAAGAGCCCTGACCCATCTACCTATTTTCTACCCTGACAGCACACACATCTCAGAGGTGGTGGATCCAAGCTCTGACTCCTGTTCTAGGCAGGAGGAATAGCATGTACAGATGAGGGAGGCCTAGGAAGAAATAAGGATATCTTTTTCTTGGGAGTAAGGGGTTGACTCCTGCTACAAAATTTGTCAATTCTAAAGTAAATCTTAACTTACAGCAAGAAAGGAGCAAGCAGGCATTACAAACAACTGAAGCCAGAGATAGGGGAAGAAGATTCTTGGACCAGATAGTGATTCTGGGGGGAAAAAGAGATCAGGAATGCTCTCTAAGGAGAGCAAGAGGGCCACATTTAAATGTAAGGATTGAGCAACAGCCCATCACTTCAGCAATGAGCTAAGGATTGACTCCACATCAGTAGTCAGCCAATCCAGTCTCCTAGGGTCTCTGGACTCTAAGCTCTGGTCCAGTGTTCTTCACCAATAGAGGGAGGGTGATGGTGATGATGGTGGTGATGTTTCCAGTTGCTAGGACATGTATGTATCTCAGAGCCTGGAGGTGGGGCAGAGTGTTTTTTAGCTCCCAGATGAGAATTAATAAAGTAATAAGGATGGCAACCAGACATTCTCTGAATGGAGCCCACTTCAAATTTTCAATAATATGTGTGACATTTTTCTCTCTACATCAAAACAATTTTCCTGTTGAGCTTTGTTATTCTCTGCTCGATGAAGGCTTTTTGAAATGATAAAACCATGGACAATGTTGGAAAAATTTCATTGAGAACAGGAAACTGCCCTTGTGTTTTTGGAGGCAATTAGTAGGCTTGATTGACATTTGGGGAAAAAATGTCCTGCAGTGATGGGTGCATTGTATACCAGCAGAGATTAAGACCTTAAATGGATGAATTTAATTAGTTTTAAGTAAATGAACTTGAAACAGGTAATGGTACCATGTCATAGGTTAATTCTATAGCCCAAAAGGAGCTTGTTTGTCCTGAGGAGCATCTGGAGTTCATAAGGGCTGCCAGCGGGTTCTTTTTTTTTTTTTTTTTTTTAAAGAACCCTTTGTTGTTACCTGCTTTTAAGCCAGGTGGAAGCCCAGGCCATGTCAACCAGAGTCTAGAAACTTCCTAGAGACATCGTTGTCCTAGGGTTCTCATCAATCAGAGGACAGCCTTTTCAGCTTACCCAACCCACCGTCTAGCCTAACTCATCAAGAGACAAGGACAGTCACACTTAGGAAGAATAATGGTGTTATTGGCACTGAGCATTACTTTGCCATGACATAGGCAAAGGGATGACATAGGGATTTTAAGGAAGAGAAATGCCTGGTGGCTTAGGCATACTAATAAAATATACTATCGTAGGCTAATTTTACTACAATTTGTAATGGACCTCCTGTTCCTCAAAGCAGATTATATCAAAACCATTTATGAATGTATGGTTTCAGAATCTTTTTTTTTTTTTTTTTTTGGTTTCAGAATCTATGTAGAACAGAGTTGAAGCAAACCTAATTGTTGTCTACAGGGAACTTATATTCTTGCTGGAGAGAGAAGCAATAAGCCACTTATAATATTTAAACACTTTTTATTCATTACCACTTATAGAGACAAAGTGAAAGCTCAAAATAATAGTTCGAAACACCAGGAAAAGAAATGAATTTCTTATGAATTCTACAAAGGTCACAACCCAGCAGACCAGAGCTATATTTATTTGCCTGAGATAGTGTGTCTTTTTCTTTTAATTAAATAGAGATGCCTTTAGGGGAGACAGGTTCCCTCCAGTTCTCCCAATTACCCATTTCTGCTGCCTGACTGGCTCCTGGAAGCATAGGATTTGCATCTTTAGGTAAATGCCTTGTTCAGAGGGGAAAGAAAAGAAAAAGTGTTGAGGAGCAAAGAAAGATACTAAGGCAAATATGGAAAATCTGGATGCTAAAGGGTAAGATTTGGATAGAGAGTTCAAGAAAGGATTAGGCAAGAATTCCTCCTCTTTTAGCTACTCAGTTTCACATCAATTGAAATATAGACACAGGTACAGGCAGGAACTAGATGTGAACAGTAGCTTTATCATATGTGTGTTGGTCAGGACAGGTTAGGTTATTCTGTGTTATGAAACCTCTCCAAAGTCTCAGTGGCTGTACTACAACCAAAACATCCATTACTTCTGCTGCACACCAGTATAGGTTTGCTGCATGCCCCGCTGTAGTAATGCAGGGGCACAGACTGGAGAACCAGATAGGTCTTTGAACCTGGGTGTGTGCGCTGTGGGGAAATCAGTTTTTAAGTCCTCAGCTTCCATATGGCCTCTTTCTTTAAAATTGTCTGTCTGAGAACTCAGTCTTCCCTTCCACAATTGCATTTGTCCACTCTTTAAAATAAACCATATCTTTGACCCATACTCAATTTTACTGTCATCCCCTTCTCCAGGGTATAAAAATCTCTGGTGTGCTTAAAAAAAAAAAAAAAAAAAAAAAAAAAAAAAAAAGGTGGGACAATTTGGAAATGTATAGTTCCTGAGAGAAAATTCTGGGAAAGAGACTTTTCAGCTAAGGAATATTGAAGGGAACTGGTTCAGAATCATGGCCACACACCCACCTACCTACCTACCTTCCTACCTACCTTCCTTCCTTCCTTCCAGCTATCTATCCATGTATCCATGGTTTTGTTTTTGTTTTTGTTTTTTTTTGGAGGGAGAGAGCATATGTGAGGGTGGGCATAGGGAGGGGTAGAGAGAGAGAATCTTAAGCAGTTTCCACGCCCAGCATGAAGCCCAACTTGGGGCTCAGTCTCATGACCCTGAGATCATGACCTGAGCTGAAATCAAAAGTCAGACACTTAACTGACTGAGCCACCCAGGCGCCCCGAAAACCATACTTTATCTTGGAATTCAAACTTAGTTTAGCTGACTCATTTGACGGTAAAGACCACCTTGTCCATTGGGTTATATGGCAGATATTTTTTATGAATTAGATAAGCTAAAATGGCAGCTCCAAGGTTTTAATGAAAATATATTTAAAACATATTTACAATTTACAGTCTGAGAACCACATGCCTTTTTACTGTTAAACATATGATAAACATTTTAGAAGTAAACTTAAAAATTTATGAGGGGACCTGAGCACATAAAGTCTTTTACAGAGCGTGCTAGCCAAAAACCAAAAACCCAAAACACAAATTATGTTTAAAGACCACTATCTGGTCTTCTTGGCACAGTGACTGGGCTGGCCTCACTCTAGGTTGATGCAGCCGTGTAGGTAGTGGTTTTGCAAGCAGTCTTAGGGAAAGAAAAATGGACAGGAGGACCTTAAAAGAGCAGGGGCAAGACAAGGACAGATGAGGAGAAGGTGAGGGCCAAGAAGACAAGTGTCACAAAGTGGCCCCCAGTGGCTTCTGCAGGGGCAGTGAGGGCTGGGCTCATGGGCCCAAGTTTCCAAGCCTATCCTCCAATACCCAGAGCCCAGAGCTTCCCTTTGGCTGCTCAGGCTATACATCCACTGCCTCACCTAGGTCTGTGCGGTCACAGGACCACCAAAGATGCCAAGTTTGTGTTTTAGCAAAAGGCTATCATCACTAATATAAAAATAGTTTAACATCCCAAATGGCAAGGTCAAGGACATACCTGGGTGAGGAGAGCAGCCCTTTAGAACAGATCTGTGAAAAGCACTTTAAAGATATGTTGATGATGAGATGGAGGGAGCCAGATGTCCCCGTGATTGTACATGTCATCCCCCCCCCCCCTTAGGGTTTTCTAGAGAGCACAACTAACCTCTTGCTCTCTCAGGGAACTCCCACAGCGGGTGTCACCAGGGTCAAAGACCCACACTTCCAGGACAGTATCTGAACTATTGTCCATGCCAAGTGGTGGCTGCTTGGGAGACACTTTTATTTTTCTCATTTCTGGAGAAAAGCATATAGGTGAGCTGAATGTAAATAAACAATAAAGGCTATCTCTGCCAGGGTTACTTTTTCTTTTTCTCTTCACAAAGAAAAATAATTAAAACATGTTAAGAAATGTTGATAAGACTTCTGTGAAGGGAGACTGAAAATGAGAGCGGACCAAGGGGAAAACATGTTGTATCTTGATTAGAACATTGTGAAGGGAAGAGGGAGCATCTGACATGCTCATGTGGTGTTGGATTTCTGATTTGGTTCCATTGCACCCCAACAGTGTGCGGACCTCAGAGTGGGCAGCACTGCCCTTGGCCTCTGCTCTGGGATTGGCAGGGCTGGTCTGAGGTGGGAGGACAGAGCAAGGTTAGAAATTAAGGTTTCTGGCAGCCAGACCATGACTCAGGGCTCAGCTCCACTGTCACTGGGGGCTTATCCTCTTAACAATAGTTATTAATACCTGAATAATAACAATAATACCTTCTAACACGTTTGTGGAGTGGTTAATATGTGCCTAGAGCTATGCTAAGTTTTTAATATCTGTTGTGAAACAACCCTTCTAAACAATCCTATAAAAATTCTACAAGGAACCTGAGCTTTAAATTGTGTGCCCAAGGTCCCATGAGTTGTATGTCAAATTCCAGAAGCCACACTCTGAACCACTGGGCTATGCTGTTCTGGTTTTCTACGCTGTATGTGAATACCTCTGTAGTAGAGTTATGAGGATTTAATGAGCTGGTGGGTGTGAAGCAAATGGCATAGAGACTGATATTTTATTGAATTAACAATAAGTGCCGATGACTGAAAATGCTAACCACCGATATATATTGCTTGCTTACTGCATACCAACCATTGTTCTATGCTCTTTGGGGTATTTGCTCATTCAGTCCTATCCTCTTATCAGCCCCATGAAGTAGGCACTGCTGTTATCCCCACCTTACGGATGAGGAAATTACGAATGGAATGGTTAAATAACTGCCAAGGTCACAAAGCTAACCAACAGTAGTGCTGTCATTTGTACCTATGCCATCTGCTCAAATGCCCCAGCTCCAATTAAGCAGCACTCTCTTTATTATTACTATTATAGGATGTAGTGGCCAGGGCTCTCTAGAGAAACAGAGCCAATTAGGATCTATGTATAATATACATAAAGAGATTTATTATAAGGAATTGGCTCATGCAGGTATGGAGGTAGGCAAGTCCCAAGATCTGCTGGGGTTCAGATTTGAAAGACGTAAAAAGTTTCCCAGGTGGAAAAGACCTAAAGTAGACCAGAAGAGAGCAGCACGCAGGAGGAAAAATCTAGAAAAGTAGCCCCAGGAGAGCTGATGAGGGACTTTGATATAAGTGCTAGAGAGTAGGTACTTAATTTTCTCCTTTGTGAGGATCTGCTGAAAGATTTTAAACAGGACAAAGGGATGATCTGATTTGCATATTAGAATGATCTCTCTTGCTGCACCGTGGATGCAAATTATTGGGTGGGGTGAGACCAGAAACTGGGGGCCACTTCAGGACCATCACTATGAAACAGGCAGTGATGCTGGGAGTCTAAATCATGCTATTGCTGGGGCTTGCTCCCTTCCCGAGGAGGCTGCGTGAGCTTTGTGAGAGCTGGGTCACCCCCACCTCCAAACCCCTCGGCCTCCTGCTGCAGTGTCTGCTTGGCAGCTCCATTTGTAAGAGGAAAGAATAACTTAGTGTTAGCAATTGCATGTTGAGCTTAGATGTTCAGCTCTTCCAGCGGACATTTGATAGAAAAACAAAATAAAGGAAGGCTGACAGGAGCAAAGACCGAACAAATAGACTAGTGACTACCAGGTGTCTCCTCCCTGTCTTCTGGAGATAAGTTTAATGAAGGAGGCACTATCAGTCGAGCTCAGGGAAGGATGTGGGGCGATGTTACAAATGTGTAAGGGTTCTACTTTCAGGGCTGTTATCTCAGTAAGCTCTCTCGCCTGAAGGATACGAGAAAAACAGTTACTGGGAAAAACTTAAAAAGGAATAACTCTAGGTGAAATGAGGCACTGTTCTTTCTGCATTATTTTTATGGCTGCTGATCAGGACTAAACTAGTAAAGTATAATAGAAACAGGCAAAGTTGTCAAGAAATTGTGGGCTAAACACTATGTGTCTTAAAATGACTTGTTCCGAGACATCGGGATATTCCCTTTGTGTTGCCTAACCAGGAGAAAGTCCCCTTTTGTTGTGTGGACACTGTGGAAGTTACTCTGGAGAGCAAGGAGGCATTTTCCTAGAATCTTCACGCACAGATGCCAACACCAGTAAACCTACAGGGAGAGTGCAGCCGGGGTGAAATGTTAAGGGGCACAGTCTTGGGGCTGCTTCCGATGTGGGGTATTATCACTGCAAAGCCCATTCACAGAATGACTAAATTGTGGAGGAAAGTTGGAAATTATAATAAGGAAGCATAGGCTGGATGGAGAAACTGCATGACTGGGCAAACCATTTCCTCTTCCCACCTGTTTTTGTGGCTTCTTGGGTGATGCTTCCATCTACCTGGGTGCCCAAACCTGAAACTTTCAGGAATCCTATATTTCATCCTGGGTCACGTAGGCTATGCTATGCTACGCGGCAATGACAAATGGCTCCAGGGTCTTTGTATCTTTCAACAACTAAATTTATTTTCTCATTCAGGCTGCATGTCATTCGCATTTGGCCATCTAACTGGACCCAGACTAGTGGAGCTGCCTCTCTCTGGAGCGTTACTGATCCCATGGCAGAGGGAAAAGGGAACATAGTGATCATGCACAGGCTCCTGAAACTTCTGCTAGGAAGTGATGCTTGTTTCTTCTGCTCACAACATATTAGCAAAAGCCTAAAGTCGAGATGGGAATATACTCTTTCCCAGGGAAGGGCAGCAGATATTTCTGTTCATAAAGGCATTGTATCTGGAGCCACAGAAGACAGAGCTCTAAGAGTCCAAGCTCTTCCAATTTCTAGCTAGGCAAAGTGTGCTTGATTTCCTTATTTTAGGTCTTGGATATCTGGGGTCACCACATAACCTGTATGGTGAAGACTTTTTAAAAATATCACTTTGCTCATCCCTAATCCATGGGGTATGTGCTCGGTTGAATGACCACATAATTTAATGCAAGTCAGACTTCCCTGTATTAAGACTTGGAAGTGAGTATCTTTCTTGATCATTCCCCACTGACACTTTCAAGTCCTTTTCTTTCTTTTTTTTTTTTTTGTTTAAGGTTTTATTTATTTATTCATGTGAGAGAGAGAGAGAGACAGAGAGGCAGAGACACAGGCAGAGGGAGAAGCAGGCTCCATGCAGGGAGCCGAATGTGGGACTCGATCCAGGGTCTCCAGGACCACACCCTGGGTGGAAGGTGGCGCTAAACTGCTGAGCCACCCTGGCTGCCCTTAAATCCTTTTTGCTGCTCTTTCAATTAAGGCTCAAGTTCCACCAAAGCCTGTGTCATTAGACATTACTCCCTGGTACCTTTCCTTTTAGATTTCCCCTATAGACAGCGAACTGTTCCTTATTGTTCCTTAAAGCCAATAGGGGCTGTTCCCTCTTACTCATTCAAGACTGTAGTGGTTGTCTTCCCCTGAGTCTCCCCCTTTTTTCCCTCCTTAACTATTCCTGTCCTCTTTCTTGGGAACTTCAGCATCTATATAGATAATCCCAATCAATGTCTTAACTCCTTGCTTCCTTTACCTCCTTGCCTCTAGGGATGTTGTCCTCTGCTCCACTTCAGTCACCCTTCCCCCGGTCTTATTTTAGATTTTGTGACAACCAACAATTATGCCATCTCCAAAATCTCTATTGTGAGATAGAGATTGTAAGTCTACTCTCTGATCACTAAGCCTACCTTATCACATCACTCCCTTTACAAGTACAGTTCTTTACAGTGGGGCCTTTAGTCTGTTGTCCCTACTCCTTTCCCACCACCCATCTCCCACATGTCAATATAGCCTTCTATATCTTATCTAAACACCACCCTGAAGTTAGCCAAATTGTGAGGGAAAGGGCATAGTCCTTCAAACCACCAAGTCTGCCCAAGACCCCCAACACCAACTGTAAGTTTGGGAGTGTCTTATATCCTAGGGGCTGCTATAACAAAGTGGCACCAGCTGAGTGGCTTAAACGGTGAAAGTGTGTTGTTTCAGTTATGGATGTTAGATGTCTAAGATCCAAGTGTCAGGAGGGCTGGTACCTTCTGAGGGCTGTGAGTGAGAATCTGCTCCATGCCTCTACCCTAGCTTCTAGTGTTTTGCTGTCAATCTTTGGCATTGCTTGGTTTGCAGGAGCTTCATTCTAGTCTCAGCCTTCATCTTCACATGACTTTCTCCCGTGTGTGTGTGTGTCCGTCCAAATTTCCTCTTTCCGCATCAGTCACAGCGGATTTGAAGCTCGCCCTACTCCAGTTGACCTTACCTTATTTTAACTAATTATATCTGCAATGATCTGTTTCCCAACTAAGATCACATTCTGAAGTTCTGAAAGTTAGAACTTCAACATAGGAATTTTGGAGGAGTACAAATCAACCCATTACAGGGGTTTCCAAAACCATCCTCAGGTTTGACAATTTGCTAGAAAGACTCAGAACTCACAGAAAGCTGTTCTCACAGTTATGTTTATTGCAAAGAAAGGATATATTAAAATCAGCCAGGGGAAGAGATTCATATGGCAGAGTCTGGAAAGGTTCCAAATACAAATTTCTCCAGTGTTATTAGGACAAAATACTCTCCTAGAATTAATGTATGACAATACACACACAGTATTACTAACTCAGGAAGCTCATCCGCACTTTGGTTTATGGTACGTTTGTATGTATTTTGAAGATTTTATTTATTTGAGAGAGAGCACACACAGTAGGGGGAGGGGCAGAGCTATAGGAGGAAGCAGATTCCCTGCTGGCACAGAGCCCAATGGCTTGATGCAGGGCTTGATCCCAGTTAATCCACTGAGCAACCCACGTATCCTTATTTTTTTTTTTTAATTTAAATTTGAGTAAAGCTGATACACGATGTTGTATTATTTTCAGGTGTACAACATAGTGATTTGACAAGTCTCTAAATTATGCTGTGCTCAGAAGGGTAGCTACCATCTGTCACCAGACAAAACTGTTACAATACCAGTGACTACATTCCCGGGGCTGTACCTTTTATTCCCTTGACTTATTCATTCCATAACTGGAGGCCTGTACCTCCCACTCGACATCACCCATTTTGCCCATCCCCCACCCACCTCCCATCTGGCAACCATCAGTCTGTTCTCTGTATTTTTGGGTTTGTTTCTCTTTGTTCATTTGTTTTTTAGATTCCATCTATGAGTGTAATCATATGGTAGCTGTTGTTGTTATTTGCTCTGGAAATCCTGCAGAAGGCAAGCTCACTTGTAGCTGGGCTGGATTTCCAGGAGATGTGGTTTTACCCAGACTTTAGAGGATGAATAAAAGATGAAACAGATGTCCCTGTAGGCAGAGGTAGTAGCAAAAACAAAGGTGCAGGGGCAATCCGGGCCGTGTTCCAATGGAGACAAGCTTAGAGTTTTTATTAGTGCTTCATTATTTAGGAATGATTGATTAATTGCACATGTGGTTAAGCTCTGCCTCAAGGGTGACTGATACTATGTGACCCAAAGTCTCCCCCTCCCCCACATAACAGATGTGGCCAGTCCTACCTTGAACCATCTTGTTTCCATAAACTATTAGGTGTGGTCCTAAGGGCCCACCATGAATAACAAAACACAGTCCTATCACTAAGGAAATTCCAAGGGTTCAGAGGTTAGCTTCCAGGTTTCTGAACAGAGGCCAAACCTCTCTTTTGAGAAGCCAAATTCCCTATTATGCAACAGCCATCCTTTGCCTGCTGATTCCAGTGAACTCCTCTCACTAAACCCTAACCTGGTGAAATCCAGATCTTTTTATTCGGGGACTACACCCAAGCAGCTGAGCTTTGCTGGAGAAAATCTCCAAATAGGGTAGACTGGTCTTACTTCATGAGCATGCATCTCAAATGGGTGCTTGGCTCTGCCACTCTTAGTACACTCCCCTGGCAAAGCCCCTATATCTTTCTAAGTTTGGTTTTACTATCATATATATATATATATATATATATATATATATATATATATATATATATACACACACACACACACCTCCTGTCCCATTTCTACAAACCTCTCAGGTGATACAGCTCTCATTTTTCATTGAAAATAATAGTTACAGTAAGAGTGACCTCATATTTCCTTCTCCAAATTCATCAAACTTTGAGCTACTTGACCCGACATACTCTGTTTACCCTCCCGATACATAAACTCCCCAGTTCATGGCTCTAAATAATATCTTTATCCCAGTGGTTCCCAAATGCCCCAATTTCTCTCCTAATCATCCAGGTCATATATTCAGCTCTCCACCTGGACAGCACCTCTTGGATGCCCCATATCCTTCACATTTGCCATGGCCAACATGGAACTTTTGATGCTCCTACCTTTGTTCAGAAACTGCATCTCTCCTAGACTTCCCCATCTGAGGAAATTCACCATTTTCCTTCAGGCTAAAACTCAAAAATGAGGAGTTATCCTCAATTTTTTCAACCTTCTCTCCCATTTAGGCTATAAGCAAGTGTATCAGTGATACCTTCAAAACATAATTTGAATCTGACCACTTCTCACCATCTCTACTGATAAAGCCTTAAATGCAGCTCTCTACCTGGGACCAGTACATCCATTTCTTTTGCTTCCGTTATTTATACTTTTCCAATCTATTCTGTATGCAGCAGCCAGAGTAATCTTTATTAAATGGAAATCATATATAATCATCACCCTATGCCAATTAGAATAAAATTCATCCTCTTTTCATGACCTTTGCACATACCAACATTATTTCAGTCTTGGGACTTGTAGCAAACACTGCCTGGTTGTTGAATAAACCATTTCTCTTTTATTCTTGGTCACACACACATTTCCTTGCCTCCTCACAGGTGGGTGTCTGAGTTCTTGCCAGCAGAATGTGAGCAGAAATGATCCTTTCCTATTCTGGTCCAGAAAACCGTTCACATGCAAGCTTATGTTCTCTTTCTTTCTCTCCATCTACTACTTGAATACAGAGGGGGATGAAGCCTTAATAATGGTGAATCCACATTTTGAAAGAAGCCTGAGTGTCTGAGTAACTTTTGTGGAACAGAGCTCCTCCTCACCTCTACCTTGAGGACTTCATTGTACTGTGCTTTAGTGTAAGTGAGAAATACTCTTTTATTGTATTAGAACTTTGATATTTGGGGGCTGTTAGTTACAACTGTTAGCATAATTTAACAAATACAAAACTCTTGTGCTTCTTCTTCCTCTTTTTAAAATTCTCTTTCCCAAGATCTTTGTATGGCTTCTTCCTCAAGATTTAAGGCTCAGCTAAATACTGCATCTACCTGAGAAAGGTTTCCTCTGGTCCTTCTATCTAAAGAAGTTCCCCAGCTGTACCTCCATATTGAATTGTCCCACTTGTGCTCTTCACAACACTAACCACTATCTGAAATTATAAATGTGAATATGAATTTATTTGTCCATTGTATATACATTCATATGTCTGTCTTTCTAGCAGAGTGTAAATTCCAACTGGGTACAAATCTTGTCTGTCTTTTGTATCACTATATTCTCAGCTTCTGGAACAATATCTGGCACACAGTAGGCATTCAACAAACACCTTTTTGAATTAGTTAATGTATTTTTAAAAATCTCAAATAGATTTTAGAGTGATAGTATGAATTCCCAATTTGATGTGACTCTTCTACCTAGAGGAAAGACTTGCTTTTAATGTTTTGTCTTACAAATAAGAAGGGATTAAAATGGACAGTGCTAGGAAAAGAAGTGTGTAGTATAATAAAAAATAAATATTTGGTCTTTGTTGCTGGTACCTGGCACAGAGCTCCCAAAATGCTGGGGATTTCCTGAATAATAGGAGTGTTGGAGTGTCTTCTGTATGTTAATGAGAGGTTCAAGAAAGGAGTGTACAAGATAGCTCCAGGATTGGGGTGGATTATCAGGAAAGACATCCACGTGATTAGAGAGTTGGAGCCTTCTGCTGCTACTTCCTTCCATGTCCAGAGAGGGGCGAGGGACCTGAGATTGAGTTCAGTCATGAATAACTAATGGTGTAATCAATCATGCCGAAATAAAACCCCGTGAAGGCCCCCAAACAGTAAAGTTCAGGGAGCTTCCAAGTTAGTGGACGTATTTGCTTACTAGGAGGGTGGTGTACCCCAACTCCATGGGGACAGCATGGAGACAGAAATTCCTGGGCTTGGGACATTTCTGGACCTTGAACTACGTACCTCTTCATCTGGCTATTCATTTGTATTCTTTATGCTATCCTATACAATAGTATAGCAATTCATGCTCTGTGAGCTGTTCTAGTGGGTATTGAAAACTGAAGGAGGGGTTGTGAGAATGCCTGAATTTATAGCCAAGTTGGACAGAAGTGCAAGTAGCCTGGGGACCTGGGATTTGTGACTGACATCTGAAATGGGACAGATCTTTTGGAAATGAGCCCCCTCCTTTGAGGGGTCTGCAGCAACTCTGGATAGTTAGGGTCAGAATTGAATAGAATTCTAGAACACCCAGTGGGAGTCAGAGGACTACAGAATTGTTTGGTACTGGAATGACATTTTCATGTTGAATACCACGCAAAGTGGGAGTTCATTGGCTTCATGTATTAAATAGCTGGCTTCATACCCAAGGCTTACTCTGGAAGAAGTGCACTTGAGTTTTGTCCTTCAGGTTGCAGACAAAATAGTATTTATAGAAGGCCCTAATCCTACCCTTGAGTGCATTTTCCCTACTTAGTGATACTTCTGTGGTGTTAAGGACATGGTTTAATAATATGGATGAATAGAAGGAAGCAAAGAGTAAAAACTCCATCTTTATGTCTACTCCAGTACAAGCTACTCTCATTGCTTTTTCCAGGCCACAACATTTAGATTCCAGATATTATACTGTCCCCTCCATATGTTAAGTGTTCCTCAATCCCAGTTTTTATCCACCCAACAGCTGGAGTGACCTTTCCAGATATGGTTAGGACAGTCAAGCAATGACGTATTGTTCAAGGTCCTGTATCACCCACTCAAGTTCACTGCTCCAACCTATGTCTTCTATGCTTCACTAGGACATTGAGCTCCAGCTATCTTTGTTGACTATATGGTTAATGTCTTTTCTTCTTACTGGAATCCAGGAGGTTAGGGATTGTATTCTTTGTTGTTTGCCATTTTGTCTTCAAATGCCAATCACAGTGCCTAGCAAATAGTAAACATTCAATAAATCTGTGTTTGAAGGAGTGGATAAAAGGAAAATGAATGGAATTCATGTCCAATAATAAAAGTTAAGGCTCTCAGAAACAAGTCAATGAACTCTGTAAGTGGAATGGACAGAAAATTCTGATATCACATTAGCTGTGGACAGTCTATAAGGGTCGGAGGCAGTAACCTGGATATTTAGGTTTCTGATACGAAGGTGGTCAACCTCTTGCTTACAAACTGCTTGGAGTCATTAGATCCCACAAACAGTGTGATATTTCAGGGAGAGGAAGACCTACAGGTGATCCCTGGAATCTTTAATGATCAATCTTAGTCACTTGCATCATAGCTTCTGGTCATTATGGTACAGGCCAATTGAGTGACCTTGACAGTTTGATGGATTTAAAAAAAAAAAATGTTTGTGTCAGCTTTTCAGACCGTGGCCTCCTACTTGTCAAGTTCACATCGTTACATTTATGCTCTCTAGAACTAGTGGGAAAAACAGAACAAGAAATTCTTACATTAGTCATTTTGCAAGAGACATAAACTAACAAACATGCCAGAAGATAGGTTGAAGATATAAGGAGTATAGCCATTGATCAAAGGGGAAATCAAAATAACTAATAAACATAAAAAAATCTGTTCAACCTCCTTAAGAATCAAATATAATTGAAAATAAAAAGATCTAATTTTTTTACTCTAATGTTTAAAGTTCTTTTAAAAATGATGTCAACAGGATTGCACGCAGTAGACACTTTGATGCTTATGAGGGTGACTTAAACTTTTTTATAGCAAAGTGTATTGGTGATAAAAGGATCATGGAAAATATTTTATACCTTTTGCAAATCATCTTCCCAAAGTCAATCCAAAAGATGTTTGACACGATGTTATTTATATTAAAAACTAAAACCTCATGAAAATCCACCCTGAATATCTAATAACAGAGGAGTAGTTAAAAAAATATGGCACAGAGTATGAAGAATTTCAATAACCGAAAATGCTCAGAAGATTATTTAGTAAAGAGAGCACAGTACAAAGTGTTAGGTATCAGCTATGAAAGAATATTTGCATACAATAAAAAAAGAAAATATAAAATGTTTTATGTTTAGACATAAAGAGGAAAATAAAAGCCAACATAATCTCACAATTCTCAGTACAGATATAAGATAACACAGTATTATTATTTATATATAGATTTCCAAAATGTCTAAATTAATCATGTAAGTTTCAAGTAACATGGAAAAAAATTATTAATCACTGACAGTGATTAGGTCCTGATCTTGGTTCTGTTACTTCTTACTGTGATCTTGAGCAAAATGGTTGGGATCTGTGGGTTTCAGTTTTCTCATCAGTATAGTGGGTATAAAGTATATAGGGTTCGGAAGTGGGGAGGGCACAGGACAGTGAGGACTCGCCTGCTGCTGGGAGCCCCCAAGCTGTGCTGATCAGTGCCCCCCTCCAGTCGGGGAGCATCTAGGCCAGTGTGGACTGGGAAACTGCATTAGTTATTGCAGGGAAATGATTCCAGAGCTGGAGACCTGGCCGCTGCCAGTGGGGTAGTTCCTCCTTGTTCCACCTGGTGCCCAGGAGAGGCGAGACCACCAGGGAACATGGGCCTCGTGAGGTAAACAGGTCCCACTGAGCCGGGACCTGGTGGGGGCGGGGAAGCTCTCCCAGGTGAACACACCTAAGACTCAACACCACAGGTCCTGCCCCAGAAGACCAGCTGGAAGGACAGGGGAAGAGCAAGCTCTGGACCCAGCAGCTCTGGAAAGCCCAGGGGAAGTCGAGGGATTTACAATATATAGAACTAGAGGTTACCCTTCCTATTTTTTTCCTTCCTTTTTCCAGTACAACTTGTTTTTATATCAGACTGTAAATTTCCATTTTTTTCTCTTTTCCCACTTTAACTACAATATTTTACCACTTCTTTATTTTTAAGTTTCTTCTTTTTTGACTTTCATATTTCTACAATTATAGGTCTTAGATACACTTTCCACTTCTAGATTCCCTTCAACATACTCAACTTAATTTTGGAAGATAAGCAAGATATGTTGTTTTGTTTTGTGTTTTTTGTTTTCTCTGCCTCATTTTGTTCTATAATGGCAGAGTTAATACCTTCTAAACCATGACCAGCATGCACCCAGAACCAAGTGGTATACTGTGCTGGTTCATTCTGTGAGATTCCTCATTCCCATTCTGCCCCCCTGTTTTATCTCATTTATGTTTTGGTGGTTTCATATGTTGAGGCTCTCTACAAGTATTTCTGGTTTATGTAAATTTGGGACTGAGCATCTTTTAACATACAGAACTTAGTATACTCACAACCAAGAGGATCACCCTCTAGGACCCCTCAGGTAGACTACATTCTCCCTCCACTACGAGTTCATCACCACCACCATCTCCCAGTCCCCCTTCTCTTATTTTCTTTTTTTTTCTCATTACTTTTGCTTTTTTCTCTTCTTTTTATTCCCTTTCCTTTTTTTTTTTCTTCTTCTTTGGGATACTTGGCCTTCTATTTTTTATTGCTTTGTTTTAAAATTTGCTTTTCACTTTAGTGGTCCTTTTGTTTTATTTTGTTCTGATCTTTGTTTTCAGTTTCTGGTCTCTGACCTCATCAGAACCATGTAGGGTAAAATTTATTTACATGGCAGTTGATACTCTTGACTCAGCCCACTCATACAGCCACTCTGTACTGAGCAAAATGACTAGAAGGAAGAACTCACCACAAAAGAAAGAATCAGAAACAGTACTCTCTGCCACAGAGTTACAGAATTTGGATTACAATTCAAAGTCAGAAAGCCAATTGAGAAACACAATTATAAAGCTACTGGTGGCTCTGGAAAAAAAGCATAAAGGATTTAAGAGACTTCATGAATACAGAATTTAGATCTAATCAGGCTGAAATTAAAAATCAACTAAATAAGATGCAATTCAAACTGGAGGTTCTAATGATGAGGGTTAAGAAAGAATAGATAGAAGAAAGAGTGAGCAACATAGAAGACAAGTTGATGGCAAGGAAGGAGGCTGAGGAAAAAAGAAAAAAAAAAAGACCACGAGGAAAGGTTAAGGGAAATAAATGATAGCCTCAGAAGGAAAAATCTATGTATAATTGGGGTTGAAGAGAATGCCGAGAGGGACAGAGGGGCAGAAAGCATATATGAACAAATCATAGCTGAGAACTTCCCTAATTTGGGGAGAGAAACAGGCATTCAGATCTAACAGATAGCAAGGTCCCTCCCAAAGTCAATAAAAACCATTCAGTACCTCAACATTTAATAGTGAAACTTGCAAATTCCAAAGATAAAGAGAAAATCCTTAAAGCAGAAAGAGACAAGAGATCCCTAATTTCTATGGGGATAACTATTAGATTAACAGCAGACCTCTCCACAGAGACCTGGCAGGCCAAAAGGGATGGAAGGATATATTCAGGGTCCTAAATGAGAAGAACATGCAGCCAAGAATACCTTATCCAGCAAGACTCTCATTCAGAATAGAAGGAGAGATAAAGAGCTTCCAAAATAGGCAGAAACTGAAAGTGAATGGGCTAAATGATCCCATCAAAAGACGCAGGGTTTCTGACTGGATAAAAAAGCAAGACTCATCTAGTTGCTGTCTACAAGAGACTCATTTGAGACCTCAGGACACCTACAGCCTCAAAATGAAAGGTTGGAGAACCATTTACCATTCAATAGTCCTAAAAGAAAGCAGGGGTAGCAATCCTCATATCAGATAAATTAAGGTTTATCCCAAAGACTGTAGTAAGAGATGTAGAGGGACACTATATCATACTTAAAGGATCTACCTAACAATCATGAATATTTATGCCCCTAATGTGGGAGCTGCCAAGTATATCATTAATAACCAAAGTAAAGACATATTTAGATAATAATATGCTAATATTGGGAGACATCAACATGGCATTTTCTGCAAAACACAGTTCTTCTAAGCACAACAACTCCAAAGAAACTGGAGCTTTAAATGATACACTGGACCAGATGGATATTTACAGAACTTTACATCCAAACGCAACCAAATACACATTCTTCTCAAGTGCACATGGAACTTTCTCCAGGTTAAACCACATACTGGGTCACAAATCAGGTCTCAACTGACACCAAAAGATTGGGATTGTCCCCTGCATATTTTCAGACCACAATGCTTGAAACTAGAACTCAATCACGAGAAGAAATTTGGAAGAAACTCAAACATGTGGAGGTTAAAGAGCATCCTGCTAAAAGATGAATAGGTCAACCAGGAAATTACAGAAGAAAAAAAAAAAGATTCATGGAAACTAATGAAAATGAAGATACAACCATTCAAAATCTTTGGGATACAGCAAAAGCAGTCCTAAGAGGGAAATACATTGCAATACAAGCATCCCTCCGAAAATTGGAAAAAACTCAAATACCCAAGCTAACCTTGCACCTAAAGGAACTGGAGAAAGAACAGCAAATAAAACCTACACCAAGTGGAAGAAGAGACTTGTGGAACAGATCAACAAAACCAGGAATTGGTTCTTTGAAAGAAATAATAAGATAGATAAACCATTAAAAAGAAAAGAGAAAAGACACAAATTAATAAAATCACAAATGAAAAAGAGATCACAACCAATACCAAGGATATACAAACGATTTTAAAAACATATTATGAGCAGCTATATGCCAATAAATTAGACAATCTGGAAGAAATGGATGCATTTCTGGAAAATCACAAACTACCATAACTGGAACAAGAAGAAATAGAAAACCTGAACAGGCCAATAACCAGGGAGGAAATTGCAGCAGTCATCAAAAACCTTCCAAGACACAAAAGTCCAGGGCCAGATGGCTTCCCAGGGGAATTCTATCAAACGTTTAAAAAAGAAACAATACCTATTCTACTAAAGCTGTTCTGAAAGATGGAAAGGGATAGAATACTTCCAAACTCATTTTATGAGGCCAGCATCACCTTAGTTCCAAAACCAGACAAAGACCCCACCAAGAAGGAGAATTATAGACCAATATCCCTGATAAACACAGATGCAAAAATTCTCAGCAAGATACAGCCAATAGGTTTCAACGGTACATTAAGAAGATTAGATTATTCACCATGACCAAATGGGATTTACCCCCGGGATGCAAGGCTGGTTCGACACTCATAAAGCAATCAATGTGATAGATCATATCAACAAGAGAAGAAACAAGAACCATATGATCCTCTCAATAGATGCAGTGAAAGCATTTGACAAAATACTTTTAGGAATGGTAACATCCATTCCTAATCAAAACTCTTCAGAATATAGGGATGGAGGGAACATTCCTCTGCATCTTAAAAGCCATCTATGAAAAGCCCACAGCAAATATTCTCAGTGGAGAAATGCTGGGAGCCTTTCCCCTAAGATCAGGAACATGACAGGGATGTCCACTCTCACCACTGCTATTCAACATACTACTGGAAGTCCTAGCCTCAGCAATCAGACAACAAAAAGAAATAAAAGGCATTCAAATTGGCAAAGAAGAAGTCAAACTCTCCCTCTTCGCAGATGATATGATACTATACATAGAAAACCGAAAAGACTCCACCCCGAGATTGCTACAACTCATACAGCAATTCGGCAGGGTGGCAGGATACAAATCAATGCCCAGAAATCAGTGACATTTCTATACACTGAGACTGAAGAAAGAGAAATGAAGGAGTCAATCCCATTTACAATTACGCCCAAAGCATAAGATACCTAGGAATAAACCTAACCAAAGTGATAAAGAAGTACAGAACACTTCTGAAAGAAATTGAGGAATACACAGAGATGGAAAATTTTTCCATGCTCATGGATTGGAAGAATTAATACTCTGAAAATGTCAATGCTCCCCAGGGCAATTTACACATTGAATGCAATCCCTATCAAAGTACTATGGACTTTCTTCACAGAGTTGGCACAAATCATCTTAAGATTTGTGTGGAATCAGAAAAGACCCCGAATAGCCAGGGGAATATTGAAAAAGAAAACCAGAGCCGGGGGCATCACAATGCCGGATTTCAGCTTGTACTACAAAGCTGTGATCCTCAAGACAGTGTGGTACTGGCACAAAAACAGACACATAGATCAATGGAGCAGAATAGAGAACCCAGAAATGGGCCCTCAACTCTATGGTCAACTAATATTTGACAAAGCAGGAGAGACTATCCACTGGAAAAAGGACAGTCTCTTCAATAAATGGTGCTGGGAAAATTGGACAACCACGTGCAGAAGAATGATACTGGACCATTCTCTTACACTTTACAACAAAGATAAACTCAAAATGAATGAAAGATCTACATGTGAGACAAGAATCATTCAGAATCCTAGAGGAGAACACAGGCAACACCCTTTTTGAACTCGGCCACAGCAACTTCTTGCAAGATACATCCATGAAGGCAAGGGAAACAAAAGCAAAAATGAACTATTGGGACTTCATCACGATAAAAAGCTTCTGCACAGCAAAAGATACAGTCAACAAAACTAAGACAACCTACAGAATGGGAGAAGATATTTGCAGATGAGATATCAGATTAAGGGCTAGTATCCAAGATCTATAAAGAACTTATCAAACTCAACACCCAAGAAACAAACAATCCAATCATAAAATGGGCAGAAGACATGAACAGAAATTTCACCAAAGAAGACATACACATGGCCACCAAGCACATGAGAAAATGCTCCGCATCACTTGCCATCAGGGAAATGCAAATCAAGACCACAATGAGATCCCACCTCACACCAGTGAGAATGGCGAAAATTAACAAGTCAGGAAACAACAAACATTGGAGAGGATGTGGAGAAAGGGGAACCCTCTTGCACTGTTGGTGGGAATGTGAACTGGTGCAGCCACTCTGGAGAACTCTGTTGAAGTTCCTCAAAGATTTAAAAAGAGAACTTCCCTATGTGCCAGCAATTGCACTGTGGGGGATTTACCTCAAAGATACAGATGCAGTGAAATGGCAGGAAACTTGCACCCTGATGTTTCTAGCACAATAGCGAAACTGTGGAAGGAGCCTCGGTGTCTGTCGAAAGATGAATGGATAAAGAAGCTGTGGTCTATGTATACAATGGAATGTTCCTCAGCCATGAGAAAGGATGAATACCCACCATTTGCTTCGACGTGGATGGAACCGGAGGGTATTATGCTGAGTGAAGTAAGTCAATTGGAGAAGGACAAACATTATATGGTTTCACTCATATAGGGAATATAAAAATAGTGAAAGGGATTAAAGGGGAAAGGAGAGAAAATGAGTAAGAAATATCAGAGAGGGTGACAAACAAGAGATTCCTAACTCTGGGAAACGAACAAGGGGTGGTGGAAGGGGAGGTGGGTGGGGGTTGGGATGGCTGGGTGACAGGCACTGAGTGAGGCACTTGACGGGATGAGCACTTGGTGTTATACTATATGTTGGCAAATTCAACTCCAATAAAAAAAATATACAACCCCCCCCAAACAAGCAAACCAAAAAGTATATAGGGTTGCTGGTAAAATCAAATTAAACATAATATGTGAAGTGCTTAGCATAGTACATGACATAGACTAGGCTTTCATGAATATTAGTATTCTCATCCTAAAATCACAGGATGTGAGAATTTAAAATGCTGGATGATGTCTTATCCAACCTTCAAGGTAGAAGGGGAGGGCACCTGATGATAAGAGAGGACACTGGCTCATTTCCGATGCATCGGTCATAAGCATCCAAGCTGTTTCTGAACCTCAGCCTCTAGATATTGCAAACCTCTTGTTTTCTTTTTGCTAAAATCCCTTGATTCCCTGGAGGAAAAAAAAATCAGCTTTAAATTGCTCCTTTTTGGTTTGTTTGGTTGGATTTTATTTTATTTTTTTTTATGCTACTCATCCCTGCAAAGGAGAACAAATTTCCTAGAGTAATTATTGATGCCTAGTAAATTACATTCTGAGAGAAGAATTTCAGTGACAAATACCACCTATTATTAGTTGAGAATCACTGAGTGCAGGAAGAATGACAGGCCAAATCAGGGTAGTTGGGTTAACCTATGTGGAAAGTTAAGTTACCTTGTAGCAAAGGAAAAGGAACTTGGGAAGGAAGGTCTTTAATAGGCCCGGAGGGACCCTACTGAGTGGCATCTTTCCTCTGGCTTCTCTTCTTGTTCAGTTTTCATATTATGGACAAATGAGCTGTATACAATTAACCTCTGCTTAAGATCACTTCACGCCTTTTATTGCCTGCAAGCAAAACCTAGACAACCTAGCCCAACCCTTCACAATCTGCCAACTATTTATCTTTTCTACTTTATGCATTTTCTTGGATTGCAATTTCTCATCCCTTTATCAGTCTATCTGAAAAGCTCTTACTCCTACTTCAAGACACAGAGCACTGTTCCTGGACCATAAGTTCCTGGACTAGACTGTAAGTCCATAATATCAGGGAGAGGGTCTCACTAATCTGTGCATTCTGGGTTTGAATGTTTCAGCTGCAAGCGATAGGACAGCAGAATAGTAGGTTAACAGTCAGGCCTTTATCATCTCATTCAGCAGTAAGTCTGGAGATGGCAGTTCTATGATTGGCCCTGTGGCTTGATGACTTTGTGTCTTCATCTTTTCCCTCTGCCAATCTCAGAGGCCTAGCCATGTTTCTTCTTCTAGTCATGTGATAGCTGCAGCAGCTAGAGCTGCCAGGTTAGGTTCTCTTAGGAAGGAAAACATGTATGATATTAGGTGGGCAGGACACTCTGCAAGTGCAGAAAAGCAGAAGTGGTGGACCAAAGGCTTTTTTTCCTGAGCCTTCTTCTGATTAATTAATTGGATAGAAATTTCCCAGCAGCTATCTAGATTTTTCTCTTATGTCTCATTGGCTAGAAATGGGTGACATCATTATTCCTAAGCCCATCGCAGGCAAAGGGGAATGGGATGGCCATGACTACTTGGACCAAACTTGACTCTTCCCTTTGGTCTGGATCTGTCTTTTCAAAAATCTGCTTGATATCTGAACATCAGAGTGGTGGTGTTAGGAAGGAAAGGTATAGTGATATTAGCTGGGTCACCAATAGCTTTTACCAAGAGAACCTGGTATTGTATCTGATTGAATGTTCTCTTAAAACCCTTCAATCCTTCTGTGAAGTTCTTCAATACTCTGTCCTCTGTGTCTCCACAATCTTTTACTGTCACTGTATCAGAATTTCTATTTTCCTGTTACTGTATCTTAATTGCCCATCTGCTTGTCTCCTGCATGGAACTATGAACTCTTTGGGGTCAGTAAGCATATTTTATTTAGGGTTCAAAGTCAAGCATTTATTGATTGATTTTCTGTGCAACTGCTATCAAATCTATTTTTTTTCTTTTTCATTTCCTTTGGTGTCCTGTCTTCACTGAGGCCATTAATAATGTTATTAGTGCTTGAATTTCCATATTTTTGAATGTCCCATACCTACAGTCATACTTAGAAATGCAGTGCTGGGGGGATCCCAGGGTGGCTCAGCGGTTTGGCGCCTGCCTTTGGTCCAGGGCGCAATCCTGGAGACCCAGGATCGACTCCCATGTCGGGCTCCCTGCATGGAGCCTGCTTCTCCCTCTGCCTGTGTCTCTGCCTCTCTCTCTCTCTCTCTCTCTCTCTCTGTCTATCATAAATAAATAAAATCTTAAAAAAAAAAGAAAGAAAGAAATGCAGTGCTGGTATCTGTAATGAAGCCTGAAGTCCTCCTTCAGGTGACAATAGTTACATAAAGTAGATTTTTTTTTAAAAAATTATTTATTTATTCATGAGAGACATGGGTGGGGGGAGAGAGAGAGAGACAGAGACACAGGCAGAGGGAGAAGCAGGCTCCATGCAGGGAGCCTGATATGGGACTTGATCCCGGGTCTCCAGAATCAGGCCCTGGCTAAAGGTGGCGCTAAACCTCTGAGACATCCAGGCTGCCCCCATAAAGTAGATTTTGACTGAAAAAATTTATTAATGATTCTTTTCTTTGGGAGATAAAAGCCTGCATTTAACTTTATCAAAGACAATATAAACTCAAAATTGAAAAGTTCAAATCTTTTGCATGAGAAATGAGTTTCATGCAACCCAAAACCAAAACAAACAAAAAAAGTTAATCCAGCTTTCTTGAAAATGACAGCTTTAGTCAAGCTGATTTGTAGTTTCTAAGGGGCTTTTGTGGCTCTCTTTTATTCTCTCTCTATACCATCCAATTATATGTATACTTGGAGAATGTAACTCTTTACAGTGGAATGAGTGAGGGGCTGTCTTTCTCTAAATGACCATGTCTCAGAACCTATAAAAGAAATTCTATGACATCATTTGTGCAGTAGGCATCTGTGCATGTGTGTGAGAGATTGCATAACTTAATGTGGCATGTAATAATGATATCTCACATCTTATTCTTCATCCAGAAAGCTTTTCCTGACCTTTGCATCTGTGTTAGGAAATCTTCCTTCCAATACCCTTAACACACTTCTTACTCTATAATTATCTACCAAGCTTAGCACAGTGCATGTACTAAAAAGTGTTGAATAGAGAAGATTGTACAGGGGAGATATATGTGCATTTCTAAATATATACAGTTGTTTATTTAGCAAACACATATATATAGCACTTACGCTATGCAAGGCATGTTTCTAAATGCTTTACACATATTCATACAGAATTTTACAATTTACCAAAGCACTTTTGACACATTGGCTCATTGATTCCTCATTTTCACTTTAGTGAGCAGATGGATAGAAATTATCCCCATATCATAGCTAAGCAAGCAGATTCAGAGAGGTTCATTTATTTACCCAATATTACATGGTTTGCAAATAGCAGAGTTGGGATTTTTGAGCTACTTATTCTGACCCTCAGCCCAGTGCTTTGCAAGGAGAGCCTTTCTGGAGTCCTTTTAACATTTTGGGGTTGCCACATCTGTGATAGATGAAAACTGAAGAGAAGCTTTGGCTATTTTATGAAGTTGTTTAAGGAAACAAAGATTTTTTCTTCAAATGTTTAAAATGAATGTTAGCAAATGCTACATTGTTGCTGCCTAACAATCCCTAAATTCAGAGTCTAAAAGAACAGAGCGGGTTGTCTAGGAGGTGGCTGATAAAGGTTGCAACCTATTGGTTGCTGGTTAGTTCTTTATCAGGCGGTGGATTTGACAGGACTCCGGTCTTCCAGGTAGCCTGGGTTCAGGGCTATTCCATACATGTTCACTCTGGGGTTTGAGCTATTCCTTGCAACATAGTAATGGGAGAAGTAAAAGAATTCAACCCAACTACACAAACCCAACTCAAGGCTCTGCTTGTGTCACATTTGCTAATATCCCATTGGCCAAGGCAATGTATACAGCCAAACACTGTATATTCAAGGGAGGAAGCACATTCTACCCACCGTGAGGCCAGAGCAAGTTACATGACTAGGATCAATTTTGGTGGAGTGGGAATTTAAGCTTCCACGATGAAGATGAGGGAGATGTTAGGTCTAAATATTTTTGGACACCAATCTATTCTACTATAAGGTAATTCCAAGTAGGATTGTCAAATATAAAACCAGTATTACCAACAAAACTTAATTGTCAATAAAATTCTAATAAACCTGAATTTCAGAGAAACATCAAATATTTTTAGTATAAGTATACTCCAAATATGGCATGGGATATACTTATACTAAAACATATTTGTAGTATATCCAAGATTCTAATTTAACTAGTTATTCTGTGTTTTATCTGGCAATCCTAGTTTTAAATGAAACAGTTGTTCTTCACAGGGTTAGACTAATAATAAAAATATGTAATTGACCAGATTATGCAAAAAGTATACTCATGTTGTTTTTTTTTCAGCAACTACCCTTCTGCCAAGATTGGCCTTGCTCCCAGAGAACAGGGACAGGATTCTCTGAAAATACCATTAATTATTTCAAAGGGGAGATAAATGGAGTTCTCAAGCCAGTTAGCCACTGGCCTTCTTAAACTTCCAGTGAAAGAGGCAGTAAAAGGTGCTAGAGATTTTGCAATTTTAAATTGTATTGGGGAGCAAATCTGGGCAGCCTGTCCCTATAATCTTTCTCTGCAGCAGGATTCCAGGCTTGTTAACTATGTTTTGAGAGTGTTTATCTTCATCATGGCTTTTGCCTCCTCCATACTCACCTAAGCTGAAAAACTATGGGTGTCCTCAGCACTAGATGAAGAATGGGGTGCTGACTAACTGGCCATAAAAGCCAAAGCCAATTCATTTTCATTTGGGGAGACTCATGTTGAAGTGGTATGAAATCTTTATTTGGAATGACCCCTTCCCCTTCACCTCTCTGTTGTCCCTTACCCTCAAATAATTATTTATGGCCCACATACCTCTGCTGTGGCTATTGAAATAGAAGGACAAAAAATACACTTGTGAATTGCTCTCATTAGCCATCTGAAGGGATCTGTTGGAGCAAATTACTTTGTTTTGTGGTTTTTTTTTTTTGTTTGTTTTGTTTTGTGTTTGATTGTCATAGTGCCAGTAGTTTTTTGAACCAGTACATAGGATCTTAAATTGTGTGTGTGCTTGTTTCTAAAGGTTGAGGAGCCAGAGTGGAGATAAATAGGATATGAGAAGTTTGGGATTCTTTCTCTACCTCTTGCTTTTCATCCAGAAATATTTATATTGAAATGTGCAGCCTGGTTTTTGTAGATGAATGCCAACCCCATAAACTTAGGATGTTAATTTTCATTTCTGCAGGGATTGGAAGTGATTCATGGTTTGCTGGAGTTAGAGACACCAAAGCATTTTCTATTAACACCTGGAGCTGACTGCAGAGGTGAAAGGCAGGTCTTGTAGAAAGAAAGATATTGTCCAGGGAAGAAAAATGTCACTTTTGTAGGCTTTTTCTTTCTTTTGTGTGTGAAGATGAGAATTTTTTTCTTTGAAAAATAATTTGTCTTGTTGCAAAATGTCACAGCAAAAATCTGCTTGAGAAAATGGTGACTTGTCCTTCTGTTGATTTTTTTTTTTTCTGTGTTCATGAAAATATCACCTTAAGCATGTGGTGAAAATTAAGGGAAAATGAGCCATTTCACTTGGTTTTGTAAATGAGTACATTCTTTATATTGCTTGGTTCCATGAGAGTTACAAAGGAAAATTTCCGTTGGCTAGCTGCTTAAATAAACATTTATTTGTTGAAGCAGTCAGGAGGAGAATGGGCAAACAAGTGGCACAATAAACAGGCACTTAAGTAATCATTTCCGTGGGCAGCAGCTGTGGCCTGAGTCAAGAGAGCAGATTTTATTCTTAAAGAGGCACAGATTTTGACATTCTTGCTTCATCCCTTTAGACTATTAACTTTAATCAGTTTTCAAGGAGTCTTGAGAATTATTAAGTGGATAATGATAATGATAAATACATTGATAAAGTAATGATACAAGTAATTATTGCTCTTATTAAATAATTACTAACTATGGTAAAAATACTATGCTAAACACTTTTTGTACTTTGTCTCATTTTTAATCCTCTCAAAATCCTAGCATGAAGATGATATTACGGTCTGATTTCACAGGGACCAGGGATTAGGAAAGTCAATAATTTGCATGTGGTTCTGAAGGCATTATGTAGGTAAGCCATAATTTGAACTCAGGCTAACTCCAGCACCAAAATATTTTAACTTGAAATTCTATCACAAGCTTTGGTCTTGGTATAATATAAAAGACACTCTAAGATCTAACCATGTCTCCCCTAATTGATTTATGTCCTTGCTTGATGTGCTACTTTTTCTGGGTTATTATCTTGAGCTTTGCTTTTTTGGCCTTGGCAAGTTGCATGGGACGTCAGGTAGGGAATAAATGACATGAAAACTTTCTAGAGCCAAGGATTGAGAATTAAGGTAGTCACAAAGAGCTAAGAAAAGCAGAGGGAAGAAGAGAGTATTATATTCAAGAGGGTTTTCAAGTGTCAAAGTATGACAATCTGAGAAATGAGGATAAAAGGTAACAGGATAATACAGAGTGTTTGCTGAGAATAGTTCCAATCTCCCCTTCGTCATGTGTGTCAGGTTGTGGTGGGCACTTGGGTCAGCCCTGTAAAGATCAGGTGAAGGTCAGGGTCAACAAACTTTGACGTGATGAGGATAACATCCTTACTCATTTTTATGTTACTATGGATTACTCAGATGCATGGATTTTGATATGGGGAGGGTCAGGGGAGGAAACATCAAGTGGGCTAAGTTTTGAGTGGGCACAGGCCTAGGTTTGGCCCTGCAGATATAGGAGCTGGGTCTGCATGACACTGGGTACTTGATGGGTGACAGCTAAATGAGGCCCAGAGCTTAAACTTTCTACTTCACAATCTCTACCAGGAACAACACTGCATTCACCTGTCAAGTTTGTGGATGGGTCAGGAGAAGTATGGGGGCACCTGCAGCATGCCCAGTGGAAAATCATTCCAACCTCCAGCAAAAGATCATGAAGGAACAGCATAATGGCCTAGTAGATGTTCTACTCTTAAATCCCTTGTGCTATCAGTGACATGTCTACTGTATTATGTCTTTTTAGACTTATAGATATACAAAAGTCAAGAGTTCTTTTTTTTGTTTTGTTTTTTAAAAGTCAAGAGTTCTAAAAGGAGGGTGCTATGGCTCTGTAACATGGTTGGACTTGCATCCTTTTATGATTAGTATCCAGTTTCCACTGTACCAACTGGTGGGTGAGAAGAAAGCATTCTGTTGCTCAGAGTTGTGGTGCTGGCTCTACCAAAGGGTATGTGTTTTGAACTGGTACTGGCAGAGACCCAAAGATCTTGGCTCCAAGCATGGTGCCACCATCAACCTGGACCAGGACTCTTAGTAGAATGGAAAACTTCAAGGGACAAAAACTTCCCTAGATAGCTGGCTAATGGACACAGCCCTAGAGAACTTAAGAGCACTCTTCTGCCTCCCAACCCCACCTCGTTTTTCTTGGCAATAAGAATATTGAATAACTATGCTGTCCATTGGAACTTTATGCAATGATGGAAAAAGTTATGTATCTGTGCTGTTAAACCACATAGTAGCCACTAGCCTTATGTGGCTATTGAGCACTTGAGTTGTGGTCAGTGAGACTGAAGAATTAAACTTTTAATTCCATTTAATTTTGTCTCCTGTAAATTTAAATAGCCATGTGTAACTAGAGGCTACTGAGTTGTATAAATATACTTCAGAATAATTTTATGGCTTAGAGATGGCATGGCAAACAACACATGCACGTACGTACACACACACACACACACACACACACACTCTTAACACTCTACCAAGTCTGTGCCTATCTTTTGCTTTATTATCACATCCATTATCTCTAATACCCTACGAGGGTGATATTCTTATTTTTTTACATTTTATAGGTGAGAAAACTGAGTTACAGAGAAGTACTGTGTTTTATCTAAGGCTATTTAGTAAACAAAAAGGGAATCAAGGCTCCAACCAGGCCTGTTTCTCAATCCAAAGGGCTGTGGGTGATCATGGATTTCTCAAAAAAGATTCAGCCTCATAGTTCTCTGGTCAATCTACTGACCACATGCCTGGGACAGCCCTAAGGTGCTTCACTTGAAAAGTAGAGCCTAGAACAATGGCTTGGTTCTCATAATTTGTTTTGGGAAATGATCCTGAAAGAACAGAATTGAAGAAGGTCTGGGAAGTGAAATAGAAAAAGAGAGAAAGCCTATCTAGGGGTATGTTACTGAGAGTAGGCACTGGGGCTCCCTAGGAACTATCTAAGGAATTGTGCAGAATGCTCTTTAAAGTTGTCCAGCAGACACGGTGAGGAGGGGAGTATTTATTGTTAACTCCTTGCATCCCAGGGTTTACCATGTGCTGGCATAGTTGAGTGGGCATCTGCTGGGGCCCATGTGGGGGTGCAGAGCAACCCTGGGCAGAATGCAAGAGTCACCTGGTAGACCTGAGGTGGGAGTTGTTAAGTTATACTTGTGTGCAACTTGCTGCTACAGCAAGAGCTAGAGCTTAAAAAGTGACCTGGAATATGTGAGATGGGACATGAAAGATATCTAGGGCCCAAGGGGAAGGAACTATATGGAGCAGCTGGGGGAAAGTCCAAAATGGGAATTAGGAAAGTCCATGAAGCTCTGAAAATGATTCCTCCAATAAAAAATTTAGAACAGATGGGCCTAACCTTTGATACTGTCACTGAGCTATGGTCTACTTGGTTGCTAGCACAATGATATTACTTTTGTGTAACATAAACGACACTGTTATAAAGTAAGGCTTGAATCCTCCATTGCCCCCATCTTTTCCCAGATGACTTCTTTATGCCACATAGATGGAGTGACCTCAGAGAAACCAATAATTCAATGTATTCT
Organism: Canis lupus familiaris; assembly: GCF_011100685.1. Classification (NCBI taxonomy): domain Eukaryota; kingdom Metazoa; phylum Chordata; class Mammalia; order Carnivora; family Canidae; genus Canis; species Canis lupus. The sequence goes on from NC_049240.1 coordinate 40,842,768, forward strand.
AAATTTAAATAGTTATAATCTTATTCAGTCATTTAAGGAAAGCATGACATAGAGGTTAAGAGCATAGCCTCTGAAGCCAGATTGCTGGGTCCAAATTCTTGCTGTACTTTCATACCAGCTTTGGAGACTTGGGCAAACGACTTAACCCATCTGAGACTCAGTTTGTTCATCTGGAAATAGAGATTATAACCTATTTTATAGAGTAATGATGAAGATGAACTAAGTGAATATATTTGCAGGGCTTAGCACATTCCCTGGCAGGTAGAAAGCACAAGACGCATGTTTGCAATTTGTTCATTCACTAATTGATACTGAATTATTTAGTGTCTTACACACACAAGGCTCTGCTCTCCTTGATCAGTATGTGAGCCTGGGCCTGACAGTATGTTGCTCACTCTAGCCTTTTGAAATTATTTATGCTGTACACTCTCAGACCACTACTCTCCCCTCTTTTTCCTTCTGTTTTCACTGATCAAACCGTATTTTACTTTGCTTATTTCTTTTCTCTCTCTCTCTCCAACCTTTAAATGTTGGAGCATTTTGGGGCTCACTCAACCTTTGGTTATCTTCTCTTAATCACCACTATCTCCTGAAGTAATCTTGTCTAGTGTTGTGATTTTAAGTATATCTGTATGTTGACATGTCCTGAATCTGTCTCTTTTTGACCTCTCCCCTCCAGGCTTATCATTTTAACTCCCAATTTGGGATCTCCATTTGAGACTTGCTAGGCACCTCACTTAACATGACCAAAAGAGAACTATTGATTTTCTTTTACACTCACCTCATCCCACCACAGGATCCTCTTTCCATCTTCCCCATTTTGGTAAAGTAACCAGTTGCTCAGGCCTCAACCCAGCAGTCATCTTGTCCTCCTATTTCAGTCCAACGCTATATCCAGAATTGCCTCCAGTCTCAATATAAACACTTCTCAATATAATCACTGCTAGGATCTCCATCTATGGTGGTACAGACTGCACTGCCCAAGAGAATTCCCAATAACATGACAGACATCATATATTTTTATTTTTTTTAAATAAAAATTTTCCATTAGGTGGCCTAAATGTTTCCTCTTCTCAAAAAACCAGAATGTTAGTCTAACAAAGAATATCTTGAGGACTAAGTGCCTCTTTTTGGATGAGATCGGGCACATTCAAGCTGATATGACTATAGACTAGGTGCCTCTTTTTAAATTCTCAGAATAGTGCTATGAGAGCTGGCAGTGACCCAAATCATTGCTACAATTCTAGTTTAGATCACCATTATCTCTTGCTCAGATTATAACAACAGCCTGATAATCAATACCTCATAATCACCTTTCCTCTTTACCTCCTCTGTGGTCCATTTCCCACAAGGCAGTCAGAGGAATCCTCGAGTATAAATCAGATGGTACTAATCTTGTTCTCAAACTCCTCTGTATTATCTATTGTCCTATGACAAATTAGCCACAAAACTAGCTTAAAACAACAGAAATTTATCATCTCATGATTATTATAGGTCAGAAGTTCAGGAGAGGCTTAGCTGAGAAGTTCCAGCTCAGCATCTCTGATGGGGTTGCAGGTAAGCTGTTGACCGGGGCTACAGTCATCTGAGGGCTTGACCTGGAGGATCCACTTATAAGCTGGCTCACTCACATGGCCAAAGCAGGAGGCCTTAGTGTTTTGCCATGTGGGTCTCTCTGTAGAATTGCTTCAATGTTATTACAACATGCCAGCTAACTTCCCTAGAGTGAGTGATCTGAGACAGAGAAGAAAGTAGGAGGTATACTGTCTTTTATGAACTAGCTCCATGGTTCTCAACCAGGAGTGACTTTGGCTCTCTTCCCTCCCCCTGGGACAGTTGACAATGTCTGGAGATATTTTTGGTTTTCATAATTCATTGGGGGGGGGGGGTTGCTATTTGGTATCTAGTAGTCAGAGGCCAGGAATGTTGCTAAATATCCTACAATGTAAAGGAACACACCACCCCCTGCCAAATGAAAAATTAGCTGATTTACAATATCAACACTGTGGTGGTTGAAAAATCCTGGTCTATCCTCAAAAGTCACATATCATCACTTCTAACATATGCCTTTGTTTACACAGACTAAAGCTGATACAGTGTGGCAAGGGCTGATATGAGGGCATGAATACTAGGAGGTAGTGATCATGGAGGCCACCATTGGTTACCACTACTCTCCAGTGATGGCCTTGCAATTAGAATAGAAAGTAAACTGCTTACCATGATATTCAGGTCCTGCCTGGTTTGGCTTCAGCCTCCTTTTCCCACTTCAACTCTAACCATGCTCCTCTTCTTCCACTGTGCTCCAGCCACACTAGCTTTACATCTCTCAAACATGCCAAGCTTGGCCCTGTTTCAGGCCTTTGTCTCTACCTTGAATTATTCCCCCCCCCCCCCCCCGCCGATCTTTGGGTGGCTACTTCCTTCTTATCATTCAAGTCTAGTTTAATGTCCCCTTTCTCAGTCACCTAAGCTGAAGCTGAGATGCTCCCTGAGCCGACAACAGTTACTGTTTATCCCATAGTCTTATTTCACTGCATTCATAGCATTTCTCACTATCTGAGGTTATTTTTATATGTGTTCAGATATTTATTTCTGTCTGCTCCCATTAGAATGAAAGCCCTATGAGGGCAAGTACTTGTCCAGTATTTCCTGCCCCTAAGGTAGTGCTTGGAACATAGTAGCTTATCTGCAATTATTTGTTGAATGAATGAATGCATGTGCTCTTATTTTTTAAGGGTTACATGTAAGGTCTGACAGACTGTGTGGATGAATTTATTAAATATATGGGAAAGAAGTGAGACAAGGAGTGGAGAAGTAACATCCTTTTGAAGCAATGTCCTTTCACAGAAATGTCAGAGAGAACCTCTGCTTATGTTTTGAGTTATTTATCCTATTATCACTGGTCAATTTACTATTCCATATTTCCTTCATTTTCCTTCCTGTATCCATACCCCCTTGTTGCTACAGCATGCATATGCAGGAAAGTTAAAAGGCATCATCTTTGGACATGGAATAGGACAAGAGAATTGATTGCCTGACCTTGGCTTCATTATTCTAGTACTACAGCTGTTGTCACTAACTAGCAGAGGACTCACAAAATCAAGTCCAGCCACATTAACTGCTTTGGGAAATTTTGACTAAGGAGCTATTTTTACACAGTATCAGAATGTACTGCAAACAAAGAATCAGTCTTTTATGGGAATAATTAAAAGCCAAACTCAGCGTGTCCCCACTACGATGTTAGTAGAGTCTGTCTGTACATTTCTGCCAGTCCCTTGGGTATTTTGAATTTATAGACACTCTTTATCCTTAGTTTACTTTTGGACTTGGCTGTCTCTGGAGCAGTGATTCATACAACTCTAGTACAAGAATCACCTTCAGATAGATCACAGCTGAATTCCTAAGCCCTCAAATCTTTACTCAATGTGACACTTTCAGACAGCTCCAAGGAGGGAAGATGCCTGCATAGAAGAAGTTGTCTATCGGGACGGGAACTACTAACTGTGATGATGAAGGAAGCAATGCCTTAGTAGAAGGGGACTCCTGGGCAGAGGCTACTGGTCAACCCTGTCTCACAATTATCCATTTAGATACAAATCCTTCCCCTGGTGGCATCAAACCTCGAGATTTCCGTTAGAAGCCAGAGCAAATGCCTGTGGATTTCCCATTTATTGGATTGAGGACTCCTGGAACTAGACTATTCTGTGGGAGGGCTTGTGAGAGAAATCATTACTAGCATTTGAAACCAGAATCTGAAAATTCTTAGTTGCTGAGCATCGGTGTGTCACTGAGGTGACCCCCTTTGCCATGCTGGGGAGCAGACTAGCTCGGCTTGAAATAACATAATTATAGAACTTGGCAAAAAGTGGAGGACAACAGAAGTGAAGTTAGAGGATTCAAGCACATCAGCCAGACAGAAAGGCAGAAAATCTCTATCTAGATGTCCTGGGTGAACACAAGGTGACGGGGTCTGAAGTGCACATGGGCAGTTGTGCTAAAAATGGCAGCTGCCTCAAGCAGAAATTTTTATTACAGGACCAGAAGAGGGATTCATCCGTACATTCATGTAGGTGAATGAGTCAATACAAGTTTCTTTCTAGATTCCTGGGTTATAGGCTCCAGGGAGGCTTTGAAGATAGGAAGGCATAAAGTCAGAATATAAATTTTTGAGGTTTGGGAGGGAGGTGATATGAAAGTAGGAGTCTAATGGGATCAGGTCTCATCTCTGTCACTAACTTGGAGCTGTCTCTGCTATTACTTAGGGGCATTGATGGATCCCTTAACTTTCCATGGTCTGTGGAATCTTCAAGTTTTTCTACTAGAAAAGCCTCATGGCCCAGAATTCCACAGGTCTTTCCTGGCAGAACTGTAGATGCTGTCTTTGTTTTGTTATCCTCTGGGACATTGCCGGACAGGAACTCTGGTGGTAAATGAGAAGAAATGACACAGATATTTTTGGTGTGATATACTTACGAAGCTGTTGCTATCAAGACAGTTAGAAGCCAATCAAATTCTGGCCACAGAGTTCATCTCCGCAGGCTTCAGTTTTCTTGTCAGCAAATCAAGAGGATAGAGCTAGATAACTTTCATCATTCCTTATAGATCTAATTTATGAGAATTTCCCAAATTAAATTAAAAAACTGAAGTCATTAAACTGAGGATTTTGTCTACCTCATTTATTCAAAAATGTTTATGGAACCCCATCTATCAGCCAGGGACTGTATCAAGATCTAGGAGTTTAGAGATCAGTGTGCATGGTCTCCCCTTCTAGGAGCTTACCTTCACTTAGAGATAATCAAGCAAACATCCCATTGTAGACCATATGGTGATGACTATAATGGGGAAAATACCATAGCATGCACTTCATTCTAAAATACAGGTTTGTATACATAGATCACATCTTTATCCATTCATCTTTCAATGGACACTGAGGCTCCTTCCAGTTTGGCTATTGTGGACATTGCTGCTAGAAACATCGGGGTGCGGGTGTCCTGGCGTTTCACTGCATCTTTGGGGTAAATCCCCAGCAGTGCAATTGCTGGATCGTAGGGCAGATCTATTTTTAACCCTTTGAGGAACCTCCACACAGTTTTCCAGAGTGGCTGCACCAGTTCATTCCCACCAACAGTGCAAGAGAAAATACAATGGACTATTACTGAGCCATTAGAAACGACAAATACCCACCATTTGCTTTGATGTGGATGGAACTGGAGGCTATTATGCTGAGTGAAATAAGTCAATCGGAGAAGGACAAACATTATATGGTCTCATTCATTTGGGGAATATAAAAAATAGTGAAAGGGAATAAAGGGGAAAGGAGAAAAAACGAGTGGGAAATATCAGAAAGGGAGACAGAACATGAGAGACTCCTAATTCTGGGAAACGAACAAGGGGTGGTCGAAAGGGAGGTGGGCGGGGGGGTAGGGGTGACTGGGTGACGGGCACTGAGGGGGGCACTTGATGGGATGAGCACTGGGTGTTATTCTATATATTGGCAAATTGAACACCAATAAAAAAATAAATTAAAAGTTTAAAGAGATTCAAACAATGAAAAAAATAAAAAAAATAAAATAAAATACAGGTTTGAATGAAGGGTCTTGTTGTGTTCATTTAGTTGCTACCAGATTCTACCTCTCCTATTAAAAAAGACAAAAAAAAATCAAAACTTTTAAACGCTAACCTTCAAACATATTTATCTTCTTCCAGGGAGGGGAAGGCATGATTTAAGCAGATGGCCACATGGCAGGCAGAGGCACTAAGCAAAGGCAGGCACTTTGCGTCGGCCTGAGAAAGGAGGCCCTCTCCTCAGCATGTAGCACAGAGAAACTGCACATGTGGGCAGGAGGAGAAGTTGCCAGTGTACCAGGTTCTTAGTTAGGCTCCATAATCATTTGTGAATTTTTAGAATTCTGGCTGTTATGCAAATACATGAGTCCAAATACTTTCCAAAGCTTAAGTGGAAACAATCTTTAATTTCCTACCATTTTGGAGTCTGCATGCTTATCTACCCCTGCCCTTTATCTGGGCGCATACATAGAAATTGAGTATATTCTCAAATCTCCAGGTGCATAATACCTTAAGACCAAAAGGGAGTGTTGGGAGAGGTCAGCTTCCTTTCGTAATCCAAGATTTCTCTATTTTCCATTTATTTTGTCTGTATTCAACCCATGAAGATATTCTGTCTATAGCTTCTTAACAAACCCTTTAATTCCCCCCCCCACCTCTTTTCTGGAGCATGTGAACCCAACTTGCCTTGCTCTGTGACTGCTGTTGCCACAGTGAATTATTGCACCTCTGAACTCTTTGCTGAAGAGTAACTCCCATCCTTCCAGATTCATTTATGTCTTTCTGCACATCTCTGACTAAAATGACAACAGTCAGTCTCACAGGCCTGAGCCCAGTGGAGGAGGCTAATAAATACTGCTGATGCTAATGAAAAATAAAATTTAAAATATTCCTGGCAAAGAAAAGTTTTTTGAAAAGAGAATTCTGTTAACTCACCCTCCACACTAATGGAGGGGGGCAGTAGTGCAGATAAACCAAATGTCAACTGTATTTAATTTTGCTCTGCCTACCATATTCTCTGCATAACTAAGGCATAGAAGCTAGGTAGAGGCCTCTGCAGGTGGCTCAGAGGCCTGAAGGTTTCTCTCTTTCTCTCTCTCTCTTTGTTTTGTCTGTTTTGTTTCTTAAATTCCACATGTAAGGGAAATCATATGGTGTTTGTCTTTCTCTGACTGACTTATTTCACTTAGCATTATACTCTCTTCCTCTACCAGTGTTGTTATTGCAAATGGCAAGATTTCATTCTTCCTTATAGCTGAATAATATTCCACCATATTTACATAGTCTTTATTCATCTATCGATTGGATACTTGGGCTGCTTCCATAGTTTGGCTATTGTAAATAATTCTGCAATAAACATAAGGGTGTGTATATCCTTTTGAATTAGTGTTTTTGTATTTTTGGTGCAGTAGTGCGATGGTTGCATCATGGGGTAGCTCTATCTTTAGCTTCCTGAGGAAACTTCATACTGTTTTTCATAGTGGCTGCACCAGTTTGCATTCCCCCCAACAGTGCATGAGGGTTCCTTTTCCTCCACATCCTGGCCAATATATTGTTTCTTGCGCTACTGATTTCAGCCATTCTGACAGGTGTGAGGTGATATCTCATTTTAGTTTTGATTTGTATTTCCCTGATGATGAGTGATGTTGAGCATCTTTTCATGCATCTGTTGGCCATCTGGATGTCTTCTTTGTAGAGATATCTGTTTATGTCTTCTGCCCAATTTTATTGGATTATTTGGTTTTGGGGTGTTGAGTTGTATAGTTCTTTACGTATTTTCGATACTAACCCTTTATCAGATATGTTATTTGCAAATATCTTTTCCCATTCAGTAGATTGCTTTTTAGTTTTGTTGATTATTTAACTGAGCAGAAGATTTTTATTTTGATGTAGTTCCAATAATTTATTTTCGCTTTTATTTCCCTTCCCTCAGGAGACATATCTAGAAAAATGTTGTTTTGACTGATGTCAGAAAATTACCGCCAGGGGAATTTATGGTTTAAGGTCTCACATTTAGGCCATTAATCCATTTTGAGGGGTTTTTTGTGTGTGTGTTTGGCGAAAAAAAGTTGTCCAGTTTTATTCTTTTGCTGGGATCTCTCCAGTTTTCCCAACACCATTTGTGGATGAGACTGTTTTTTTTTTTTTTCCCATTATATATTCATTCCTCCTTTGTTGAAGGTTAATTGACCATATAATTAAGGGTTTGTGTCTGGGTTTTCTGGTTCACTGATCTGTGTGTCTATTTGTGCCAGGATCATACTGTTTTGATGAGTACAGCTCAGTAATATAACTTCATGTCTGGAATTGTGATATCTCCAGTTTTGTTTTTCTTTTTCAAGATTGCTTTGGCTATTCAGGGTCTTTTGTGGTTCCATACAAATTTTAGGATTGTTCTAGTTTTGTAAAAAAATGTTGTTGGTATTTTGATAGGGATGGCATTAAATCTATAAATTGTTTTGGGAATTATGATATTTTAATGATATTTGTTCTTCCAAACCATGAGGATGGACTTATTTCCATTTCTTTGTGTCATCTTGAATTTCTTTCATCAGTTTTTTATAGTTTTTAGAGTGCAGGTCTTTCAACTCTTTGGTTACATTTATTCCTAGGTATTTTATTGTCTTGGCTATAATTGTACATGAGATTGTTTCTTAATTTCACTTTTTGCCACTTCATTGTTAGTGTATAGGAATACAACAGATTTCAGTATATTAATTTTGTATCCTGTGACTACTGAATTTATTTATCAGTTCTAGTAGTTTTTTGGTGAAGTCTTTAGGGTTTTTTATATGTAGTATCATGTCATCTGCAAATAGTGAAAGTCTTACTTCTTTCTTACCAATTTGGATGCCTTTCATTTCTTTTTCTTTACTAATTTCTGTAGCTAGGATTTCAGTACTATGTTGAATAAAAGTGGTGAAAGTGGACACTACTTGTTCCTGATCTTAGGGGAAAAACTCTATTTTTCTCCACTGAGGATATTAGCTGTGGGTTTTTCATATATGGCCGCCTTTATTATGTTGAGATGTGTTCCCTCTAAACCTACTTTGTTTGAGGGTTTTTATCATGAATAGATGTAGTTTGTCAAATGCTTTTTCTGAACCTATGGAAATTATCATATAGTTTTAATCCTTTCTCTTATTGATATGGAATATCATGTTAATTATTTTCTCATTGCTTAATATAAAGATTAAATTCCTTAAAAGAGCTCATGTCCCTGTGAAGTCTGATCTTTCTAGATCCCTCTTGTACCATGTGCTGTTGCTCTCAGCATTCCACCTCTGCCTCCTTTGGGCTGTTACCTTATACATGCTATATCCCCTCCTAGCTGCAAGCCTGGGACCCTCTCCCTTTTCCACCAGGTCAAATCACTCTAATATAGACTCTCAAAGTGGCATTCAGTTTGCATCTTGACCATAGGATCTCAGGATCCATTGGAAATGTGTTACAGTGAGCCTGCTAGGAGGACTGGTTTGTTCACCCACAGTGTCTGGAGAGGGGGTGGTACTAGCTCTTGGCCTGCCTCGTGTTCCCTGAGACACTGAATAGCAGAACAGACTTAGGCCCATGATTGGAACAATCTCCCTCCCCATGTGACTGTCATTCCTGTCTCCTTTTTGCTGTTGTGCCTGGAATTCAGTACTCCCAGGAATGAACTTATCATCTGAATGCTGAAGTCTGAGCATTATATTTGGTCCTTTTCATGGTCCACTTTTCTCTTTTTTGACCAGTTACTCAGCCTAATGCTCTAGATTTCTCTAAGGCAGGCCTGACCCAAACTCTTCCAACAGAGCTAGGTTTGTACATTCCAGCCTCTCTGTGTAGGTGCCTCATCTGGTGCCCCAGCTTGGTGGCAGGAACTCCTTTGAGTGTACACACCTAGCTAATGACCACCTGTCAGTTAGTCTCCTGAGCATTGCCTATTACCTGGATTCTTTACCACCATTGCCTTTACCTGCTCAGGTCTTCAGCAACAGTTTATGGGATGGTGCCTGAGACTATAGTGTATCCCTGGACCTCTGCCTTGGGCAGAGGGTAACACTTCTGAGTCTGAAAGCTGCAACACTCTGCCTTGAAAACTCTGCTGCTAGAGTCAGCCTTACAGCCAGACAGATTTCCCCAACTCCCATGACCTCCATGGTAAGAAGGCTTTAAATTATCTCAGTGTTACCTTTTCCCCATCATGCATGTCACAAGATACCTTTAGGATGAGATCCATATAACTCGGGATCAGTAGCCAGGAGATAGCTCTGGTCTTAGATTTGTCACTATTGACAAAATCTTTACTTTTGTCACTATTGACCGGTCTCTTTACTTCTGTTGGTCTCAGCTTCTTCATGAAGGAAGGAAGGAAATGATACAGAAATGAAAAAGAAGGAAAATAGAAGCTTTTTGTCTAGATCCAGGTTTCCCAAATAGTTACAGCAATAAAAGCATTTGGTGGCCAAATAAATTTGAAGAACACTTAGATTAAACAAATTTTAACAGCTTTCCTGACAGCAGGACTTCTCGGAGCCTTTAATGTGCTAATATGTGTTGTGACTCTCCATAACAGATAGATAGAATTAACAGTTTGCCGTATTTACTTACACACTTGTAGAAATCAGTTTGGAAAATACAGATTAGATTGTTTCTGGTTCTTCTAAAAGTCTAATCTTTTAATCCAGAGTTTTGGCTTTCTTATCCATGCTATGAAGTGTGACACCTAATTGTGCCATGGTCTGAGTATTTGAAGAAAAAAATGATGCTGCTACTGAAAGGATGTATAATTGAATGGAGGCACTGCATTAGTTCAGGTCAAGACTTCTGGGTAGAGCATATGGTTCTCCAAAAGAGAATGTGTACTTTCCATCTTGTACCTTCTCCATAGAGGCAAATTCCCTCCCCATGTGAATGCATCATGGAAGGTCATTAACCTAAGATCAAGCACTCATTTCAAAAAGTGACAGTCCTGAAGACTTAGTGGCCCAGGTCAGGATCCACTTTAGAGGGTGGCAACTGCTGGAGTTCACTGACCCAATGCTAACTTATTAGCAGATCTTCTCTAATCCTGAGAATGTTGGGCTCATTTGTCCAGATGATATAAATTCTAAATGGAAAAGCAGAATAACAAATCCTGTATGGTTTATAGATCAGAACCTTTCAAGGTCTGCCTCTTGGCCAAGATGGGAGCATTTTACCTCCTGTCCAGAGCACATGAACACAGACCTGAAACTTTAAGTTTTGCTTAGTTTTTGCTAACTACTGGCTTCTTCAGTCTTTTGATCTCTGACTTCATGTGGACTCACAAATTCTGTTGTCCCATGTAGCAACTCAAAACTCCCAATTGTCCACCTTGTTTTTTGACTGAGTTTTCTGATTTGTTTTCCTTTTGTTAAAACCTCACTTACTTGGTAGTCCTTAAACCTCTCACCCATTCACTGCTGCTGAGGACACTCCCCCAACCCATAGGTTTTTCCTAGTCTTTCCCTACATTCTCCAGTTTTCAAAATTAGACCAGAATCCATCTGGTATAGCTCTAAAAAGTCATATCTGACAATTTTTTTATTTCTAAATAAAAAGAGGGAGAGAGACAGCAGCATTTATTAATGGACCATGACAAACACAGGCTACTTCCTTATAACCCTTGGTATTTGTCTTTATTTTTAGAATGTCCTCATGCTCCTTTTACTATCACTCTCTATTTGTTTTTGACAAGGATCATAGAACAAGGGAGACAGAAAAGAAGCAGGAGTGAGTATAAAGAAAGTTCATTTAAAAGTGTAGAAGAAGAAGAAAAAGAAAAAATATAAGCTATTACCACCACCAAGTCTCAGCCTATAGGAGCCCGGTGATGCTCTTGTCTTTTTGGTTAGCATCATCCATCACCTGCTATGACCTTGGTTCTCATTCCTCTGTGCTGGTATACTGAGTCCTGAGTAGGATGCACCATTTTATTTTGATAACTTTTTTTTTTAAGATTTTATTTATTTATTCATGAGAGACACACAGAGAGGCAGAGACACAGGCAGAGGGAGAAGCAGGCTCCATTCAGGGAGCCCGACATGGGGCTTGATCCCTGGTCCCCAGGATCAGGCCCTGGGCTGAAGTCAGCGCTAAAACACTGAGCCATCAGGGCTGCCCTGATAACTTCTTAAACTGACAGGCAACACAGAAGTTCTGGTGTGGTTGGAACATAGGAAAAGAGGGTCAGTGTTGCTCACCATTGAGGTATTATAAAGCTTTTGTTTTCTTCTCTTTTCCTCTCAACAAAAATGACTATGGCTTTTGGATGTTTGGGAAAACCAAAGGAAGATCAAAAGTGGACTGTCCTTTGGAAGAGGGATCTTGTTGCTTTCCTGAAAGACTTTTCCTAAGTAATGATCACCGGTAGTCCTGGCTGTTGGTACTTCAATGAGAAACCAGTAACTATTTTGTAATGTCTTCTGTAAACTATGCTAGAAGCTATTGTACATGAAATGTCTTAGTAGGGTTTATGATGTGGTCGTGGATATAAAATATAGACAAAACATTAGAGAATGATGCTAGATGGTGTAAATTACAAAACTTTGGCCTCCTGTGTGGAATCATGTCAGAATACAAGGTCAAAGGATTGGATAAATTTTTCCTCCTTCATTACCTCTCCTCTCAGCATGAATCTTAAACCACCTTCCATCACAAATAGGCAACTGCTACTAACACACATACATTTGCCACCTGGTGATGTGAATATCACTCAACTCAAGCCAGCTCCTTTGTGATGCTTTTAGACTTCCACTCTTTAGTACTCCCAGTTAGCTCTATCCAGTATAGGGGACTTCATCATAACACCCACGACTCTTTATTACACATACTTATTTGTGGGATGCTTTCCTCTAGTAGATTGTGAGATCCTGGAAGGCAGAGATCTTTCTTTTTCACTGTGAGTCCTGGAACTGTCCTGACTAGATGTGTGACCTTAAGCAAATAACTTACCCTCTCTGAATCCTAGATTCCACATATATCAATTAGGAGTTAATATTGTCCTTATTGCATTAGATTGTTGTTAAGGCTTAAGTGAGACAATAAAGATAATGCGTGTAGCCCAGCACCTGGAATATAGTAAGTGCTCAAGAAGAAATAGATGAAGCATGAAAGAGAATGACTGCTTTCTTAATACCAGTGCAGCCAGGGATCATACATAAAAGATTCATAGTCATGGCCAATAAGTAACTGAAGTAAGAGTGTCTGAAGCAAGAGCTTTATACAAGGGAGACTTCCTGCAGATGTATAGTTTCTAAATGCATTATTCTCAAGCTGAAGATAAATAGTGATATGTAATTTCCTTTCAATTAAGCATAAATCTTCATACCTTTTTCTTATTACTTCTAAGAAAGAAGTGCAAAATTTACTTAAAAAGGGGAGGGGGAACACAGCCCTACTGAATGGTTCAGGAGGAATTGCTGAACAGGCAAAGAAAAGTACCTATATTGGTTAATCTGAAATTTTGGGCAATGCTCCACTGGACAGAGGTTTCAAAGGTGGTCTGGCTTTGTTCTTAGCCAATCACAGCCTGAACAGCACCCTGTTTTCACCCCCTGGGTTACACATGGTAGTCACAAAAAACCTCTGGATCTTATTACTTGCTAGCTTTCTGACAGCATATCTGCTCCACATGAGAGGAAATGAATTGGGGTCTGGGTCTCCACAGTATACCAATAATAAATGGGCAGTAAACTTCTGGACCATACCCAATGAATTTTGAGTGAATAGGAAATTAGTAAAGTATGAAAGTGAGATCAGTCAGAGGGAAAATGGAAAAGCAGGTAGAATGTGTTGCTTACTGTCTTCTTGTGCTGCCTCTTCCCTCTTGGCACTCTTCCCTTTTTGCCATTTACCCAGCATCTCTGGGTCTTACAGACCTTCAGTCTGGCTCTGTCATCTCCATCTTGCTCAGCTGGGATATGTGGTACCTAGAGAAGAGTAGCCCCAGGAATTTGTGAGTCTGTCTCAGCCCAGAAAGGGAAGCTGTTTTGATCTGGATCAATGACTTGGCTGGGCACACCGGCATTCTGCTTGGTGCTTGTCCTCTGGCGCATGCTTTGTATGCACTTGGCTGTCATTCTGTTCTAAGCTATTTGTGAACAACCACTGCCCCCTTCCTGACTCCATGTAATCAACCACGAGGGGACTTCTGTGTCTATGTTTCACCCCATAGATCAGATCCCCATTGGTGTGGATCCACATTTAATTCGGGTCAAGTTCATCATTCTTCTTGGACAGTATAATCTAAACTGATGACTTCTCTCTACCTCCCAGGACACAGATTCACAGTTGTGTAATCTCCCCTCTTCTATATGCCACAGATATTAGAACTCCTTTCCTTCTCTACTGCTTATTACTAAAGTCCCAGTATGCCTGTAGTTAGCAACAGTTATGGACTAAATGATTGTGCCCCTCTAAAATTCATGTTTAAGTTCTAACCATTAAGGTGATAGGGCCTTTGGGAAGTAATTAGCATTAGATGGGGTTGTGAGATTCAAACCCTCATGATGAGATTTATGCCCTTATTGGAAGACACACCAGAGAGCTTACTCTGTCTCTTTCTCCACCATGATGGAGACATGATGAGAAGGCAGCCTTCTGCAGGCCTGGAAGAGAGCTCTCATCAAGAAACGTATAGGTTGGCACCTTTACTTTGGATTTCCCAGCCTCCAAAACTGAGAAAGAAATGTCTGCTGTTAAAGTCACCCAGTCTATAGTATTATATGGCAGCCTAGACTGACTAACACAACAACCCACTTCTGCTGGATTTTGCATAATCTGCTTTTCAGTAGAAGGTGAGTTAGAAAGAGATAAACTAAATTTCATGAAGGAGACACACAGACACAGAGAGGCTGTTAACCCAAAGTGATGGTGGGATCTTTATGCTCTGATGACTGGTTACTGGAGGAACTGGCAGGAAATAACAGACCTTACCTGCCTCCTTCAAATTTTCTTCCATAAGTTGTTGGCTGCTCTACTGCCAACCAAAACTGACCTGGTAAAAATCTATTTAGTAAGTTAATGTTTATAAATGCTTTGCTCTGGTTTTCCTCCCATCTCACAGGGTTTCTGCTAATTTTAAATGACAGTGCCTCTTCACTGGAGATTAACAAGATATGAAGCAATCCCAATATTTTAATCAGTGTTTGGAGATGATTCCTGCTGAATAGCAGGAAATGTGGTTCTTCTGGAAATCCATTTTTCATTTGTTTTCTCATTTGCATCCCTAGTTTAAAGAAAATTGACTTTTTAAAAGTGAGTGATAATTAATCTTTGAAAATACTACAATTGTTTGGCTTTAATGCTACTTAATTTTGTTTCTAAAAACACATACCCCAAAATACTCAGCATATACCCAAGACAAGCAGAACTTTGCTTTTGGGGCAGTGTTGGAAAGAAAGGGTAAGGAGCAACAGTGGAAGTATGCGGACTCATTGGCATTAGGCAGAGTGCCAGTCCAGCTGGTGGGGAGGGGCTGGGAGGCATAAAGCCAGTTCTCCCCAGCCCCCTTAAGTGGTCTGAGAAATACTTGTGCTTCTCTGAGGCACTTCACAGTTTTTCTGTAAGTGGAGAAATGGCCTGTTCAATTCAGATTAACTGCAAGGCCAGACTGATGGATGGTTCAGAAATGTATTGTAAAAATTAGATTATAAAGGAATAGATTTCATCTTCAGCAATATGACACTAGATGGGCAGATAAACCCCTTTAGATATAGAACAGATAAAATGCAGGATAAAATACTTCAACATGTATTTGTAAAGCAAGATTGAGCCGGTATTAAAGTAATAAGAGCAATCAAAGTCTATTAATAACAAGAACTTGCTATATTTTACAAGAGTAAGCCAGCATTAGAGCTGGTGATTATCCTGAGGGCATATGTTTCTAGAAAGACCTGGTCAAAGGTATTTTCATGCAGACCACAGCTGGCTGTGCATATTAAATGAGAGCTCAGAGCTCTGATATCCTGGAGCCTGGGTTTTTAGAAACCATGAGGGTGCACAGTGAACAGACGATAAGGTTTGGGGTCTGAGCAGGATAAGTTGGACTAAAAACTCGTACACAAAGATCGACACATTCAGTAGGTGAACTAAAACATAATCTTCCCTACAAAAGAGTTGTCTGCTTCTGCTTTGGGTCTTTGTGGAACAAAAGGTAAAAGAAAGTTCCACTAAGAACTCCTATCTCATATGCCCACTCTTCATGTCTAAAGATGGAATTCATGCCACTTGTGCAATTAAAATGAAAAGTAAAACATAAAACACACAAACACATTCGATCTATGTATACTCATGTTGAAAATGACAAGAATAGCCTAACAGATGTAAAGAAAATCCTCTCTGGAATTACACACTTAAAACTCAGGTCCCAAATAGAATTTCAGGGAACTGAAGCTTACAGTAAGAAAAAAAATCACCAGATAGATATACAGGGAAAAGAGCCACCATGAGTGAGAGTCAGTAGAAACACAAACTACAGAGTCAGACCTATAAATAATACAAATATTACAATAATCAGAGAAGATAATACATATATATTTCATGTATTTAAAGAAAGATTTGGGAAGGGGCACCTGGGTGGCTCAGTGGTTGAGCATCTACCTTTAGCCTGAGTCTTGATCCCGGGGTCCTGGGATCGAGTCCCACATCGGCTCCCCACAGGGAGCTTGCTTCTTCCTCTACCAATATATCTGCCTCTCTCATGAATAATAATAATAAAAAAAAATCTTAAAAAAGATTTGAGAAAAAGTAAATATAATACTTAGAAACAAATTAAAAATAGTTGAAATTTAAAGCTTAATATATAGCCTAAATAGCAGATTGGCCACAAATGGAGAACAAATGAACATTTCAAGAGATAGATCTGAAGAAGTTACTCCAAATGTATTGGAGCATGGGATGAAAACTATGAAACAGGTTAAGAGACACAGGAAAATATGAAATAAAACTCTGCTTGTACCTAATTGAAGTTCCAGAAGGAGAAAATTTAAGAATGGTAGAGAGATGATATGCAAAGTAATAATATAGGAGAATGTTCTAGAATCAGTGGAAACACTGAGCAACTTGAATCCAACACCAAACTAGGGCAGTACAAATAAGGAAAATTGCAGACTAGTCACACATGGGTGCATGCAAGAAAGTCCTCCTTGAAGGAATTAAAATATATATTTAGCAATGTATAAAGGAGATAATAGTACATTATAACTGGTCCTAAGCTATCTTCTCTCTCTCCTAGCCACTTTATCACAGCCTATAAGATTGAAATATCCGATTTATGCTATTGAATTCTGCATTTATATATCTAACCCAGAACTCTTCTTAGGGTTTAAATTCAAATATCTTACTACCTAAATATCAGAGCCATCCCAGCCAAAATAAGTCCAAAATGGAGCCCTAGAACTTTCTTCCCCTGTTTCCTAGGCCCTGGTTTTTTTCCTCTCTCACCTCCAGAGCTTTCCCTTGGCTTTTCCTGATCTCCTTTCATTCTTTTTATCTAATCTATTGCTACTTGTCCTTGATACCTCAAGTTTCTCCAAAGAAATTTTTCCTCATCTACCTTTTCCCCTCAACCCCCAAAATCTGGGTTAATTGTCCCTCCTGCAATTTTTAGAGTAGCATTTACCATGTGGTATTGCAACGGTTGTGTACTTGTCTGTCTCTCTCAATAAAAGCTTCCTGAGAGAGGGATCCTTATTTATTGAGAGAACATTAACTGTGAGCATAGAATCTGGTCTGTAATCATTAATTGCTCTGTAAATATTAGTCAGCTAACTGAGTGAATAAGATAGGAAAACTATTAGAGTTATATACAAGGCAATAAATAAATTCAGGTGAGAGATACAGAGGAATATCCTTCACTCCAATCTGAGAGATGTAGCCCAAGAAATATTTGAACTGACTCTGCTAATATATGGTAGATGCTTAGCCATCTGAGAGGGAGAAATAGGGTGTAGAGAAAAACATTTGAGATAAAGCGAATGCCATGAGCAAAATCTCATTTGGGGAAATGTAAGCAAGATACCTAGAGCTAGGAGTCTGTGTTTGGAAAGCACAAAACTGTTTCTGGAGAGGTTAGGTTCTCTAGAACTTTGAAGGTCTTGTCTCAAAATTTGGCCGTGCTCCGTCGAGTGAGGGAGCTGCTGCAGGATTTTTAAAGGAAGACCCACATGGGCAGATTTACCTCAGAAAGATCACTCTGGAAGCAGCGAGATAAATGGTTCAGAGACGTCTGGAACTGGATGCAGCAAGTCAAGTTGCAGGACTTGCAGCCACCTAGTTGATAGATAACAAGGGCTGGACAAGGACAATGATGGTTTGTCAGTGAGGCAGGGGAGCTAATTGTTCTGATCGAAGTACTGTGGGTAGGTACTAGTGGTGGACCTGAATATTCTGTTAGGACTGTCATTTGGGGGATTATCCAGCTGTCAGCACATTTACTGGCCTGGCTGGAGCTAAGCTGGTCATATTTGTGCCTCCCTAGAACCACTGCTGGAGTTGGTGGACACCTCTCCCCACTCCAGGAACCATCTGGAGAAGGTCAGTCTGACCTGAGGGACTTATTTTCATTAAAAAGTTCACAAAAGCACAAGTCATTGTTCAGAAAGGGAGAGATTACATCAACTTTGATCCTTTGTGCTGTTCATTGCCTTTTCTTGGTTTTATTATTATTTTGGCACCATTCTTGATTTTGAAGCTGAAAACAAATAGCGGTTATGTGTCCAATATTAGTTAAATATGAAAAGATATGTTAATCCTCGGGAATCTAATTTTGATGTTAAAATTAAAACCTGTGCAGACTTTAGTATTTGGAATGCCTTTTGTGGAAACTGGTGACAAATTGTTAGAGTTATGCTTCATACACTGATGATACTGCATTCTTTTTTTTTTTTATAACTGTCCTTTTTTTGCACTGTTTTAGAAAATACTGATTTATTAAGCAAACACTGTAATCTCCACAGAGTGTGATCTAAATATTTAATTTGCATACTGAATCCTACATACATCTGATAGGGTAGAATAAGTGTGATTGAATTCATTAATATAGATGTTCCAAGATGAATGGTCTTTCTGTGTGCTGCACTGTGATGTTTTTCAACTCAGATTTATATTAAAGCCCACTGGCTTTTAATGTCACACATTACTATCTCCTCTATCTTTAATGGATAATGTCAATACCCCTAAACAAGCAAGCGCTAGGTAAGGAGTTGTGTATATGTTCTGGCTTTTAGAAGGGGGCCAAGTGAGTGGTGGGGATTGAGAGAAGTGCATTCCAGCAGCCTTACCAGAATCCCAGGCACAGCTTTGTGTGCTTATCTGCACTCAGCCTGCCAAGCAGGGTTAGATGACCCTCAAGGCATGCTGGGGGAATGGGCCATAAGATGGATTCTGGAGGAAAATAATCCTTTGCCTAAATGAGTGGTAGGGAGCTCAGGAGGAAACTAAGACTAAAGTATAGTGTGTTACACAAATGCATGTACTAGCTTTACTGAGAAACAGTATGGCATAGAGATTAAGGGGATAGACTTTAGACTCAAACTTCGTGGATTCCAATCTATGCTTCAGTTTCCTCATTGGTAAATGAGGTTCTTAATATTTTCTTAAGACTGTTGTGAGGGTAAAATGAATGAATGCACGTAAGGAGCTTAGAAACTGTCCATCACAACATACTCAGTCTTTTTCCTTTTTTAATTGGCCCTCTAGCACAGGGTCTACCCTAAATTCAACCCACTGGCGTTCAGTACACACTACCTGAACACCCAGTAGGTGCCAGGCACTAGGAAGACAATGATAAACAAGACACACTTTCTGCCTCAAAGGAACCATAATCTGGTAAAGCAGGCAAGCATGCAAATGGTGGATTCAGTTCTGTGTGATGAAAGGATTAAGAGAAGCAGATATGTATTTCCAGAGTAGAGGTAGGCTTCATTCTGAGTTAGGAGGTTGACCTAGGTTCCAACTACTTTACTGGGCTTTGAGGTGTGACTAGGAGTTAGACTGTTAGGTTGTGAGTGATAAGAAAGAGTAAAAGAGTTAAAGAAAGCAGATATTGAATGGAAAATAAGGGAGGAAAACATACTATGCCCTTCATCCTTTTTGTTTGTTTGTTTCTTTGATTTAGCCATGAGATTTATAGTTTTGGAGTATTACCAGTTCTTAATCTAAATTTGGAAAGAGCTGTATGCCTAATGGAAGCAGAAAATTGGAGAATTCCCTCTTATTCTAGGAACAGGCATGCTGTTGTCCAGCTGCCTGTGAACTGCCATTTATAGACTGCTGGCTTCTCTCCAAAGACAGAGTCTAGACTTGGTCCATTATTATGCTTCTGAGATGATCTTCTGGCCAAACCAAATCAAGAAGCTGTTTGCATATCAAAGCCAAATTCTTAGCTATTCAGAGCTTCATGCTTCATTCTTTTGGGACAAATGAAATGGCAAAAATTTGAAGCAATTTATGAATTTCAGAAATAAACATCTCCTTTGTGGGCTGGAGGATGGGAGTAACAATTCTCACAATTCTCTTCTCTGTTTTTTCTGCCCTTTGTAACTTGCCGGTCTTTCAGCATACCATCATAGTAAGAAATGGATTTAAAAACACCTCAGTTTCCAATTCATTAAAGTTAAATGTGTCACATATTACAAGTGAAAATATAATTTTCAGATGGAAATGAAAACATTTTCCCTCCTATTTTGCTATTAGTATCTCCACAGACTCACAGTTGGCAGTCTTGACTTCAAAAGGTGGTTTCACACAGGTGGGCACAAAATTCATATTGGGAACATTAGGAATTGGCAGCAGGGCTAGTATGGTGCTCTTGAGGGAGCCAGCCTGTATGAAGGACCTCTAAGCTGACCATGAGAACCATATCCTTTTTCTTATGGTCTTGTCTGGTTGTAGAGTGGATCACTGACTAAAGCTGAGTCAACTGGTAGGTCATTTTCCCAATGCTATTAAATATAAACTGATGTGTATTGTTTCTAGGCTGGTCTTACTCTTGTCCCTGCTTCTACCTACTGGCAGAAGGAGAAACATGAAACTATCCATTTTCTTCCCTAAATATCCTCTTCTTAGATTCCCAGTCTTAAGGATACCACCATCTTCCCTTTTGAGAAAACACGGGAGTCAACCCACACTTCTCATTGTTTTTAATCTCTCAACCATCCACCATTAATTCACTATTATTTCCATCTCAACCCACCCCCCCAAATTTCTCACTTTATTCCTCTATGATTATATGGATAGATGGAAATTCTTAATCAAGAGTCACCATTTTTTTATTGCATGTTTCAAAACATCACTTAAATGGACTTTTGTAGTAGCCTATCATTGGGTCTTCCTGCCCTTGGTCTTATATCTTCATCTCAGATTAGAACTGATTATGTCTTATACTCTCATGACTCTGAGACCAACTCTGAACTTCTCACATGGTGCTGAAGGCCTGTATCTGCCCATCTTCCTCTCCAGCTGTCTTTCTGTCCTCTCACACATATCCTGTGCATCAGCCGTACATAACTATGAGTTATACACATTGGGTGTGCCTTATAGTTTCTCTTCCTGCCTTTGCATACTCCCTTCCTGCATCTGGATTTTCTTTTTTTCCTCCAATCTCCTTGTCAAAGCCCTTTAACTCATCTCTCTATGAATTCTTCCTTGAATCACCTGTGTCAGTCACCTTCTAGCAGGAAATAGCTCATTCAAAGGGATAACTTAAGGGAGACTTTAATAAAGAGAATATTTATAGAGATGTGGGCAGGATGCGGGAGAACTGCACAGGACAGAGTAGCAAGTCCCCCGAGACTAAAACAAGGGGCCGGCATCTGCTTCCTCCCTAGGGAAGAGAAGTGTCAACAGAACCCAGACGAAGGGAGCTGTTTGAGAGGTGCAGCCAGCCTACAGTCCTCACTTTGCAAAAAAGGAAGCTAAAGGGACAAACGCCCTAATTTTATTCTCTTCCCTCCCTTCAGTCTCCTGCAAGCATTCATCACTGGCTGAAACCAGTGGAAGCAGGAGAGGAGAGGGCAAGGAAGCCTTTCATACAGATCATACTGGTAAGATCATCCTGGGGCACAGAGCAGGATGGAAATTGAGGAGTGGACCTGAAAGGGCAAACAGAAAATACCTAACACCCTATCCAAGCAGAAATGATCGCTTGTCACAAGCATCTGTTTTACACTACTTGTATTACCATTATAATGCCACTTTGCAATTCCTTGTTTGTGTATTTCTCTCCCTCGCCATGTTATGACCTGTTAGATAGCAAGAGGCATGGGGGTTTTGATTTTTGGATTTTTTTGTTTTAAATCTTTGTATTTCTGTTACTTACCACAGTGCCTGGCATACAGCAGAGCAAAGCTGTGGAGGGTTAGAGAACTCACTCTTCTTGGATATTGGAGGGGAGGAGACATGTCACATGATGCTAACAACACCTCTTCCTGCTTACTGCCTACTGTGTCTGATGTTTTCCACTTCTATCCTCACCTCCTCCCTCTAATTCCTTGATCCACTTTTTTAAAGGTTACCAATGTCTGGAATCCTTAAATCTAAAATCATTAGGCACATTGAGGTGCTAAAAAAGACAAAATATCCAATATGATGGCTCTACTTGGTTTTCCCTATGCCACAAATACTGCATATCTGAACTGTACCTAGATTTTTTTTTTTTTTTTTTTTTGTACCTAGATTTAGATTGCAGAGGGAAAGGCTGAGGTTTTGGAACCAGGCTTTGATGAATGGTGAAAAGAGCATCTGAACAGGAAGGAGTAAAACAAATGTCCTTGTATGGATGAAGCTCCTTAGCATGATTCTTCGAGTGTTTCCTCTTTGTGGTGGTGACTATAGCTCACTGAGAATGACATTGGAATTTTGCATGCTGTAGACTTGTCTTTTCTACCATCACCATCATAAAAGTTAACAAATTAGGCAGTAGATAACTAAAAAGTCTTTTTACTTGGGACTGTCTTCAACACACAGGAAAAGGCATGTGATACCAGTGTCTATGGCGATGAGCCTCAGTCTTTGTCCCATGGAATAGGAGATGAGTATAAAAGGGAAAATGGTAATGAAGTTGAGGACATACAGAGGAAAATACAAAAAGCCTCTGGTGTGGGTATCTTAGCCTGGGATGGGTGTTATTGCTCTGGACTTCCTGTTCTTTCCCTATAAGATCCCTTAATATACTTTATTTTAATTTCCTTTTTAATGTCTGCCTCTTCCACCAGACTATATGCCTATAGGGTAGGGAGTTTGTCCTATTCATAATCCCAATACTAAGTTCTGTGTCTGAACTATAGCAGATACCCAGCAGTTACTTGTGTAAAATAATGGATTCACACAGTTTGAAGAATGTCTTTGTGTCAATGTGTGCCCTTCACTTTGCTCAATATGTTAGGTCAAGTCTAGAGTGTGCTGGGTATATAGCGCAGCTATGGGAAAGAAGATTCTTTTATTTCTCCCGACTTTTTTATTTTCTTATACCTGTATAATAAGACCTAGACAGATGAGATGATTATGATATCACCTGCTTATTCTGATTTGAAGACTCTTGTAACCTCAAAAAAATCACCCCTTATTACTTGGGTTAGTTTATTATCAGTCTCTATCAAAATGAAAATATGGAATAGAGGCATGATGATTCATCATAGACCATAGAGTGTTAGTTCTAATATTAGATCAGTTGACATAAAATGTAGGCCTGAGGCACAGGATGGCTATGTTTTGATAAAAGTGAGCAATAAAGGAGTATTTTACATATCGGCCCTTGGTGTAGGATTAATATAAAGGAAGACAGTTCCATAGGGGTTGGACCCAGATTAGCTGCTTCTCTGACTGAGGTGAATTGGGCTGTTATGGTGGAGCAGTTTCGGGTGGAACACTTCATCCAGGCCAGACACCTACAGAGCCAGGAGAAAGTAGATGAGGGGAGGAGTCTGCAAATATTTCAAATCTTACCTGGCATTCTGTTTGGAAATTTATAAGTTGTGCTAGGTAGGATGCATGGATCTACCTTTGACATTAATGGTTCTAAAAACACACACAGGCATAAGCTCAGATGAGAAATGGAGGCAAAAGGAAGCCTGTTGGCCAAAATGGATTCAGTGCAGTTCACAGTGATCATGAACACTTATTAAATTCAAGACACCATTTTGGATGATTATGGGGTATACATAATACATGTGAGACACTATCCCTTTCCCCAGGGATCTCACACTATAGTTTTGAAGACTTTATAACAGAATATCAAACCAACCACTTTTTTGCCTTGTATTTAAAACGTATCAATCATTGCTCAATCAATAACATAGACCATCTGCCTTCCAGACTCTTGTCAGAGAAAATAACATCAAATTGTCAGCTATCTAGCACTTATCAGAATCCAATCTGAAAAGAAGAGATATTTAAGGAAGATAGTCTCTAAGGAATAGTTTTCAAACTTTTTTTTTTTTTTTTTTTTTTTTTTGCAACAGGTCTTTCACTTCCAATGATAATTTACTTGGCAACTCAGTGTGGGAAAATAGGGAAGAGTGGAGGCGCTCTGATTGAGAGGTCAAGAGTCCTCTAAAATACCTGCCCCCTCTTTGATACCTAAAGCATTTGCATGTGGCCCCACTGCTTTAGCGAATGCACTTTGCAAGCCACATATCTAAGGGAAATCTAAAATCTTTATTCCTCCACAAGTTCTATCCTTGTAAACCTGTGGGAGAAAGCTACAACCAGGACTCATTTAACTTAGCATGTGTAAAACTACTTTCTCTAAGTTATACCCTTAGCTGAGTTATGCTCCTTGCTTTCCCTAAGGGCAAGAGCAAGAGTGATCTTGGGTTTTTTTTTTTTTTTTTTTGTCTTTTATATATTTTCAAAATGATAAGAAAAAAATTATAAAGAAATTGTGTTACTTTTTTTAGTTTGGAAACAAAAGCAAAACAAAGGGATGATGTGATGAAAGCAGTACCTTAAAAAGAAGATGGTCTGGTAGTAAACTTAAGGGGAACATATGAGAGACTGCAGTCAGGGACAAGAGGTTGAAAGCTGGTGTCATGAGCCAGGGGTGACTCTAGATACTTGCACCAGGGTGGTGGCAGGTACAAGATGGAAGTCACTGTCATGAGACCCATTCACTATGAGGGTAGATGGACAAGGGGATATAAGAGACACTGGGAGAACAGAGGACAGAGGGGCCCTGGAAAAAATGGTCATCATTGGGGAAGTCCTGAGGGATTTGATCAGCAGGGTTTATGCAAGGAGGGGATCTCGCTGTCCTTAGAATTCAGGATCAGAGAGAGCCATGATGCAGGACCAGAAAAAGCCCTCATGTCACAAGGGCCATAGAGCCAAAGGGGCCAAAAATGAATTGTATACTTGGAAATGAAAATACCAAATACTCACTGGGGATTCTAGTTACTGACATACGATGCTTCCTGCCAAAACTCTTTGTAGAGGAGAGAGTTGCCTACATTCTGAAGTCCTCTCTGAATAATAGTTTAACCAAATCCTAGTGAGTCATTAAAATAATAATCATTTGCATTTACATACATTGTGGATAATATATTTTTTCCAAAGGGATTTCACATCCATCTTCTTGTTTAGCTTTTCTGACAGATCTGTGGGGAAAGTAGAGCTCATAGTATCTTGATTTTTGTGACAAGAGATATGGGCAGAGAGGTAAGTAATACATTTGTAGACAATAGTAGAGCCAAGTCTGGGACCCATGTATTTGACCTATAGCCTCCACATGCTGCCCCACCACAGAGGCTCACCTAGTAGGAACTGCAACCTTGTCTATATATGGGTATGCAGCAAGTAGCAGACTCTTAAAGTCATTCTGAGTTTCTACTCTGTTTGGTAGTCTGCACATCACCTTTCCAAACTTTCCCGAATTGGATATTGATGTTGGCCACTTGGCTTGAAGGGCTATGTTTCATTTTCCCAATGTCTCAATTTTATTCATTGAACTGGTATCTGGTCTCTCCTTATCCATATTTTATCTACATTAGCACCATCTCATGTGTCTGAGCTCTCATTTAATATGCACAGCAGGTGTGGTCTGCATGTAAATGCCTTTGAGGATGCCTTCCTTGAAGTTTCTTGTCCTCCCATTCTGGATATTTTTGCTGGTCCTGTGGTGGCCTGTCTTTGATTCTTGTCAATATGCTTACAGAGATGTCCTATATATCTTGTGTAAATGTGACCTTTGCAATGTTTTAAAATTGACTTCTTTTACATATATAATGTGTGTATGTGTTATTTATATATTATGTAGAGTATGGATGTGTGTGTATATGTATATATCTACTTATTCACACATACAAATATATGAATATTACATACAAGAATAGGTCTTAGGTCTGAGAACACTCCCAAGAATGACCTTGAATATGAAGTGTCTGGGAGAACATGGTCAGTTTGGTTTATTCAGTCTCCTGAATGAGTTATTTACACAAAAGGGAACTTTTACATAGAAGTACTGAATTTTGGACCTACAAGTCATCTTAGAGGCCATCAAACCCTAACTGTGATTTTGTAGTTAGGAAGACCAGTTATGGAATTAGCTTAATGTCACCCATCTCACTATGATTCAGTTGGGATTGGAGTCTAGGAATTTTTTAAATCTCATTTTAATTTCTTCCCTATATCTGTTTGTCTCTTTCTTGTATGCATCTTTGTTTTTCAATAAATGCCATATTTTAGGAGAGAAATTAAAATTAGGGTTGAAAATCATCATACTATAACATTTTATTATGGATGTTGCTATGAATGACCATGTTTGATCCTAAATTCTCTGGGGACCACAGAGTGTCCAAGAACATAGAAAAAAGAGGCAGAGAATTAAGAGCCTCAGAATGAAAAGGAAGAGAAAATTTTAAATGTGGTAAGCAGAATACAGGGCTTGGGGCAACCTCTAATGAGGGGCACCACTTCCCCAAGCTGTGGTGGATACCATCACCTTTTCCTCATACCTTTCTCTCCTCATTCTGTCCTACATATCGGAGCCAGCCAGCAGTTGTGCAGACATATGTCTCTCTGCTTCACAAAGAGGGTATAATTGCTAAAGGGTCATCTGTTCCTACCATCCTGAAGTTGTCTTTTTGCAGTCCTTCCAGGCCAAGAAAAGACACTGGCATTGGGTAGTTAGGTTTACCCTGTGGTGATAGAACACTTGATTTATGTGGTTTGGTCAGACACATAGTAAAATCACTGAATAAAACCCAAATTGGCTGAAACTATTAGTGTTTGAAACATCTGGCCATTTGAATCAGAACCCTCAGTCTGGCAGTGTTGTGCTAATATAATATCGGCAGAGCACCAAACCAAGCCTTTGTGCTCATACAGTTTTGATGAAATAATAAAGCATGTGTACATAAACTTGTATAGACATTTGAAAGGGAATTATTTTTAAACAAGCATTCTGATAGGGATTTTCTG